>NC_045547.1:39714734-40314734 GCF_009769535.1 Thamnophis elegans | reverse complement strand
TTGGCAGCGGGGTACTCTGCCCGGGAAAATTGATTTATTACTGACCATTCACTGAGTCGCCTTCGGTCCTACCAGAAGCAGCTTTGTACCAGCAACATGGGTTAGAGGAATTAATGTCTTTTTACACTACGTGATGGGACAGATCATGGAAAGTCAGAAGAATCTTAACACTGAACTGTAAGTTTTGCTATTAAGGATGCCTGATAGTAAACGTGATCTGAAAGATATTCCTAAGCGTGGAGTTAACTGGCTGCCCGAGCAGAACCTCATTGCCCGGGGCAGAACAAGCTCAGATGTTCTCAATAGTATCACAAAAGTCATTAATTGGGATTTTTAAGCAGCTGGGCTCCTTTTAACATACAGTCCAAGCATTTTTTTTGGTCCCTTTTGTTCCTTTTGCTTTAATTGATTACCTTCATTGCTATATTCATTGAAATACAGCAATATAGCAATATAGGATTCATTGGAATCATCCTTCCAAGTCTGTGTTACACTGAATAAATCATGTTTTCCTTCTTCTGTTAAGACTTCAGAATCACCTTGCTAATTTTGCATACTCTGAACTTCTCTGTATAAAGGAACTATGAATTTTATAAGCTGAATATTTAATCTTTAGTTCCTTCAAAAACGTTATAAAACTTGGTTGCTTTTCTTTTTTTTTCTTTGTTCCTTCTTACAATTTTTTTAAAAAACTTTAACAAGATTATTTTGTAAATCCAATGTAGGAAAATTATTGAAGTCATCTTCTTGCTTTGTTGTTTAGCTATTAAGACAGTGTTTCTCAACCTTGGCAACTTGAAGATGTCCGGACTTCAACTCCCAGAATTCCCCAGCCAGCGTTGAAGTCCGGACATCTTCAAGTTGCCAAGGTTGAGAAACACTGTATTAAGATATCAGCTGGTTTCTTCTGTATGTCCAATGCAACATCTTTTATCACCTCATTCTTGTAGCCTGTCATTTTTAAAATTACTTGCAAGTCAGTCTTGATCTTGCCACGTAGAACCCATTCCACTTTCATAATACCTTTTAAACACAATCTATATATAGTGGCATTTTTCCATGGTAAGGATTCTTTATAATCAATACCCAAATCTTGTTTCAAATTTATTTGTACCTTTCTTTCAAGAAAATAGTAATTCATATTAAAAATTACAGTTAAAGAGGTAAAAGCTATTACAAACTAAAAAAAGAGAATAAAAAGTAGAAATAGTAAGTATTGAACTGAACAAAGAAAGAAAGAAAAGACGAGAAAGAAAAACAAGATTAGAAAGAAAAAGAAAAGAAATATAAAAAGAAGTTACTTTCCCTTCATCAAAAGCAATTTAAAAATGAAGTAACTTTTCACCTTCTCTTAAAATGCAACAAGTGATTTTCTCTTTCTAAATCCCTTTTCTTATCTTGTCAGGTTTCACAGGTAGTCTAGAGAGGAAACATGACCAGATGAGCTAATTCTATTTTATTGTAAGGCTACATTAACAAAATCTTTCAAGTCTGAAAGAGCAAATTTCTTTTACCACCCTTATAAGTTATAATCAGTTTATCTGAGCATTTCTCTCTCTCCCATTTCTACATACCATTGTACAGGTATATCTATAAAACAAATCCTTAAAGCTTCATCATTTAGTCCTGATCAGCAAAAGTTCAAAACTCCTTAAATTGTCATCTTTAGTTCCTTCCTTGCCTTTAGTTTTCGACCTTCAAAGCCTTGTCATGTCAGGTTTTTTAAGAGAATTCAAAACAAAAACATTTTCCCATGCGAAGGATTCCTCTTATTAATTTGAAAATCTTTTGTTCAAATCCATCTGGCCCCTTAGTCCATTTATAACTTTCTGAATCTAATGACCTCTTGCTGTTTACTACAAAAAAGGTACATTTATTCTCCTGCATCTTAGGGAAATAGTTTTTGAAGTATGTCATTTCCTGAAATACTGCCTAGAGACTAAACATATAGAAAACCCTAACTCAGCTGTATTTTCAAATTCCTTGAGGGTGATTTAAGAAACACTCTCTTAAGAGAGAGCATGCAGAAGCTGCTGCATTAGTAATACAATGAAAAGTTTGAGCTAAGCAAATTAAATGTTAATTGTGAATTAACATTTTATTACTGGTCAGTGACTATAACAAAATTATTCAAATGTTAAGCTAATCTCATATGAATATGAAGGCTAAAATCTGTGGTATTGATAATAATTAGACTCTTAATTATAATTTAAGATAGAATTTTTATAATTCAATATTTTCATTTTCATGAAAATGACTTTTTTCATTTTCATTTATAATTTTTATTTTCTTCAAAGAGAATAAGCCCTATATCATAATGTGTGTAGAACATAATGTATGTTTATACATTTTCTTTAATGCTGCCAAAGAAATTGAGTATCAATGATTAAAAAGGTCTGAGAAACTGGTACTTTGCCAATTATTCCAGAGAGTAATTTCATAAATCTTGGTTTTCTATGAACATATATGCAGGGTTTGTTAATTGTATAGTACAGTAATATGTTAAATTGCTTTATATTTTTTTTTTGGGGGGGGGGAATTCTGCCACAATTAAGGTTTCAAAGTATAACAATGTAGCAGTCTCTTTTAGCCATAGATTCTCCAGACATACTAAATTGACATTTTTACAATTCATAGCAAATATGGTTGTAGGCATAATGGGTAGCAGGTTTATGGGTTGTAAACAGTGGTGGGATTCAAATAATTTAACAACCGGTTCTCTGCCCTAATGACTATCTGGGTAGGTGGGGCTCGGTGGTCATGTGACTGGGTGGGCTTGGCCAATTCAAGGTCACTCAGGTCGATGGGTGCTTCGCCTTAGCTGTTACAATGTAATAAGGGTTAACCAGAGAGGCAGTTTCTGTAAACAGGTCAATAAAGATTAGGCTAGAAACAACACTAGAATGTTTCCTTCCTGCCTTCCTTACAGGATTAGCCCTGTAAAGTGGAAAAAAAACAAAAGGAGATTTCTTCCAACAATGGGTTCTCTGAACTACTTAGAAAGTTACCAACCGGTTCTCCCGAATAGGTGCGAACTGGCTGAATCCCACCACTGGTTGTAAACCAAATCATCTAGAGTGCAACTGTTGGGAAAGATTTATCTGTTAATAGCCTTGTATTTACTTAGCTGAATTACAAGAATGTTTTGTTCCAGTTTTCATAACTGCTATATAATGTGCTGCATGCACATATGTTCCAGGACCCTACCATCTAACTGAAGTTCTCCAATATGTCACCCAGGGTATTCACATCAAAGGTAATTGGCAACAAAATGGAAGGTGCAATCAGGCTATAAAACCCCACTCTTTTTAAATGTGTTTCCCTCAGATTGCATACATATTAAAATGAACAGAGCTTCATTCTCTGAGTCACATTTTGAACCCAGTGTCTTTTGCTTCACACGCCCTGATGTCATCCATTGGGTAAAATATACCTATATATTTAGTCTTTATACAATAACATTTTTAATGACCTTATTTTTTAAAAAAGATTATTTATCCCTTTATTTTATTCCTCCAACATCTGACAAAATAGCATGAAAAATTAACACATAAAGAATGTAGATTATAATAGCTTTATTAGTACAAATGGTAATATCTGAAATTTTTTTACAATTTTGTGTTTTAAAAGTCTGTCTGGCAGTACAAGATTACAAACTCAAATATTTCCTTAGCTGAAAGGTTGAACTGTGATTTCGGATCAGAAGTTTAAAAAGGTATAAACAGTAGACAACTCACACATTAAAAATATCTTCTGGATAATAAGGTTTTGGTTTTTAAAGATTTGTAGGAGTACATATTGACTATCTGTTAAGGTCATATTTAAAGATCTCAGATAAGGCATCTTATATAATTATTACAAAAAGAAGCAATATTTTATAATAAATGTTAAAACTATTTCAGTCACTGATGCTGATTTTACTGTCATTTACTAAATTTTATCAAAACGACATTGAATTTCTAAGACATTTAATGCAAAAAAATATGACAATACAAAACACAAATATCTAAACTGCATCGTGTATAAGCCCATGTGAATGTCAGTGTATTTAAGAACCCCTCTTTCTTTTAGCCTTGCAGACGAGACAATATGCTCATGTTTAAGTATTTTAATGACCTTATAAACACGTTTCAAAAAACAACAGACCAAAAATGGAATTCCATGTATGAGTCATATCATGCTAAATTATTTATATTATGTATGCACCCAATAAATATGCAAATATACTAAGCATTCTTGGCTAAGTTTGGGTTAACATCCAGTATTTATTTCATGGAAATATTTTCCTTCTGTGAATGCTGTAATATGCAGAATTGCTGTTAGTTTATATATAGCAAAATATATTCATTGTTTGAGAGGAATTGTTTACAAGACAAATAATACATAGTCTCAAGGTTTCAATTTTTGAAAAATATATAGCAACATTAATTTCAAGCATATAAAATTACTTTTAAGATTGTCCGTATAGTCAGAAATGAAATCAAGAATCTTAAAGATCTTTGAAAATCAGAACAATGCCTCTTATACAGTTTTCTTAGTCTTTTAAAAATAATTATTTACTTTGTCCATTTTAAATTTTCTTAAATCATATCTTGTTAAGCTTTTGCCAAATATTCTGTGTCTCTAAATCTTTAAATTTTGTTTTAGTTTTGTAATCCAGAAAAAAATGAAACTCATGAAGAGGAATCTCACATTGTTCTTCATGAATTTATGAAATTATGAATGAATAATACTCTAAAATAATATGTCTCTTAATCTGTAAAATAATTAATTTCAAAAGTGAATAAGAAATTACACCTGGTTGGATTTATTGTCCATAAAGGCTACATTGTGGTTGTGAGCACAGATGGAATTCCTCCAGTTTATGCACAAGTAATGGCTACCTGTAAAACAAGCAGGTTATCTCAGGATCTCTCCATTATCTGGAGAGATTTTAATCTCCAGTGTTGGCCCTCCAGGTGCGATCTATGCTGCAATGCTGTTTGTAATTTTGGACAATTCTTCCATAGACATCACCAAATAGTCTATTTTTTAAAAAATGAAAATGTATATAATTAAATCAGTCAAGAGAACCAGATGCTAGGTTCTCTTTTTTCTTTTGACTAATGAATACAGACAATCGATAGCATTTATAAACAAAATATAAATATAATATGAGCAGATTTAGGTGCCTAACTGTAACCATAGAGGTGATGCTTAGCTACAATTATAATATTAAAAGCACAGGAAGATAAAGGGGCTGAAGGAAGTGGTTTTGTATTTTTTTTTAGATGCTTTCACTTGTTTGATATGCTTTTACTTTTGGAATTTTAACATAGTGGCAATAAATTGAAGAAGCATTATTAGATAGGAGGAGAGACTCTTTGGAACAGCCTACAGAGAAAGCAATTTTAATTAATAATAATTTCATTAGTTTTATTGCAGAAAATGTTTGATCAATTTGGCAGTATATTGGCTGAGTCACTTGAGAGTAAATTTAGAGCTTTTGAGAAAAAATAGATGAAACACTTGCTAAGTTTAAAGAAGAGATGAAAGAAGTTTAAAAAATGGAAAATTCTATAAAACTAATGTCTATAAAGTGGGACATGGTGGCTCAGCATCTTATCAATCAGAAAGGTCGACAGTTCAGTTGTTTGAATCCCTACCACCATGTAACGGAGTGAGCTGCTTGTCCCAGCTTCTGCCAACCTAGCAGTTTGAAAGCATGTTAAAAATGCAAGTAGAAAAATAGGAGCCACCGTGCACCTTCAGCATTTAGTCATGTCGGCCACATGACCATGGAGACGTCTTTGGACAGCACTGCTCTTCGGCTTAGAAACGGAGATAAGCACCACACCCTAGAGTCAGGAACGACTAGCACATGTGTGTGAGGGGAACCTTTACCTTTACCTTAATGTTTATAAAATAAGTTAATGATAAAGTAGACATTTTGGAGAGTAAAACAGAAGTTAATAATAATTGGAGAAAGAACTAGGTAATTTAGCTCTATTTGAATTGACACAGAGGAATTATCTTTGAGATTTAAAGCATTCCTGAGGCATCTGGTGAAAACCTCAGAGAAAAAATTACATAAACTTTGGTCATTTGGGGGGGTGGATTGAGAGCATAAAGTGGTAGGATTACGTAAACTTTACAGAATAAATTCACACTTTGCAAGAACAATAAATGTTCCGTGGGATGTTTGGTGCATTTTGTGAGGAAAAAAGCAAGGGATAAAATTTTGCAACAGAATTTTAATGCAAGATTGAACATTTTTTCTTGATCAAAAAATTAAAGCAGAAAAATATCCCATTTCACAGGAGGGAAATAGAAGATATGATTAAACAGCAGGAATTTCCACTGAATGCTGGAAGAGATGAAATGGAGAAACCTCAGAGAAGGCTACACAGAAATTACAACAAATGCAAACTCAGTTTGGAAGGGATGATTCTGAATTAGTTGCTACAAGTTATTTGTTTATATATATATATATATATATATATATATATATATATATATATATATATATATATATATATATATATATATAGCCTGTTTGTGTATTATAACAAGAGAAGAACTAGTAGCAGGAGGATATAGTTGTCAATTGTTCTCTTATTTATAATTATTAGAAAGTTTTAAAAGTAGACAAAAGTAATTATGGTTATGAACATTGTAAGACTGAGTTTGAAACAGAATTATGGTCAAATGATGAACATGTAATTGTTCAAATGTGTAAACGTTTATTGAAATTTGAAAAGGAAGAATGAGTGAAAGAATTTATGCTAAAGTAGAATTTTTAGTTATAATATACAGATGAAACAATGGGAAATTATTTGGAGGAAGATTGAAATTTACACTGTTATAATCTTAAGGAGTATTTTTATAAAATGTTGGTAAATATCATTGGAAAAACTGTCTATTTCAAATTTATATTGGAAACATGAACAGTTTTTACTTTTTTACAGAAAGTAAAACATGAAGGAAAGTCCACCTCATCCATAACTTGATTGTTGATGAGAGCGCTGAACTGGCTTGTTTTACTTCCAAAGAGGCTAAAGTTGCATTATCTTGGAAATCTTTTCCACTCCGCATTTCTGAAGTGGCTTGCTGCATTGTCTTTGGAAACCATTCAGAAAAAAGCAATTAAATGGACAACTGGAAGGGATTATGATTTATCTCAATAGTCTGTGCTGAAAAAAGGTTACATTTTAATTTATCTAATTATATATAACCAAATCCAAACCAGTTCTTTCCTCCTTTATGTTTGGACTTTTCAGAAAACGGTTCCCACATCCATATTTTGATATTAGTCACTTTTAAAAATGACCTGCAGTACTAGCACTATAACTGCATACAATCTGCCCAGCTGGGGATTTAAATGAAAATTCTGATTGCACGATTTAGTGTTCCCTTATCTTTCATTTGTAAATTAATATTGTTAATCTGTCCTTATTCTTATAAGCTACCATAGCAAATATGCAATCTCAGCATTTCTCCGCTTCACGCCTTCCAATTGAGTTGGGCTTTATCTCTTCGAAGAACTGATCAGCACTAGAGTTTCTTAAACATTATGCAAAACCTCGGACTTTGAACAACTTGAGTTAGTTGTGTAATCATTTAGATTCATTTTTTGTGGCTAAAAGAAAAATAAGGTACACATTTTTCCTTTATTAAAATATAAACAAAAACAATAGAACTTATTGTAAATATAAATATGTATAATTGCTTTCAAACAGAATTGCTGGCAAGGGTTCATATAAACCTATAAATAACCAAATTACTAAAAAAGATACAATCTAAAATTGGGGTACATAGGAGGATTTTTTCCCATTTTTGTTTGGTTTGGTTTGTTTTCTCCAGTCTACAAATGACTCTAGCTTACTTGTTTATTTGTTTTTTTCTTTACCACTTTTCCATAATTTATTATTAATGTTCACTTGAACTGGAAAGCTATGGAAAAGAGCTATAATTAAAAAAAGTTATGAAACCCCTGAGAAGTTATAGTATTTCCACTCTTATGTTCTTGATTAACACCTCTGCATGATATCAAGGCACTTTTAAGACCATGTGAATGTCTTCTTGATAAAAAGATCAAATCAACAAGTAAAAATGAGGAAGTTGATGTTTTTATAGGTTAAAAATTTATAGTGTTTATGCATCTCCTTAAGCATTAATATAGATTGTGCTGTCTTTGACTCTGAAATCTTGTAGCAAATTCATTCTCATAGTAAGTGGTTAGTAAGCTGGCAAATATAAAATAAATGAAAGATGCTGGCATAAAATAACATTCTACAAAATATAGGTAAGCTGGAATATGCCCCCGAACTCTGATTTACGGCCACATAAAGGTTGAGTGGACCATCTGACAGAAGAAAATGTATAAGCGAGGAATTCATGGCTGTGACTGTGAAGTGCTATTCTGAGTCAATGTGTCCAGTAAATGGTGCAGTCTGACAAAAATATAGCAAATAAAACCAGGATATTTTATGAGACAAAATAAAATATAGTATCCAGCTATTCTATCCAGTGGTCATCAATTAATATCTACGTTGGTGTCTGCAGAAAATTCTATGCATTCACAAAGACAGAAAAATAGCAGCATAAAATGGAAGAAGTTAATTGGAATTAAAAGGCAGGCCAAAGAATAAATATAAATATAATATACATGCTTAATTTAGTAGGCTCCATTTGCAAAATGTCTGTCTTATATAGAAGCAAATTACTATTTATTTCATACTCTTCTTTAAGGATTTGTGAAGTGCTTTCTAAATTCTTTAATTTCCACATAATAACTTTGTGGGTAAAGTTAAGGTACAAAATCAGGATTGGCTAAACCTTAGACTTCCCGGAAATCTAAGTCTTTTATTCAGTGTTCCAGTATTCTTCATTCACTGTCTTCTTTTGTGTGACTTTTTAACATTTTCTTTGCCAAAGGTGAATATGAAAGAAGCTACAATCAGCCATCACTGTTTTATGTTGCTTTCCAGATCCACATATGTTTAGTGTTTGTTTAGTGTTTATTAGGATTTGTATGCCGCCCACTCTCGAAAGACTCAGGGCGGCTTACAGATAAAAGCAGGAAGGGGGAACATATAAAAATTAAAAAACAGACATTAAAATTTCACAACATTCATAGCTCAGAATGGGGCTAGATAAATCAACAGCCCCAGGCCTGCCGGAACAGCCAGGTCTTAATCGCTTTGCGGAAGGCCGGAAGAGTAGTAAGGGTCCGGATCTCCACGGGGAGATCATTCCATAGGGCCGGAGCTGCTACAGAGAAGGCCCTCCCCCGGGGAGTCGCCAGCCGACATTTACCGGCAGATGGAATCCGGAGGAGGCCTAGTCTGTGGGATCTTATAGGTCTCTGGGAGGTAAATGGCAGGAGGCGGTCTCTCAGGTAGCCAGGTCCTAAACCATGTAGGGCTTTAAAAGTAATGACTAGCACCTTGAAACATGTCTGGAGACCAATGGGAAGCCAGTGCAGCTCGTGGAGGATAGGTGTAACGTGGGTGTACCTAGGTACACCCACTATCGCTAGCCCGGCTGCATTCTGGACTAACTGAAGTCTTCGAACACTCTTCAAGGGCAGCCCCATGTAGACCGTGTTACAGTAATCCAGTCTTGAGGTGATGAGGGCGTGAGTGACCATCCAAAGGGCTTCCCGGTCCAGATAGGGTCGCAACTGGTGCACCAGGCGAACCTGGGCAAAGGCCCTCCTGGTCACAGCTGACAAGTGATGTTCTAACATCAGCTGCGAATCCAGGAGGACTCCCAAATTGCGAGCCCTCCCTGAGGGGCATATAGTTTCACCCCCCAGGCTAAGAGATGGAATAGCTGGACCATCCTTGGGAGGGAGCATCAATAGCCTAACTGCATAAATGAAAGGAGCTAGTGACAAACACTGTACACATTGGCATCAACCTCAGACTGTAAGCATCTATTTGTGAATTTGCTTCATAAAATAACTGCATGCAAGCTCTAATTTTTCCTTCATAATGGCTTGTTGTGGATGCCTATTCCTAAATTGTGTGTCTGTTGAAACAGAAATACTTTATAGATGTTCAGAACCCACAGGTTATTAAGGAAGTGCCACTTAAATAGTTCTGATGTTACTCTAAGGTGTGAAATGCAACCATAATAGCTTCCCAGCTGAATTTCATTAATAATGCATTGAAACCATTTGTGACATTTACTGTAACATGTATAATGCAAGATATGAAAAGATGCCTCTCTTAGGTGTGCAACTTTTTAATGTAATCTTGAAAGCTAAGAGGAGGGAGCTGAAATAATTACAGTTCATTTCCATAATGAATGCTGCCTCAAAGATAATTAAAAGAAAAATATTTAGAACTTACACTGTCCAAATTAATTACAGTGACTCAATTGATTTGTTAGAAAGAAATGGTCAAGAATAACTGACTTTCCCTTATCCTTATGAATATAATTTAACTTTGGGAAGTGAAAACAAAAGAGCAGTAACAATAAAGGAGGTCACACACATGTAAACAATTTGAATTATATTGATAAATTATACTATATGTATGTGTATACAGATATACATACACATACACATACACATACACACACACACACATATACATACATACATACATACCTGTATCTGAAGTCATGCAGATGGGAGAAATAGCAGAATAACAGAATTGGAAGGAATCTTTGAGGTGTTGGTCCAACCCGCTGCTCAACCAGGAAACTGTTCACTATTTTAGACAAATGGTTGTCCAATCTCTTCTTAAAAAACCTCCAGTGCTGAAGCAATCAGAATCTTTGAGGGCAAATTGTCCAACTGATTAATTGTTCTGTCAGAAAATTTATTCTTACTTCTAGGTGAGTTCTCTGCTTAATTAGTTTCCATTCATTTCTTCTTGTTCTGCCTTCAGTTGCTTTGGAGAATAGTTTAAACCTCTCTTCTTTTTGGCAACCCCGTATATAGTGAAACCTTTTATCATGTCACCCATGTTCCTTCTTTTTGTTAAATTAGACATACCCAATTCCTGCAAGCAGTCCCCTAATCATCTTTGTTGCTCTTCTCTACACTTTTTCTAGATTCTCAACATCTTTTTTATATCATGGCAACCAAACCTGTATGCCACATCAAAGTTTTAGAATGAGCCAATCAGAGCCTGGACTTGAATCCAATTCAAAATCTGTAGGGTGACCTGAAGAGTTAAAGTTAAAGTTAGAGTTAAAGTTTAATAAATTTATATGCCGCCCAATCCCAAAGGACTCCGGGTGGCTTACGTAAAAACAATTTAAAAGAATACTAAAAAATTTAAAATAGAGAGACAAGGCAAGTTAAAAAGACACAACATGCACTCCACCTTAGTGGGGCAAGTGTAGTCTTACTCAGGCATCATAAAGTGATATTAACACTTCACACAATTTATTAGTACCACTTTATAATACCTTAGTAAGAGCACACTTAGAATATGGCATCCAGGTTTGGTGATATTGTGGGGCTACACAATAGTAAAAAATGGAAGATAGTTAAGACTGATGGGATGGAAGTATCAACGGGCCATATAGCAGTCATACGGAAGTTACCTGGTATACCACAGTCACATGGGAACCATGAGGAGGAGGCAAGGAAAACAGCAACATCTAAGATCCACCAAAGGATTAGGTAGATCCTGAAGAGCCAGCTCAATGGGAACAAGAACAATTCCATTGTATACATTACTAGTCATCAGATATCCTGTGGTATAGTGAGCTGTCCAAAGGAGAACATGGACGCTGTCGATATGAAGACCTGGAAGCTTCTCACAATGTATGGTGGTTTCCACCCCAAGTCTAACACCCAGAGACTTTCCACCACCAAAGAGGAAGTGCCATTAATGTGTGGATGACCTTGGTGGATGAAGGGAAGATATACTACCTAGCAAATAACTTTATAAGAGAGGTAGAAGCCCTCAATTGATTAATGATCAGAGAAAGAAAATTGTCAAGGACTTGTTCTAATAGTAGTAAAAGGTGACAGTAACAAGTTTGTACCTTCAAGACTTGCAATGTTCTGTTAATGTTGCCTTACAATATGGTAGTTTATCTAGTTGTTTTTCCTATCTGGTTTACCTGGGAGCACTGACAACCAGCAAAACAAAACACTGTATGGGATGTACCCTCAACAGATGGCTGAGATGGCTGACATTGGGAAGTTCTACAGTGGCTAGGAAGATTGGATTAAAAGACAGCAGTGAGACACCAATCAAACTATCAAAAAACAAAAAACAGTCAGATAAAGAGGAAGAGGAATTTCGCTTTTCAACATGACAATACACACCTCCAAATCAACAAAAGAATGGTTTCACTAGAAGGAAATCAAAGTTTTAGAATGAGCCAATGAGAGCCTGTACTTGAATCCAATTCAAAATCTGTAGGGTGACCTGAAGAGTTAAAGTTAAAGTTAAAGTTTAATAAATTTATATGCCGCCCAATCCCGAAGGACTCCAGGTGGCTTACATAAAAACAATTTAAAAGAATACTAAAAAATTTAAAATAGAGAGATAAGGCAAGTTAAAAAGACACAACATGCACTCCACCTTAGTGGGGCTGGACCTCATTCAAGAGGTCAACAGCCCCAGGCCTGCCGGAACAGCCAGGTCTTAGTAGACTTTCGGAAGGCCGAGAGAGTGGGGAGGGTCCGGATCTCTGGGGGTAGATCGTTCCATAGGGCCAGGGCAGCTACAAAGAAGGCCCTCCCCCGAGGAGCCACCAGACAACACTGTCTAGTCGACGGCACCCGGAGAAAGCCCATCCTGTGAGATCTTATCAGACGCTGGGAGGTATGTGGCAGAAGACGGTCTCATAGATATCCAGGTCCTAAGCCATGTAGGGCTTTAAAGGTGATAACCAGCACCTTGAAGTGCGTTCGGAGACTGATCGGGAACCAGTGCAGCTCGCGGAGGATGGGTGTAACATGGGTGTATCTCGGTACACCCAGTATCACTCGTGTGGCTGCGTTCTGGACCAATTGTAGTCTCCGAACACTTTTCAGGGGCAGCCCCATGTAGAGCACATTACAGTAGTCAAGTCTTGAGGAGACAAGGGCGTGAGTGACCATTTGAAGTGCCTCCCGGTCCAGGTAGGGCCGCAACTGGTGCACCAGGCAAACCTGGGCAAAAGCTCCCCTGGTCACAGCTGACAAATGGTGTTCTAGTGTCAGCTGCAGGTCCAGGAGGACACCCAAGTTGCGGGCCCTCTCTGAGGGGTGTAAGATTTCACCCCCAGGCTTAGAGATGGAGTATCTGGACTATCCTTGGGGGGCAACATCCACAGCCACTTGGTCTTGTCAAGGTTGAGTGCAAGCTTGTTCATTCCCATCCAGACCCTAACAGCTTCCAGGCACTGGCACATCACTTCCACCACTTCAGTGAGTTGGCACAGGGCGGACAGATACAACTGGGTATCGTCCGCATACTGATGGTATTTAATCCCGTGCCGGCGAATGATCTCACCCAGCGGCTTCATGTAGATATTAAATAGGAGGGGGGACAGGACTGAGCCCTGCAGCACCCCATATTTAAGGGGCCTAGGGGTCAACCTCTGTCCTCCGACCAACACCAACTGTGACCTGCCAGAGAGGTAAGAGGAGAACCACCGCAAAACGGGGCCTCCTACTCCCACCTCTTCTAGCCGCCGCAGAAGGATACCATGGTCGATGGTATCAAAGGCCGCTGAGAGGTCAAGGAGCACCAGGATAGAGGAATGTCCTCTATCCCTGGCTCGCCAGAGATCATCGGTCAGCACGACCAAAGCGGTTTCGGTGCAGTAACCAGGCCTGAAACCAGACTGAAAGGGATCTAGATAATCCGCTTCATCCAAGGTCCGTCGGAGTTAGAAGGCCACCACCTTCTCAACAACCTTCCCTAAAAAAGGGAGGTTGGAGACTGGACAATAGTTTTTAAGGACATCTGGGTCCAGAGAAGGCTTCTTAAGGAGGGGTCTCACCACCGCTTCCTTTAAAGATTGTGGGAAAGATCCCTCCTGAAGAGAGGTGTTCACGATCCTCTGGAGCCAGCCTCGTGTCACCTCCCTGCTGGTCGAACCAACCAGGAGGGACACGGGTCCAGCAAACAGGTGGCAGCACTCATCGCTCCCATGGCCTTGTTCACTTCCTCAGAAGTGACAAGCTGGAACTCACTCCACAAAGTTTGATCAAGGCCCTCCCTCGGCATCTCTACTGGCACTGTCCAAGTGGAGTCCATCCAAATCTGAGTGACTTTGTCCGACAGAAACTGGACAAATTCCTCAGCTCTTCCCTGTAAGGTTCCCCCACATCCCTCCCTTTCAGGAGGGAGCGGGTTATCCTAAACAGGGCAGCCAGGCAAGATTCTGCGGATGCAATAAGAGCGAAAAAATGAGTACATTTTGCTGCCCGTATTGCCACTAAATAAGTCTTGATAAAGGCTCTTAGTACTGTTTGGTCGGATTCAGAGTTACTAGCCCTCCAGCGTCGCTCTAGGCATCTCTTTGGGTGCTTCATCTCCCGGAGTTCCTCGGTAAACCAAGGTGCTCTCCTGGATCCACTGCCGCGGAGAGGCCGCAAAGGCGCAATCCGATCTAAGAGGGCTGTGAACAGAAGATCCCCTCACAATCTAACAGATTTGGAGCACTTTTGCAAGGAAGAATGGCAAAGTTATGGCATACTCATAGATTAAAAGACTAAATACTGTCATATAATTAAATAGTACTTCAATAAAGTATTAAGGATCTGCACATTTATGCAACCACATTACTGTACATTTTTATTGTGATTTTTTCCCCTTAAAATATTTCAGTTTGTTTTTCAATAGAATTATACAGTGTACATGTTAAATTAAACATGGAATAATTTATATGGTTTGATTTTTTTACTTCTTAAAAACCTGGCATTTTAACAGGGATGTGTAGACTTTTTATATTCACTGTACCATCCATAGGGGTAAGAAGAGATTTTATAATATACATATTCCAATTGAATAGTGCTATTTATTCTTAAAATGAATGATCAAAAGTTTCTGAACTGGTTAGAATTGAATTTTGGCTAGTTAATATTTTGGATTTGCATCACCTACTATTACTAATATATAGAAGAATCATTTTGCATATAATAGGTACAGAGAATATAGAAATGCATGAAACCCTTATTGAAATGCTTTGGTCAACCAGTCTCACTTCCCTGATAGAATAGATGTATTTTATATTACTGCATGGTTAATTGTACGTGAGCAGCTTTCATCACAAAATATGCTACTTTAAGTCTTAATTCTTTTCTGTCTTGTTAGGCATTACCTGTACAAGATGCTGTAGTAGAGCCACTGAGAGTGAAAAAAGTGGTGTGATCAATAATATGGATGCTGCCAATAAGGTTTCTGGGTGAAAAACCAATTGAAAGATAATGTTTTTTAACGAATTCAGCCAGTAGGATATCGTGAAATATGAATACCAAATTAACTATTATCGAGTTAATGCTCTAAAATGTGTGGAACATAATGTGCAGATCCAGCCAACATACTTATAAAGTGACATTCTGGAGATAGAAAGGAACTGGATTGGATATATAGCATTTTGTCTCTGCTATAATATAATAAAAACTCCAGTGAAAAGTCTTCACCATCTTTTATTCTCTCTCCATCCCTTCTCCTCTCCCTTTCTCACCCTTTAGCTATTAGACCACTGAGCTTTTAGTGAGAGAACAGCACTAATCCATATGAATGAAAATGTAGTAATTTTGCAGCAATTCCAACCTCATTAAAACTACTGAAGCTGTACTAGGTTTAACAAAGGTCAATGAAAAGGTTCTTGCTAACTCCAGTGTGCCTTGGACCCAACCTGAGTTGGAATCTATTTTGATTCAATTTGTTTCAAGATTGTAAATTCAGTTACACTGTTATCGATAATGGATTTTAAATCTTCAATCCTTAATCAGTGGAATTAGCATATAATACAGTATTTTGTTCCCGTTATGTCACATCCCTTTTTCTTTTTTTTTTAAAAAAAGCCTTATTCCTGGATATATGTAATAGAAGGTGGGGAAAATGAAGATAGGATTAGTATAAGCTTTGCACACTGCTTCAGTGCCTCTGCAAATAAGCTACAAGGATGGTGATTAATCTGGTGCACTTTAACTTTTATTTATTTTTAAAAAGCAGCAAAAAGAGTTTTTTCTTTGTCAGTTGAGATGTTTGAAAAAAGTAAAACAAAAACACTTTAATTAACAGAAATGTGGGGTTTTTTTCCGTTATGATTGCTAACACAGTAGCATATATGGTTTTTTTTCCATTTCAGTGCCAGTTTGAACCTGCTATTAAAGTTACATAAGAATAGAATAAACAGTTATTATCAGCCAGTTTAACCCTCTAATATTGCTTAAATAACTCTTCCCTGAAGCATCTGGTAAGAAATATTAGAACTGTTGCATGACTTTACAATGTCCAGCATGCCCATAAATATTCGTACCAAGAAAAGAGTTTTGACAAGGTTCTGCCAGAAGCGTTGTCATAACAGGCCTGACTTGCTTTTCAGCTGAATGGTTGAAATTATATTAGGCAGAACTGTAGAACTAAATAGCTTCTGGGATCAAAATGTATTGACTTTTTTATTGAAGATTGTGAAAAGCTTTGAGAGATTCAAGTAGACCAAACTTTGAATCACTCTATTGAAGAAAATTCCAGAAATAAAATACACGAATTATTTGAACTGACATTTTTCACCAACTGTGTATGAGCTATAGATTTAGCCAAAGTATATGAAACAGGTATGAATAATATACAGTATATGCTTACTATTCTCATCAATATACACACAAAATATGTAAACAGTAATTGTTAATCTATTGAGACTGTACTGATTGGCAATGTATATTTTTTAAAAAAACCTTGTACTAAGTTCAGGATAGTATATTTCTTTATTAAAAGTAGGGACATTGGAATGAATCTTCTAATCACAACAAGACAATAAGAAAGATAACTAGGGGATGTCAAAAGGATTTAAAAAATATTTTAATAGCCCATGCACAGGGGTGGGCTGCTGGGGGTTCACAGGGGTTTGGGAGGACCTCCAGCTAAGATTCTGTGCAGTTCAGAGAACCCCAAAAATCCCACTCCTGGCTGGCCCCATCCACCCTGCCCCTCCCCTCCCCAGGAGTCCCCACGTGGCCCATTTTGGATGCAGGTAAGTGCAGGGCATGCATGGAGGCTCAGGAAGGATGAAAAACGGGCCTACTGGAAGTTCAGAAAGGCAGGAAAGAGGCCCGTTTCTGGCCTCCAGAGGGCTTCCAGAGCCTGGGGAGGCCATTTCTGCCGTCTCGCAGGCTCGAGGAAAGCCTTCGGAGTCTGGGAGGGCAACACCCCCCCATGGTGCAGGAGGCCAACTAGGCCATGTCCACCATGGCCATGCCTACCCAGCAACCGGTCAGAGAACCCCTTGATAAAAAATTTGAAGCCCACCCCTGCCATTGCACAATATATCCCCCAACTTATGCATAGAGCATAAGGACATATTTGAGAAGCAGCCTCCACTCCTGTATTACATATTGATAATGATGGGATGAATTTCAAAATAATGCATATTAATCATAGATAGATGATAGATAGATAGATAGATAGATAGATAGATAGATAGATAGATAGATGATAGATAGATAGATAGATAGGGAGGGGGAGGGGGAGGGGGAGAGGGGAGGCAAAGTGATTCTGATGAGCAGAACATGGAAAACAAAATTATTTAAATGAAAATCCAAATAAAAACAACCAGAAAAACAATCAAAAAAAGACCCAAACCTAACAAACAAAAAATTATAATCTCCCATAGAGACAAAGGTGGAGATTACACTGAACAAACTATTACTAAACATTGGACGCTTCATTCAGAACCAAGGAATTAAATACAAAGGGAGGTCATGGAACTATTGTATATCAAACCGTCCAGCAACAGAATTGCCCAGGGAAAATAAGTTTGTATTAAGTTATAAGGAGATAGCAAACTCAAGAAAAACAAGCAATGATAACCATATTCATCAGAAAGTGAAGCATACTACAGCTCTCCAAGGCCAGGAGTTTCTATGAAAAGCTGGACCTCTGTGATAAGACCAAGGTATGTTACCTGAAAAAAGATACCGCTGTTTAAAGGTGTCATGGATTGATACTATAGTTATCTTACACCTTTTGGAGATGATATTCAATGCACGGTGCAGTCCCATTAAGCATAACATTGTACTGCAGTAGCACTGCAATAATGCTGTTACATTTTAATTCTAAATAAAAGAACGAAGAAAGCAAGTTTGGTGTAGTAATTATCTTACAAGTCTAGAAACCAGAAGATTGTGAATTCTAGTCCTGCCTTAGGCAGAAAGACAGTTGAGTGATTTTGGGTTATTCTCTCTCATAAGATGGAGGAAAGGGCAAACCACTTCTAAAAATATAAATTGCAGGGACTTGTCCAAGCAATTGTTAGAAATCAACTCAAAGGGAATAACCTCACCATCAGCAGTAACCACAACAATCATAATGAATATGGATACTATGGAACAAGTAAAAACTCCTTATCTAAATGTAGTAAATTAGCGATTTTCTTAATTTTATTAATCCCAAATCAATGTACTTTATGGCAGAGGCAATCTAGAAATACTACCTCCTTGTTTCTTCATACCAAGTGTATTCCTAAAGACCTTTTAGGAATTAGGTTAGAGTTAGATGTTTTCTTTACTTTCTCTTTTGGCAAATTTATTCCTTGTCAGAGATTTTTCTATGTTGTGCATGTGCCTGACAGAGAGCATATTTTTCTACTTATTGGTAGTAAATCAATCCACCTGTAACCTAGCAGCACATGAATTATTTTGAATTTAAATCTTATACCAGTAGGGAATTTTAAATTGGTCTTTTACATTTTAAAAGTTAAAATGCGATTCCATTCTAAAAGAACATCCTGAATATGTGTCAGTACTTTTCACATATCTGCTAGCTAATGGGTTGTAATCAATAGATGTTTGCTTGCAAAAAAATCACTAGAGACAGATACTAGCTAGGATAGAATAACATGAGTATGTGTGCAGTAAAACTGGATTATATGCTTGTGGCCAAACTCACAGATACTGCTGTTACTATTAGTATGGAATGCTGCATGTGGTATGGATAGGATTAAAACTGAAAAATCTATCTGCACTTTCTCTAATGTACAAATAGTATTAAGTGAAAGCCTTGATTGATCAAAGCTATGATATGTAGCAAAGGTTAAAGGCAATAGGCACATCTAGCGATGATCATGGCAAACAGAAGAGTTTAACTGTGACAGTAAGAATGGTGAACATATCTACATACAACATATCTACAAAAATAGATACATATGTTGTATGTCTAAATTGCAAAAGTATGGATAAATGGAATGAGATGACAGATACAGGAAGAGCTTTGGCATTTGGAAACCCAAGAAGAGGGATTAAGGAAATGAGGAGATACCGGAAGTTCAAATGAATATAAAGATTTATTGCAAACTTAAGCTCTCTACAAGAATCTGACCAACTAATCATTAAATGAAATGAGCGGAAAATAAGAGAGGCATTCAAAGTGGGCTGGGCTTAGATCTCTTGTGAGCATGCAGGGACTCATGACTTATGACATGTTTAACCCCTTCCTTGGGCTCAGCCTGGTCATCTCCTACAATTATCCCCCCCCGTGTGTGTGTGCATGCACAATGGAATTTATATAAATGGAAACGTTTGATTAATTTGTTTATAATAAAGGTATGATTCTGCCAACCTAGCGGTTCGAAACCATGTAAAAATGCAAGTAGAAAAATAGGGACCACTTTGGTGGGAAGGTAACAGCGTTCCGTGTGCCTTCGGCATTTAGTCATGCTGGCCACATGACCATGGAGATGTCTTTGGAGAGTGCTGTCTTTTCGGCTTTGAAACAGAGATGAGCACTGCCCCCTAGAGTTAGGAACAGCTAGCACATATGTGTGAGGGGAACCTTTACCTTTACTTTATGAGAGGTGATAAGTTCTAAATGTGGGGCAGAAGACTTTTTGATGGTGTCAGAAGTTGATTCTTGAGTGAAAGGAATTAGAGCAAAACTGCAGAAAGACAAACTACCAATTCTATTCAAGAAAATATAAGAAACCAGATTAATTTCCAAAGAGAATGACTGGAAAAAAGATGTAAGGAATGGATTATGGAAGCTACTGGAAACAAAGTGAAAAGATTTAAGTTTCAAGGTACCACAGAACTGAGTGATGTTATACTAATAAGAAAAAAAAATGTTTGATGGAATGATGAAGTGAAAGAAACTGTGGATGAGATAAAATGCACAGAATGCTATGACAGAAAAATGAGGATGAGTAAGAGACATTTTGTATGTGGGCAGTAAGGATTACAGTAGTTGCAACAAATATAGCCAAAAACAACAAATGAGTTAACAAAATATTTAAAAAGACAGAAAACAGAATTATTTGGGTGAAAATAAAAACCTGTATTGGTTGTGCAACTTGTTTAACATATACATAACATTACAAAATAGAACTGATGAGTGTTCTATCATGCAAAGGGAAATGTCACAAGAATGAATACAAAAGGGACAGAAAGATTATAAAGCACGTCTAGGGAAATGTTTGCATAATTTTTATGATGGTTGTAAAGGACAAGCAAATCGTGGAAAGTTAGTATGGTATTATGTCAAACACAATTTTTGTCCGATGGATAATTCAGAAATACAGGCAAGAAAGCACTGTGTATGTATAATTTAGGGAAGAGTATAATGAAAAATGTACAGTTGAATTAAGGAATGCTCTTTGCAGATATGGTGTTAAATGTTGATCATATGTAACAAAAGCAGTATATATTGGAGGTAAAGTATGTGTGAAAATAAATAGAAACCTGAGCATTAAATAGTTTGTAATACAAAAATGTGTGATACTGTAGATCCTTGATTAAAATATTTATGGAAAATGTCTGATAAATATTTATATTCATACTAGAAGTGTGTTGATTGAGAAAGTAAACACAAATGTGGTTTGTTTGAAATGATGCTATGTTGGCTGAGAACGTGACTGCATTGCAATCAATGTTAACTGCATGATGCAACAAGCTATAAATCTCTGTATCCAAGACTGCAGAACGTTTGTTTCATACTGAATATGGAATGAATAATTTCAAGATACACATAAACAATGAAAAACTAGAATCATTAGAATTTAAATACCTTGATAGAATGATTACAAAAGAAGAAAATGTAAAAAACATGGATATGCAAATTCTGGCTAATAAGGTCGTATATAGCATGAGGTCTATTGTAAAGGATGAAAAAAATGCTCCTTTCCACTTTTTATAGGAAAATAAGTTTGTGTATGTTTGACAATTGTAAAAGTAAATTGAATGCTAAGAATTAGAAAAAGTAATAGTTGGATATAACTATTGATAACCTAAAAATAAACAGGTCATAGTGTTTTTTTTAAAAAAAGAGTGGTGATAAGAGTGGTGTATGGACATGAGGAAAAGAAAGGATGGTTTGTAAGGCAAAAAAGAAAAATATGAATGTGTTGGTTGGTACAAACTAATTTTAACTGTGCTATCTTTCTTTTTCTTATCTCACCTCTTTAATTTCTTGGCTTAGCATTTCTTCCCCCTTTTCTAAACACTACATAATGTTTTTAGCTTGAAAATAAATAGTGTGATGTTATCTATGTATGTATGTAAAAGTGAATGAATGGATCAAATGAAAATTAGTTGGAAATGAAAGGTCTTCCAGATAATGTTGTGTGAGACAGTGAATATGTGTTGCTGCCAGATTCAGTTTCAGATTTGCTCTGAAGATGTTAACATCATGGCTAGTAAAATGTCAGCATAAATTCATTGTCTTATATGACATTGCCAGTAAATCAGTTCAGCAATAAATAGCAGTTGGGTAGCTTCTCTCTTGTTCATTTTTTTAATATTTGCAGGATAATTATGTGTTACCTATGACACTTGTAACGCATGATGTCACTGGTTCATGCATTCAGAGCACCTCATCTGCCCCATGCCTTATCCTCTGTGATCTCTGTGTGTTTAGCTGGCAGGTCTAAACAAGAATTTTATTTACTATACATTGAATGTAAAAAAAAGCTTTCTACGAAACTTGGCAACTTTCCTTATTAGGGTTCCAGATAAAATGATGTCTGTCTTGCAAGGTATACAAGGCAAGAAATTTGGATAGATGAGATAATTCTATTTTATTGGAAAGTTACATTAACAGAATCTTGAAAGACTGAAAGTACTTCTTTCCCAACATTTCTCTTACAGTCCCAAAAACTAGGGAGGGTCCCTTCTGATGCTCTTGCCCCACCCACATTCCTGCTGTGTGCTCAGCTGTCTTTTATTTGATCATTTCCTTGATTGTTATTATTGTTGTTGTTGTTGTTGTTTATTAAACTTGTATGCCGCCCACTCCCAGAGGACTCCGGGTGTCTTACAATAAAAAGGGGAAGGGAATAAATAAGACAAACAAAATTTAAAATATAACAACATTCATAGTTACCGTGGGACTGGAAACTTCAACAGCCCCCGTCCTGCCGGAGCAGCCAGGATTTAGTGGCTTTACGGAAGGCCTGGAGGGTCGTAAGGGTCCGGATCTCCACAGGGAGCTCGTTCCGGAGGGCCGGAGCTGCTCCCCTTGTCCTCTCTTCTCCAAGGTCATTCCTACTTATGTCATATGGATTGCTGATCTCATGTTCAGATGAGCTTAACAATTATTTGTTTTTGTCTCTCAGCTGGATAGTAATGATGTTTTTGCTTTTGCACACTGAGTGGTCAGGCCTGTAGATTAGTCTATATATGGTAGATGCAATGGGATATGATTCTGCTTTGTGTCTAGAATTAAAGCTGAATTGTCAGTTAGGTGTGCTTGATGTCTAAGCCTGCTCCGCTTGATTCATCAATGAGGATTTCTATGCCAGTGATGTATGCCAACAACATCCTGGATTTCAATAATTATTAACTGATTTTTGAGACTATTCTGTACATAAACTATTTTCTTTTAAACATAACTTCAAGTTTAGGCCAAATTGCTTTTTTTTTTTTTTTTTTTTTTTAGGAAAAGGATTTACTGGTTTAACGTATCGCCCAGTTAGATCCTGATCCTCAGGCAGTTTCTGGCCGGACAATGGGGAGGAATTTATTCAGTCGTCTTCTTTTTTATGACGGGGTAGTCAATATTTAATCTGGATGCATTTCTTGAGTCTCTACCACCCCCGGGATCCCCTTCTTTTTCGCCTCCTTTCCTTCCCAGATAGCGTGGCTCTTATTACTTCTCACCAAAATTAGAAACTTCAGACTTTGGGTAAAAAATCAAGCCTTCACGCGTTTGGTACTGTCGTGTCTTCGGGACTAGGGCTCTGCTCGTTCCTTGCTAGGTTTAAAAGCTCCGGGACTTTCAAATTGCTTTTTGATGAGAGAAGGGAGACACAAGTATTAAAGTCTCTATGAATTATAACACTTTGCCAACTTGATGCCCTTCAGATGTGCTGGATGACTGCTTCTGTGGTGGGTTCCAGATCCTGTTGCAACTGGTACGCTGAAACTGGGCTGGGTGTCCACCATGTGTATGCGTGTGGGGCGTGCCTGTGTACCCACCACCCGTGACACTCCAGCTGCTCGGTGGAGTGTCACACAGGTACCATATGCTCCATGTGTGTGGCAAATGCCCCAGTCAGCTCAAATAGAGGTAAGGAGAGTGGGCAGGTGGTCAGGCCCTCCGGAGCACCATACTGGAACGGTATCTGGTGCTCCCAGCAGGCACCGGTAAGCCCGTACTAGGGGGTACTGGTCGTAACCCACCACTGGACTGCTTCCAACATTTCCATCCAATCATGGACACACAAAACTCACATGGAGATACAATCGAGCACATCTGCAAGACATCAGCTTCAGAAAGCTGCTCTACAGAATACAAAGTACCTTTTAGTTTATCCAGAAACCTGCAAAATTGAACTTTGCAAAATTGTTTGAGAAACATGTCTAGATAGAATAGCTCTTTCACACATGTAGTTGTAAAATGGAAGAGCACAAGCTTGTTTCTCCATATATCCTTGGCTGGATACTCAAATAAATTTAGCCCAAAACATTTAACATGTTGGAAAAGTACCATACTAGATGTTTTATAGAAAGAAGCTCATCAGAGATTCCTCATTTTTTTCATCTGTATTTCAGCAATGTAAATATGTCATAATGGCATTTTCTCAGCATTTTTATTCTGTATTCCTATATAAATCACAGTGCAGAAGAATCTACAGTTGTTCTAACTTTTGTTTTTAATCAATGAAACAAATAAAAATTCTTTGATTTATTTTACATCAAGAAAACTGAAACTGAGCATTTCTAGGGAAAATAAATCACAGAAAGATTTCTTCACTCTAATTTTAAATAGATCTAAAAAAGAAGAGTTTTTCTTAAAACGAGTTATTTGGGCAGAAATGGATTTTGCATTAAATTGTACCTATGTTATGCTAGGTGTCAACTGTGATCAGCTGAAAGCCTGATATACCAACCAGTGCAGTGCACCAATTTATTTATCTGAATCTCTTTCTGAATACATATTTGTATTAACACACAATAAAAACTTAAATGGACATTTTTTGTAATTAAAATGTTGCCA
The DNA here is from genome assembly GCF_009769535.1 of Thamnophis elegans. NCBI lineage: Eukaryota > Metazoa > Chordata > Lepidosauria > Squamata > Natricidae > Thamnophis > Thamnophis elegans. The sequence goes on along the minus strand of NC_045547.1, from coordinate 40,290,135 downwards.
TTCTCTTTTTTCAAGTCTGGCTAATATAGAATGGTTTAAAATAATCCCTCATTTTGATTTATTGCTATCAAATAAGCAAACAACTTCTTGGACATTTCTAATAGGTCTTGGCTTGCCACCATGAAATGTCTAGGTTTTGAGTTTGTAGGATGATAATTTCCAATGTTTGGGGCCATAATGTACACAACAAATCATATATCCATAAAAGTTTTGGGTTATAATCTTATAACTATTTCCTCATTTCTGTAAAGAAATACAGTCAACATAGTGTGGGCTTGTAGTAGAAAATAGTTCTGTGAAATCAAACAAGCCCCCAACCCCACCCCGCATCTTGGAAGTCATAGGAAAAATAGGGATTAATGATCATTGGCCTTGATTGCAGTTTGATTTCCTCTGAAGGTCATATGCTGGAGATTAGTAAACTTCTGGCTGGCCAGAACAAACATCTGGACTAGATGAGCTAGAAGTATAGAAGATCGGTATTTCTGACATAAGCTTCTGCAGAAGGGAAACAAATGGGAAGGAGGCAGGGAGTAATGGCACTTTCTTCACAATATCAGTGTTTGAACTATGATATAATGATGCCTGTTTTATCCTCTAGTATCATCCCTGTTAATTCTCTATTCTTCCAATTCAACTGCAATAGATAACCCATAATAAAGACTACAGTAGTTCATTTCTCTAGACAGTGCTTAATCCAAAGGTATATTTTATGGACTGAAGAACAGCAACAAATCAGTCATTTTGTCAATGAATTTCACTTAGAAAGATCTTGGAAGATCAAGCTATAAAGGAAAAAGATATTAACATTTTCTCCAATTTCTTTACATTTATTTTCATTTGGTGACCTTAAGTTTTCACCTTCTAAGAATGGAAAGGAGGGAAATCCTTTTCTTAATGTTATCAATATTATTTCTCAATTATTTTATATAGCTGTATTATGTCTCCCTCTGTCATCAATGACTTTAGTTTTTCCATGCAGAGAAGTGGCTCCAGCTCCTCCAAACACTTTCCTTTCCCTTTTTAGAATCTTCTGATACACTAAATCTAGCCTAGAAAGACAGTTCTGTGAGAACCTGGAAACTGAGACATGGAAATCTTTGACCCAGAAACAAACTGGTAACTAATGCAGTGATTGTAGAATAACTACTAATTACATTAGCAGATAGATACCATGTATTTGATCAGCTTCAGAATCTTCTTCAAAAGCAGCACCATGAAAAATTTGCTATAGTAATTTATTAGTAAGGTGGTGAGGGGATGAATCATTGCTACCAGGGCCACCCAACTTGAAATGATCTACAATTGCTCTGCCAGCAAATGTTTAAAAAAAACAACGCTTCTGGAAACTCCAATTCATCAACCTGATACTTTAAGGGGAAATGTGAATCATGACTGGAAACATGATTGAGCCAGATTAATCACCAAGACATAGAAAGTCCATTCCATTTTATAGAGCCCTGTGCCCCCTTGATATACAAGGCAACTCTACCAAGAATATGTCCTTTCGGAGGCGGGGCTGACATCGCTACAACATGACATGCAATCTTGGGGCTCCAGGATTGCTGTCGATATCTCTGCTGCTGGACAGTCCTTTTTGGACCTAAACCATCCCGCAGAGACAGTGATAGAGAAGGGCACATCCTGCTGATCTCAGGGGTATCGCAAAGCCCCTGATTGATCCAGGAGAAGCTCTTTTTCTGGCTACAAGAGAAGCAGCCATTGAAGCTTCACAATGTTGGGACAGCCCCCTGCAACAGAAGCAGAGCAGGAGAGAGTGTGTGTCAAAATTGGTGAGAAAAATTGGAGAATAAAATACCCCAAAAGACTTAGAGCAAAATTAAAATTGAAGACAGAAAACAGTAAGCGGCAGATTAAGCCTGTATAAAAATTAGAGTGTTATCTTTTTTTTCTTAACTTCATTTTCTTTTTTGGGATGGAATTCTTACAAATGCCTCTTACTTTTTAAATTGGACTGGTCTTTTTTCCTTCTTCTTCTAATTCTCCTTACTTTTTGTACAGGTGGAGCAAGAATCTCTTTCTTTTTGCAATGTTCAGATGGATTTTACCTTTTAAACATTTTTTCTCTCAAGTCCGAAACAAAGAAAAGGGTAAAGTAGAAGAAAAAGAAATAACACTGCCACCTAGAGGTTGGAGGCTTGGAAACACTAATTCCTATGAACATTTGACTTATATTTTATATCTCAAAGTCCTTGATTTTGTTTATTGAAAGGAACAGTGGGAAGAGCACAATTTGTTTATACACGTGCTCTTTTGGAGTATTATCAGTAGCTGGACTGGAGTAAAGAGAAAGTCTGAACTTGAAAGATTAAAATGAATTTGTTTGAAACCTAGCAATAAGCCTTGGATGGTTCAGTGGGAGTGCTTACAACCAGGAAAAATGGCACAGCATGAAGAAGAAAAGGAATTAACATTGCAAAATATTATGCTAGAAATTCAAAAAATACTAATAAGTACAGAGAACATTGAAAAGAGTCTTGAGATTATAGAACAAAGAACAGAAAGAATGGAGGGAAGAGCTGAGTATATTTACAAAATTATGATGAAAATTGAAGATAGAGTTCAAAAAAGTCCAGAAAAATATGAACAAAGTGATAAGAAAATTGTTGACATCGACAGCAAAACGAGAGTAGAGGGAGATGATACATGTGGAATATTGAAAGGAGAGGTTGATGAACTGGATCTCTATCTCAGACCTCAAAACATGGAAGAAGAAAAAGGAGAAAATCCGGCAGAAACAATGAGAGTAATTTTGGCAGAAGCACCAGTGATAACCAAAGACAAACTGATGGAAGGAACAGATGGAAGATTTCAAGTTCTTAAAAGATATGCAATGAACAACAAGTTGCCAAGAGAAGTCCACATGAGATTTATCAAGAAATTAAATAGAATACAGATTTTACAAATGGCAAGAGATATTGGACTGCACTACTACTGGAAGGATACAGGATGATGAAATGAAATATTACAATAAAAATTAAGTTAAACTTAAATTTTGAGTTTTAGTTTAGTTTTATTGAGTTTGTATGCTGCCCTATTCCCGAGAGACTCAGGACGGCTCACAATAAAAAAGGGGGGGGAATACAAAAAATAAAATAAAAACAACAATTTAAAATTCTACAACAGCTGTAACCTCGAATGGGGCTGGATAGTTCAACAGCCCCAGGCCTGCTGGAACAGCCAGGTCTTAACTGCTTTGCAGAAGGCCGGAAGGGTAGTAAGGGTCTGGATCTCCACGGGAAGATCGTTCCAGAGGGCCGGAGCAGCCACAGAGAAGGCCCTCCCCCGAGGAGTCGCCAGCCGACATTGGCCGGCAGATGGAATTCGGAGGAGGCCTAGTCTGTGGAGTATTAGGTATAAGACAAAGTAATAATAGTTATAGTCCAATAAATGATTAACAATGGTTACAATGCACTTATATACATTAGATTGATAATATGAAATTTTATATAAACTGTAAGTGAGAATATAAAGATGTAATACCATTGGATGATTTAAGGATGATGTAATGAAATGCTATAATATAGGGTCTGGCGTCACGCTGGAACAGGCTGCTGACAGACTCTCTGTTCGGTTCGCCCGGTCTTTCCACGAGCGTGGCCGTAATAGGCAAGGTCCCTTCGAGGTGCGAGGACCTTTGGAGAGGGGAAACTTCTGTGCAGTGGAGGGTGAAAGGCGATCTCCTCCCACGAAGCAAGAGGCTCCCTCAGAGTTCGTGCAAAAGAGGTCGGCTGATTAATGGCCGACCAGAAGGCGTGACCGCCAGCCATTAATAAGGAAGAGAGAGACAGCTGCAGGGAATATAGCGGACCAAATGACGGTAATCACAAGATCTGACTTAAAAGCCTAAACCTAAAAGATAAACAACTTTACTGCAATAAATACAGATACGTGTGTGGGCGCATTTATCTGCAGCGGCTATTAAATACAAACAGTGAACTTTTGTGAAAGCTGTTTGACGTTGTGAATAGAAGAAGACAGGCTTTGGACTAGTTAAATTTGAGGACTAACAGAGGACGAGACGAAGAAGAGAAGCTGGATTTGCCTGCCTGGGAAAAAGGAAAGAAGTTTAATCACAAGGGTTTGAAGTACCCGGTGTCATATTACAGCCAGAGACAGCAGAAGGAAAACACTACACTGACAACAGGAAGAGATTGATGGGTGAGTTCTAAATACTTTCTGGCCTCTCCTGCACCCTGTCGTATCACGCTGAAACGTTTCTCTTCCTGACTCTCCCAGATACTATAGAATTAACTGAGCCTATATTTCACAGCCCTGCTCCAGCTTAATTACCCTGTATGTACCCCGGGCTCTGTATAACTACTTAAGCAGCACTCAGAAGGTACTAGACTTACACCTTATAGGGTGAATTAAAGCAAATGGCAACGAAAACAGTAACCTTAATTAAAGGGAGTAAAAAGCAAACTCCCCTATCTACCCCGGTGAGGGAAAAGTCCCCTGAGGGCAGGCAAACGGGAGATAAGGCAGCCCCAACCCTGCAAGACCAGGAAGTAACAATGGACTCCCTACAAGAGACAATATTGAAGATGGGGGAAAGTGTCGCCAAAGGCCTGGAGGGAGTAAAGAATGAAATGCGTGAAGTAAGAAACAATATGGGAAAAATTGAGGAACGTATAGGAGTAATACAAACAGCGCTGCTGAAAAATGAGCAGGAAATTCAAAATGTTAAGGGGAGAACGGAAATAGCGGAAAAAAGGATAGACAAAGTGGAGGACAATCTGGAATCTATAAACTCAAGCCTGGAGGAGGCCATCCTCCAGCTAGAATTAGAGCGATCAGCATATTACTTAAGACTACAAAACGTGGAGGAAGCAAAAGATGAAAACCTCCGGGAGCTGATTGGAGAAATCCTGGGATTAGTCCTCGGCAGGCCGAAAAAAGAGGTTATTAATGATCTGGACGAAGCCTATAGAGTCAATACAGGCTTCGCGAGACGCCACCGGCTTCCGAGGGAGATCCATGTGAGGGTGTTGAGAAGACAGCTGAGAGAGGACATTCTAAGTACAATAAGAGGGGACTCTCTAACATACAAAGGTAAAGAAATTCTCATCTTAAAACAGACTCCACGGAGAGTCAGAGAGAAGAGAAGGAAATACAACTTCCTCTCCACACGTTTAAACAGAGACAGAATTCAGTTCAGATGGCTCCTTCCAGAAGGAATGTTGATAACATGGAGGGAAAAGAAATACCGAATAGATACCTTGGCGAAAGCTCAAGAATTCCAGGAACTTTTACTAGCAGACGATGAGAGATTTAATAAAGAAGGACTTTTAAGACAGGGGGACACTATAATTGAAACTCAACCAGAGGGGCGGGGGCCAGGAGAGGCCAGAGAACGAGAGAGATATGGCAGAGAAGATTCGAGAGCAAGGTCACCCATCGAGACTCGATCCAAAGGTGCCCTCAAAGCGAATAACGTGTAAGGGAATTGAAGAATGGGAAACGAATGTACTATCAGCTAATGTAAATGGTCTTAACATAACTTCCAAAAGAAAACGTGTACTGTTGGATCTAGTGAAACAAAAGTTAGATGTAATCTGTCTTCAGGAAACCCACATTAAAGAAAAATACAATAACCTGTTGGTCTGTCCAAAACTAGGTAAAACATTCTGCTCGTCAGCACAAACCAGAAAAAGAGGAATTGTGATGTATATAAAAGAATGGTTGAACCCCAAATTAATATATGCAGACAAAGATGGTAGGGTATTAATGGTGGAGATAATTAATGGTGGGAAAAAAATTTTACTAGTTGGAATCTATGCCCCAAATCAAAAACAAGAGAGATTTTATATTAATCTATATAAGAGGATAAATGAAATAGAGTGGCAAAATATATGTATTCTAGGGGATTTCAACGCTATAGCAGATGGTAAGATGGACTATAAGGGTACCCACAAGAAAAGCACAAGAAGGAAACTACCGTCTGCCTATGTAAATATGGTGAAGGATTTAGATCTTTATGATGTCTGGCGAGCAATGAATGACAAGATGCAACAGTACACGTTTTACTCCCATCCACATAATTCATGGTCCCGTATCGACATGGTTTGGTCAAACTCGGAGCTACTCATGGATACTGTAAATATTGAAATAATAACCAACAAGTGGGCCGATCATCACCCAGTCTTATGGCAATGGAAAGGGAAGGCAAGGATAAAAGCTAGGTGGACATTAAACCAGAACATACTACAAGAGAAACAATTTGTACAACAAATAGAAAAGGAACTGGGCTACTTCTTTAAAGAAAACGGTAAAGAGCAGACCTCAATACAAAATGTTTGGGACACGATGAAGGCAGTTGTGAGGGGAATTTCCATAGCCTATATAATAAGAAGAAACAAAATGCACAGGGAAAAACTTAATACACTGAACAAAGAACTAAGAGAGACGGAACTGCTGACCCAGAAAGAGCCAGAAAATAGTAGACACAGGGAAAAAGGAGAGTTAATTAAACACCAAATAAATTTGATCTCCCAAGAGGAAATAGCACAAAACATTAAGAAAATGAAGCAGAATTATTTTGAACATGCAAATAAAACTGGGAGATGGTTGGCCCACAAAATAAGAAAGGAGAAGGTCAAAAGAATTATTAAACAACTGTATGACGAGGAGGGGAATCTGAAACAAGAAATAGGAGAAAAGAAAAAGGTAGTACAGAACTATTATAGGAAACTATATAAACAAGACGAAATTAATGAACAGGAGATTAGAAAATACCTTATAAAGCAGAAGCTTCCAGTCTTGTCGGAGGAGATGAGAGAGATGCTCGATAAAGAAATCACACAAGAAGAACTGAAAAAGGCCATTCAAAAACAAAAAAACAATAAAACACCTGGGCCGGATGGGCTTCCGTCGGAAATATATAAAAAACTTCAAAATACTATAGAAGACAAACTATTAGAACTATGTAATGATACATTGCAAAATGGTAGGGTCCCAAAATCATGGGGGGAAGCTTACATTACCCTAATACCAAAGGAAGAGGCGGACAGTAGCAAGGTCCAAAATTATAGACCCATATCCCTGTTAAATGCAGATTACAAAATCTTTGTATCAATATTGGCGGAAAGACTAAAAATAATATTAAATCAAAGTATCCATTCGGATCAAAACGGCTTTCTCCCAAAAAGACATATTAGAAACAATACAAGAATAATAATGGACACCCTGGAATTCTATCAAACAAGATCCGAGAAACAACTCGCATTAATCTTTGTCGACGCTCAGAAAGCCTTTGATAACCTAGATTGGAACTTTCTAATCACTCAACTAAAAATGATGAAATTTGGCGATAAATTTATTAAGATTATAGAATCTATATATTCACGGCAATCTGCAAACATTATAGTCAATGGGGAACTAACGGAGAGGATACAAATTGGAAAGGGTGTTAGACAAGGGTGCCCGCTCTCCCCACTACTATTCATTACGTCTCTAGAGGTCCTTTTAAATCGGATAAGATCAAATCAGGAAATTAGGGGCTTGACCATAAAAAAAGAACAATATAAAGTACAGGCCTTCGCGGATGACATGGTCTTTATCGTGGAAGACCCCTTACTTTCAGGACCGAATTTGATGAAGGACATTGAGAACTTTGGGTGTGTGGCCGGTTTAAAAATAAACAAGGAAAAAACAAAAATGATTATAAAAAATTTCCCCAAAAACCAGATTGGAGAACTAGAGGAAACAATGGAATTAAAGGTAACTAAAAAAATTAAGTATTTAGGGATCTGGCTGTCTGCAAAATGCTCTTCCATAAAAGAAGACAACTATGATAAGTTGTTACAGAATACCCAAAAGGACTTAAAAACCTGGTCAAAACTACAACTATCACTGATGGGAAGAGTCGCAGTAATTAAAATGAATGTTCTCCCAAAAATCCTCTACCTATTTCAAACGGCACCGGTTAAGCTAGGGGAAAAATTTTATAATGATTTGGACAAAATGATTCGAAACTTTATATGGAAGGGTAAAAAGCCCAGAATAAAATATATGCACCTGCAGGATAAAAGAACTCAAGGGGGAATGGGATTACCGGAATGGAAAACATATCATCAAGCAGCAACAACTATGTGGATAAAAGAATGGGTAATGCTAGCTAATAAAAGAATCTTAACAATAGAGGGCCACGACCTGCAATACGGGTGGCACAACTACTTATGGTGCGAGGGAAATAAAATCCACAATTATTTTAGTAGTCACCATTTAAGGGGGGTACTGATTAAGGACTGGCTCGAAATTAGAAGGAGATACTATACGCAACTACCTAAATGGATATCTCCGACGGAAGCCCTGATATACCCGAATTTGATAAACTTGGATAAAATTGTTACCTACCAACAGTTGCTAGACGACCAAAACAAACTAAACCCCAGGGAAAATTTGGCTGATAAGGGAATAAACATCGATTGGTGGCCATATCTTCAAATTCAAAACAAACATAAATTCGATCTAGCACAACCTGGCTTCCAGAACAAGAACCAGGAATTAGATAAAATTTTAATTGGACCAGATGAGAAATTAATTTCAAAAATATACAATTGCTTACTGATTCGAAAAACGGAAGCAGAAAGAGTAAAAGAAGTCATGGTAACCTGGGCCCAAAACATCGGCCACTCAATAGATCTAGACGACTGGGAAAGAGTCTGGGAATGGAATCTAAAATTGACAAAGTCGACGGCCTATAAAGAAAATATATATAAAATGTTCTACCGCTGGCATCTTCCACCGACAAGACTGGCGAAAATGTCTTCAAAAGTTTCAGCCATATGCTGGAAATGTAAAACGGTGCTGGGCACGTACTACCATATGTGGTGGACGTGTCCGGTAGCCAAAGCATATTGGAAGCAAATACTAGGATGGCTGAATGGAATCCTGTCAATTAAACTATGCTTTAAGCCGGAAACTTTCTTATTAGGAATAATAGATCAAAAAATTTGCAAATCTGACCAATACCTCCTAGTCCATATTCTGACAGCGTCAAGGATTGTTTACGCACAATGCTGGAAGAGTGAAAATGCCCCCACCAACACTATGGTGATGAATAAAATTTTAGAACTAGCAGAAATGAACAGACTGACGATGCGAATTAATGACAAAGAAGACACAGACTTTTATACAGTCTGGGAGAAGCTATACAAATGGCTTGATGAGTCAGTGAAGACCTAGACATAAAAAGAGATAGCTAACTAACCTATCACGATTAAACCAATAACTCAAATGAACAATATACAACAACTGAGAGATAAACGAAAGGAGAAATGTATCAGGGGCGAGAACCCACCGTCGAGCAATTTTGTCACGCTACAATGCTGGGAAAACTTTAAAAAGCTGATAGGAAATTCGCTATAATTACCTGCACGAAATTAGTGATCAAACTTCATTTTAGATGAGACGAGAAGACGTATAATCCTTGCCTCTTCAAGCAAGGAAAGGGAAAGAGAACCAGATTGTCCTCAGCAGAGGAAAATATGCAAATGTAACAAAGGTTAGAAGGGAGGGAAGGAGGATAGTAGGGAAGTCAGGATGGAGAGGAGAAAGGGGAGGAATAGGAAAGGCAGAAGAAGGGGGGAAGAAAGAGGAGGAAGAGAAAGAAGAGAAGGGAAAGAAGGTGGGAAGAAAGAAGGAGAGAAGAAAGAGAAGAAACTGGGGGAGGAAGGAGGGAGGGAAGAAGAGAGGGTAGTAAAGAGGGAAAGAGGGAGGGAAAGAAAGAGAGAAGGAGAGTTGAAAGGAAGGAGGGAAGGAGGGAGGAAAGGAGGGAGATTAAGAGAAAAGGAAGGAGGAGGGAAAGAGGCAGGGAAGGAGGGAAGGTATGTGTGAAGGAGGGGGGGAGCGAGGGAGGGAAAGGAGGGGGAAGGAAAGGAGAAAAGGAGAAAAGAAAGGAGGGAAGGCAGGGGAGAAGGAAGTAAGGGGGGAGGGAAGAAAAGAGGGAGGGAAAGATACCTAACCTTTGATGTTTATAATGATTTGATAGTATGGGAATATCTCGAAATGTAGTTGTATTGTTTGTTACAAGTTATGGATGTTGTATTTTCTTTTTACCAATAAAATCTTAAATTATAAAAAAAAAAAAAAAAAAAAAAAGAAATCCTATAATATAAATCTATTCTAAATTTAACATGTTTCACATAAAAAGGATGTAATAATAGTTATATTAAATGAATGTTCAATAATTATAATAATTGTATACATATATATTAGATTGATGATATGAATAATGAAATGTGCTGAATGAGTAAGTTGACATATGAAATTAGAATACAAGAAGATAAACAATTTTATAGAAGCACTAAAATAATAATAATAATAATAATAATAATAATAATAATAATGCATATAAATATAGCCGATTGATAATATGTGACTTTAAGTTTAAGTGATGATTATGGAAAGGATGCACAAAAAACTTATAACCAATCAACACACTGTACGTAGTAGAAGATATTTTTATGTTATATGTCTTGTCTGTCTATGTTTGTTTAAAAATAAAAATTTATATTAAAAAAAGAATATGTCCTTTCCCATCTTTTCTGTAGATTTCTTATGCATAAAGGGTGTCCCATTCAGATTTCCATGTCAGAGATTCCTCTTGAATATAAGCTCCTACATAGAGCTGTGTTCTTGGATGTTCTGTGACATATATTTTTAGCCTTAGTTCTTCTGACTTTTTTGACTGACTATAGACGTATTATTTATTCTTTATATGGTTAACAATCAATTTACAATAGCTTCTGCCAACTGCAGATAGACAATGTATTTTTGGAAGGAGAAGTATTTCTTTTATCTATAGCTCTCAGAATTCCCAATCATATTTGTGAAGTGTCAGAAATGTAATCAGATACCTGGTTTGTATTATCATATGTGGGGGACATGTTCAAAAACATAAAAATATTGGACAAAAATACATATGTGGTTGGAAAAAAATTATAAAACAACACATAGATCTAAAACCTGAAATATTTTTGTTGGCCATCCTACCAGAAAAATATGATAAAGGGAAAATATATTTGATTTTACATGTATTAACTGCAGCTAGAATTGTATTTGTACAACAATGGAAAAGTAAATGAAGAAATCCTTACAAATAAAACATAATTAAAAAAATATTAGAGTATGCAGAAATGGATAGATTAACATTGACAATTAAGGAAAAAGAGGAATTAATATTTTTTTTAACATGGGATCTGTTTTATCAATGGTTGGCTAATAAAAACAGAAATTAGAAGCATGGAAATGTAAAAACAGGGTGTCAGCATCACTTCATTCAGTAATCAGGAAAGAAAACCACTAGACTAGAATTTGTATTGAAATCAAGTGTACTTTTACTAATTATAAATGAACAGTTGCAAAGCTAAGCTGAGTCTGGTTAATTAGGCATGAAAGCTAATATAATGTATAATTCATTCCCCTCCCCTTGGCATCCCCGTGTACAGTCCAATCATATTTCCCCCAAATGTCAGGTGTGAGATAACTTCGAAAGGCATCACCAGGATGGTATGCTGGATCGTTGGCCTTGGCGGGAAACACCCCTCCTCCACATGCGCAGTAAGGTGGTCAGTTCAGCGTCTAGAAACTTCCTCCAGCACATCAATGATTCCCCTCCCAAATACCATGCCCCCGCTCCCTGTTTCAATGGTAGCCGAAGCAGTAGCAAAGCAGAGGCTGACATCCAGCCCTCCTCCAGAAAAGGGTAGTCAGACCTGCAGAAACGAGAAAACACAAACAAACAGACAAACAACAAGACACGAAAGGGGAAAAGCGGAGAGGAAGAGAGAGAGAAGAGAGAGAAAATTTTTAGGAGAATGGCCAAATCAGGGCTTGTCAGGATAAGTAGAATAGACTTGCAGAGTAGACGAGGGGCCCGAACATGGGACCCATCAACCCATTCGGTGTGAGAGGGGGGGAAATGCTTCCAAGCCACCAGGTACTGGACACAGTTCCAGCGTTTACGAGAGTCCAAAATCTCACGAACTTTGAAATGTTGCTCACCCTCAATCAAAAGCGGAGCGAGTGGAGAAGGGATAAGCAGATGCAACAACGAAGTGCAGAAAGGTTTCAGGAGGTTAACATGAAAAACAGAGTAAACCTGGTTGAGGTGTTTAGGCAGCTGCAGCCAGACAGAAACAGGGTTGATGACCTTGACAATGGGAAATGGGCCAACATATTTAGGCCCCAACTTCTTCGACTTTTGGGGAGTTTGAAGAAATCTGGTGGACAAATAAACTTGATCACCAACTTTGTAATCACACGGCTTAGTCCGCTTCTTATCAGCCTGTTTCTTATGAGCGCGATGTGCAGCATCCAAAGTTTGGAGAGCTAAAGGCCAAACGTGCCGAAGGCGGTCACTCCACTCGGACAGTGATGACACTTGGGGCTGCTCATGAGTAACCTCAGGAATGGGTACAAAATCCTGGCCAAATACTACACAGAAAGGAGTGAACCCAGTGCTGCTATGCACAGAATTATTATAAGCTACCTCCACATGCGGCAACAAATCCACCCAATCATCTTGCTGGTAGTTGATGAAACAACGTAAATATTGTTCTAGTACAGAATTAGTCCTCTCACAAGCCCCATTAGTCTGAGGGTGGTGGGCGGAGCTTAATCCCCGGGCGGAGCCAATCCGCTTCAGAAATTCCTTCCAGAAAACAGAGGTGAATTGCACACCTCTGACCAAAATTCTTATCGATGAATTTTCTCATTTCCATCCATTCGGCAGCCTTCTTCTCTAAAGACATCAACACCATCCTCACTTTCATTTCATCTGTCTCTAAATCAGGTCCATAGATTTCCATATAATTCCAGACCTGAATTATAAAAAGCCCAAGGCTTTTAGGGTCTCCATCATATTTTACAGTTAATGATTCCCCTCCCAAATACCATGCCCCTCCCTCCCCGTTTCAATGGCAGCTGAAGCAGTAGAAAAGCAGAGGCTGACACAGGGTTAATTTTATAAGGGAGATTTATTAAAATGGATAAGTTGTTGTTGTTGTTGTTGTTATTGTTGTTGTTGTTGTTGTTATTATTATTATTATTATACAATTGTATCACAGCGGCCAGTTGTTTCGACGGATTTGGCATTGGTTACTAGTCGGGCCCCACCCAGGGGCCTAGGACGTCATAACGTATTTTCGTAATATGCATGCAGATCCAAGCAGTGCAGCTTTTTGCATTTGACTGATGGTGATTTTGTCAATTTTTAACTGTTTTAAATGTAATTCCAGTGCTTTTGGAATAGCACCCAGTGTGCCAATTACCACTGGAATTACCACTGCTGGTTTGTGCCATAATTGTTGAATTTCAATTTTTAAGTCCTGGTATTTTGTGATTTTTTTTCATGTTCCTTCTCGGCGACCCTGCTATCACCTGGTATTGCGATGTCTATGATTGTGACCTTATTTTTCTCAACCAGTGTGATGTCTGGTGTATTATGCGCCAGTATTTTGTCCGTTTGTATACGGAAATCCCACAAGATCTTGACCATCTGATTTTCGGTGACTTTTTCAGGCTGATTTTCCCACCAGTTTGTTGCTGTTTTAATATTATAATTTTTGCACAAATTCCAATGGATCATTTGTGCTACTGAATTGTGCCGCAATTTATAATCAGTCTGCGTGATTTTTTTACAGCAGCTGAGTATGTGATCAACAGTTTCATCAGCTTCTTTGCAAAGTCTGCATTTGGCATCATCAGAGGATTTTTCGATTTTGGCCTTAATGGCATTTGTGCGGATAGCTTGTTCTTGCGCATTAGTGACTCTGTTTCTTTCTTTAATGTACCTGTTGTTAACCATAACCAAGTTTGTTCACTGTCCACTTTATCTTTTATTTTTTTCAGAAATTGGCCATGCAGTGCTTTGTTCTGCCAACTCTCCATTCTTGATTTTATCACATCTTTTCTGTATTCTTGTTTCGTCTGTTGGGCCTTCAGTAGATTTTTGTTCTTTACTTCGATTAATAGATGTTCTTGACTTTCTTTTAAATAATCAGCCAGTGCATGTTTTTCTTCTTCAACTGTTTGCTTCACTTGTAATAATCCTCTGCCACCTGATTTTCGGGGCAGATATAGTCTATCAGTATCACCACGTGGATGTAAACTGTAGTGCATTGTCATTATTTTCCTGGTTTTTCGGTCCAAAATGTCCAAATCAGCTTGTGTCCAGTTAACTATACCAGCTGTGTATCTTATAACTGGTATTGCCCAGGTATTTATGGCCTTGATTGTATTTCCACCATTCAATTTAGATTTCAAAATTTTTCTAACTCTGTTGATGTACTCTCGCCTGACAATAGTTTTTACTTCTCCATGCTTGATGTTATCCAACTGCAGAATGCCTAAGTATTTGTAGGCTTCATTTTCGTTGCATTTAATTAGTTGGCCATTGGACATTTCAATTCCCTCACATGCAGTGATTTTGCCCCTTTTTATGGATACAGTGGCGCATTTTTCCATGCCAAACTGCATTGAAATATCGGTGCTGAATACTCGGACTGTGTTTGTTTATAATAATAATAATAATAATAATAATAATAATAATAATAATAATAATAATAATAATAATTATTATTATTATTATTATTATTATTATTATGTTAATCTTTGGTGAGATTCACAGCCTTTGGGACTGGTTGGTAGCTCAACAGCTCGAGTCCTAACCAAGGACCTAGAAACTGTTAAGGTAACGTCGGAGAATATAAGCTGTTCCAAGTAGGGTGGTTTTTTGTAGAATCAGAATGTTCAAGTCTGATAAATTTAAAATTTCCAAATAGCAAGGTAGCCCTTTAGGTATTGCTCCAAGGCCTCCAATTACAATCGGGACAACAGACGATTTCTTTTTCCACAGTCGCTCCACTTCAATTTGCAGGTTCCGGTATTTTGTGATATTTTTTTGCTGTTTATCTTCTATTCGTGCATCTCCAGGTATTGCAATGTCAATGAACCATACTTTTTTCTTTTCAACTATTGTTACATCAGGTGTGTTGTGGGCAAAGTGCCTGTAAGTCTGGTTTCTGAAGTCCCACAAGATCTTGACTTTCTCATTCTCCAAAACCTTCTCAACCTGATGTTCCCAGTGGTTTTTGCTGTTCTCCAATCCAAACTTTTGGCACAATTACCAATGAATGATCTTAGCAACGCAGTCATGGCGTTGTAGGTAGTCAGTTTGTGAAATTTTGCTGCACCCACTGATCAAGTGGTCGACTGTCTCATCTTTCTCATTACAGAGGCGACATTTGCTGGTGGTGGTAACATGTTGAATTTTTGCCTTCATGCAGTTTGTGGCTGAGGCTTGTTCTTGAGCTGCCAAAATAAAGCCTTCTGTTCCTTTTTCAGTGCTCCTGATCCTAACCAATTCCAAGTTAGCTTTTGGTCAGCTTTGCCTTCAATACATTTCAATTATTGGCCATGCATAGCTTTGCTTTTCCAATTTTCAGTTCGCTTCTCAATTACTTCTTTCTTATATTCAGCTTTTAACTTAGTTGTCTTCAAAATGCCTCCTTTATTTACTTCCTTAATAATTGGTTCTTCACTTTTCTGGATGTAATCATTCAAGCTGTGTTTTTCTTCTTCCACAGTCTGTTTTACTTGTAGGCGTCCTCGACCACCCTCTGCTCTTGGTAGATATAATCGGTCAACATCACTTTTAGGGTGCAAAGCAGATTCATTGTCATACAGTTCCTTGTTTTTCTGTCTAAATTGTCCAACTCCATCTGGGTCCAGTCAATTATTCCTGCGGAGTATTGAACCACAGGTATAGCCCAGGTATTTATGGCTTTTATGATGTTTCCTCCATTCAATTTGGACTTTAATATCTTGTGAATTCATCGAATGTACTTAGCTGAAGTTAATTTCTTGACTTTATTATGCATTAAGTTAGAGGCCTCTAAAATCCCCAAGTACCTGTAGCCTTCTTCTGGTTTTACTGCCTTTATCATTTCTTCATTCTCAAGTTCTATTCCATCATCTTCTATGACCTTGCCTGCTTTGGTTGCCATTGTTGCACATTTGTCAATTCCAAACTGTATACCAATGTCTTGGCTAAATTCTTTTGTGCTTTCAATTAATAAATTCAGTTCAGCTTTTGTTTTACCAAACAGCTTCAAATCATCCATGTACACCAAGTGCAAAATTTTCAGTCCTTTCTTTGCAAGTTCGTATCCACAGTTCACCTTCTTCAAAATGGTTGTCAGTGGTAACATTGAATAAAAAGTAGGGGTGAAAGGATTTTTAACTGTTTTAAATGTAATTCCAGTGCTTTTGGAATAGCACCCAGTGTGCCAATTACCACTGGAATTACCACTGCTGGTTTGTGCCATAGTCGTGAATTTCGATTTTTAAGTCCTGGTATTTTGTGATTTTTTCATGTTCCTTCTCGGCGACCCTGCTGCTACTACTACTACTACTACTACTACTACTACTACTACTACTACTACTACTATTACTACTACTATCATTATTATTATTATTATTAGTAGTAGTAGTAGTAGTAGTATTGTTGTTGCTGTTGTTGTTGTTGAGTTAATATCAGTGTAATGACTACTGTTGTAAGTATTTTGATTATTATTTTCTAAAATAACATATACCCAGACAACACACTGTTCAATTGAAATTAAAACTTATAAAGGTTATAAAATAAAATTACAAAAAAAATCCCAATCAGTTTTGCCACAATCATGGGAAATTTTTGAAAATCTAATCCCAAAATATGTAGAGGCTGTCAGTTTTGGAAAATCACAATTAAAGATATGCTTCTTCATCAGAGTTCAGGTTTTTTTTATAAAAGGAAACTGTTGCTGCTGGCTTTTAGAATAACTGGTGATTGAAACTAATACTGGCCTGTGTTGAATGATACATAAATAGGAAAAGGAAGCTAGAACAGGAAGAATCCCTGTTTATTTGAAATGCAGAGCACTGTACAAATACCAAATGATTAATGAATGTGACTTAAATGTTATTAGGGTTATTAGTAAAGTTATTTGTATATGTTGGTCTGGCCTTTGGATAAAAAAGTCTGCTTCATAATAGATATATTATAAATGTCATATTGTTTTAAAAATACATATCTTATTTCAGAGTCTTAATCTAAAGCACCCATAGATTTGATAGAATACAGTCTTCCATCCATGAAAAAGAGCTTTCTAATGGAACCTTGCTCAAAAACATGGTTTATTTAAAATGATTGGGCCAACAAAAATATTTTAAGTTTAAGTTTAAGTTTTATTTTATTTATATGCCGCCCTATTCCCTAAAAGGGACTCAGGGCGGCGAACAACTTAAACGGGAAGGGAAAACATACAAGTACAAAATACACATATTAAAATGACCAACAACCACACCTGTCGAGAGGGGAGGGGAGCTCATCAACCCCAGGCCTGCCGACACAGCCAGGTTTTAACAGCTTTTCGGAAAGCAGGGAGAGAGGTGAGGGTCCGAATCTCCGTGGGGAGTTCGTTCCAAAGGGCCGGAACTGCAACAGAGAAGGCCCTCCCCCGGGTCGTAGCCAGATGGCATTGGCTGGTGGATGGAACCCGGAGAAGGCCGGCCCTGTGCGATCTAACGGGTCTTTGGGAGGTAATGGGCAGCAGGTGATCTCTCAAGTACCCAGGTCCAATACCATGAAGGGCTTTATAAGTAATAACTAGCACCTTGAAGTGTATCCGGAGACCAATTGGAAGCCAGTGCAGCTCGCGGAGGATAGGTGTAACATGGGTGTATCAAGGTACACCCACAATCACTCGCGTGGCCGTGTTCTGGACCAGTTGAAGTCTCCGAATGCTCTTCAAGGGCTGCCCCATGTAGAGTGCATTGCAGTAGTCCAGTCTTGAGGTCATGAGGGCGTGACTGTTGCGAGTGCCTCCCGGTTCAGGTAGGGACGCAACTGGTGCACCAGGCGAACCTGGGCAAATGTCCCCCTGGTCACAGCCAACAAATGATGTTCTAAAGTCAGCTGTGGGTCCAGGAGGACTCCCAAGTTGCGAGCCCTATCTGAGGGGCATAAAATTTCACCCCCCAGCCTGAGTGATGGAATACTAACCAAATTTTTGGGAGGGAAACACAACAGCCACTCAGTCTTGTCTGGATTGAGCACAAGCTTGTTAACCCCCATCCAGACCCTGACAGCCTCCAGGCACTGGCACATCACGTCGACTGCTTCACTGAGTTGGCACGGGGCGGACAGATACAACTGAGTGTCATCCGCATATTGATGGTATTTTATCCCGTGCCGTCGAATGATCTCACCCAGTGGCTTCATGTAGATGTTAAACAGGAGGGGGGACAGGACCAAACCCTGAGGAACCCCATATCTCAGGGGCTTAGGGGTCGACCTCTGCCCCCCAACCAACACCGACTACAACCTATCCGAGAGGTAGGAGGAGAACCACCGAAAAACAGTGCCTCCCACCCCCACCTCTCGCAACTGTTGCAGAAGGATACCATGGTCGATGGTATCGAAGGCCGCTGAGAGGTCAAGGAGCACTAGGATGGAGGGATGACCTCCATCCCTGGCTCTCCAGAGATCATCAGTCAGTGCGACCAAAGCAGTCTCCGTACTGTAGCCAGGCCTGAATCCAGACTGAAAGGAGTCTAGATAATCAGCTTCATCCAAGGACCGTCAGAGTTGAGAGGCCACCACTTTCTCAACCACCTTCCCAATAAAGGGAAGGTTGGAGACTGGATGATAGTTGTTCAAAATGGCTGGATCCAGTGATGGCTTCTTCAGGAGAGGTCTCACCACCACAGTCTTCAATGCCGGTGGGAAGAAGCCCTCCCGAAGAGAGGCATTCACCATCGCATGGATCCAGCTCCGTGTCACCTCCTTGCTGTTCGCGACCAGCCAGGAGGGGCACGGGTCCAGTATACATGTGGCAGCACTCACCGCTCCCATGGCCTTGTTCACTTCATCAGGGGCAACAGGTTGAAAGTCAGTCCAGAGATGTCATTCAAGACCTTCCCCCGGTACCCCGGCTGGCTCTGCGCAATTGGAGTCCAGGTCCATCCAAAGCCGAACAACTTTGTCCGCGAGGAACTGGACATATTCCTCTGCTCTACCCTGTAAAGGGTTATCCACAACCTTCGTGTTTAGGAGGGAGCGGGTCACCCTAAACAGGGCGGCAGGGCGTGACTCAGCGGACGCTATCAGAGCGGCAATATAGTTGTTCTTGGTTGTCCGTATTGCCGAGAGGTATGCTCCGATGCAAGCTTTTAATAGTGCTCAGTCTGACTCAGATTTACTGGACCTCCAGCGGTGCTCTAGGCATCTCTTTTGGCATTTCATCTCCCGGAGGTCCTCGGTAAACCAAGGAGCCCTCCTGGATCCACTGCCGTGGATCGGCCATAAAGGCGCAATCTGGTGGAGAGCCTCAGCTGCCACCGAGTTCCAAGTAGTGACTAAGGTCTCCCCCGGCTGCGGGCGAGAGTATCAGGCATAACTCCAAGCACCGTCTGGAAACCCTGGGAATCCATAAGACGCCTGGGGTGGAACCACCTAATCGGTTCCTCCTCCCTACAGCGGGGGATTGGTCTCCGAAAGTCAAGCCTCAGTAGGAAGTGGTCTGACCATGACAGGGGCAAGATCTCACTACCCCTCAGACCAAGATCACAACTCCACTGTTCCGAGAGAAATACGAGGTCGAGTGTGTGACCCGCCAAGTGAGTCGGACCCTGGGTTACTTGGGTCAAGCCCATGGCTGTCATGGAAGCCATGAACTCCTGTGCTCCATCAGAGTGTTCACCGAGTGAAGGCAGGTTGAAGTCCCCCAGTATCATAAGTCTAGGGAACTCAACTGCCAGCTCAGCTACTGACTCGAGGAGCAAGGGGAGGGCTGTTGTCACGCTGTTGGGAGGCAGGTACGTTAACAACAAGCCCACTTGACCCGCAAGGCCCATCTTCACCAGCAAGGAGTCATACCCGACAAGCTCCGGAGCAGGGATCCTACGAGGAGCTAAGGACTGTCGGATAACAATGGCCACTCCTCTGCCCCTTCTCTGGGGTCGCGGTTGATGAAGCACCTGAAAACCCTCTGGGCACATTTCGGTGAGGGGGACTCCTTCCTCCGGGCCCAGCCAGGTTTCAGTAATACATGCCAGGTCTGCCCCCTCGTCTATAATTAGGTCCTGGACGAGGGGAGCCTTGTGAACCACAGTCCTGGCATTTAGCAACAGCAACCTGAGACCAGGGTCCTGACTACTTGCGCCATCTGGCCTTGGAGTGGAACTCACAGGCCAGATTATTTTAAGCATAATTTGTCTCCAAATGTACTGTAAAGATTGTCAATTCATAAAGATTTCTAACAGAACAAATCTCACTATATTCCCCTGTAACCTCAGTAGTTAATAGGTTTAATTTTTCTTACTCTACCTCTGCTGCCTAAATTTAAGTTATTTCATCATTGGTAAACAGCATTTGTTTTTCAATCATCTTATTTTTAAGAGTCATCTTCTTTGCCTAAGGAGCTGCATGAAACAGTTTCATGTTATAGCATAAAGAAGGTTGTTTACTATGTCGTGTAGATCATAGGATTATAATCAACACATACAACCATTTTTGTTGTGTACATGATGTACAATGATAATAAACCCTATTACTATTACACTGAAATTTTAAGTGTATGAATCAGGTTAGAAAATGTTATTCTGTTATTCTAAAATGTCAGTTCCCTTTCTTTGTTTTCCTTTATTATGAATCATCAATTAAAAATAATATTTGGATTAGTACTTGGACATATCAATATTTATACTCAGTCTCTCTTAGTCATATACCTACTTGCTATGACATTCCAAATGTGATAAATTTTGCTGAGTGCATCTCCTATTCAGATTTAACCAATGTTGACCAATAGTGTCAAACTTCAGAAACTTAACCCTTATTCAGGAATTAGATATCAGCAGAACTGCACCATCTCAACATGATTAGCAATGTTATATTTTCATAAGTGTTTTTCAAATGGTGTAACTGGCTCAAAGCAGCTTTATAAATCTTCTGTGATTAACATATGAACCTTAGTCAAATATTTTCAGTGAAAACAGCTTATTGTCCAATTGCAAAATGATTGCCCCCTTCACATCTTGAAGCAGACCCAGGCTTCCTACTATATCCAATGGGGGCTAAATGCTAAAAGCATTTTGAAACCCTAGAATTTACCTGCAAATGGGTCAGATCCCTGAAATGGAACTAAATGTCTCCAATCCTCGAGTTCAATTCAATTCATTAAGTTAAAACTCATTAGTAGTAATGACTATTAATATAATTTACCAATTGCAAAAGTTCATTAAGTTTTAAGATAGTATTACAAATAGGAGATTATATTAATTAATTATACCCACATGGTTCAATTTGTCAATGTTAGACCCATTAAATTACTGTTTAGGACTTAAGTGGGGACATGATAGGCAAACTCTAGTAAATATCAGAAGTCAATTAATTTAAATGATTTTAATAATTTTAAACCAGTTTTTCATTCAGTTACATGATTTTATTTTAAGTATGACGAGAATATTTTTTTTGAAATCTGATGCCTATCTTTTCTACACCTAAATCCCCATCAATATAAATAGGTCCCTTTAGTCAGATATAATATAGAGCCAATCTTTAGGTTAATACAAGTGGTATATTAATTCTTTAAAAGTTTCATAAGAATATGAGACTTTGCAACATGTCGTTCTTCAAAAGGATTACAAAATAATCCCAATGAAAATTGTGGCTGTTTTAAAGAGTTACAGATCAGATATGACATAAAAGTCTGTACCACCATGCTCCAAAACACCTTTCTGGAACCAAATTTTTTATTCAAATCAAGCCATTTGGGTGTAGTGGTTAAGGTGTGCTATCTAGAAACCAGGAAACTATGAGTTCTAGTCCTGTCTCTGACATGAAATCCAGCTGGGTAACCTTTGGCGACTCATTCTGTCTCAGTCCAACCTAATTCACTGGATTGTTTTTAAAGTGAAAATAGAAGTGGGAATGAGTATTATGTATGCTTGCTTGAGTTAGCTATAAAAAAAATAATAAAGACAGAATAAAAAAGATCTGAAGCACTGCATATTCCCAGTAATTCTTGTTACTTATTTCCTCTTTTTCAGCAGAAAAATTGCCATATCAATCCAATTCCCTCAATGGATAGAAAGACAGAAATCCCATTTATATGTTGTAAAAACTGCAGCCTTTACCCCATGAGCTTGTTAGCTAACGTGAATAAGAAAGGAGTTTCTGTGGCACTCATATTATGAACATAAAAAGTCTGTCAATGACTGAGCAGGGCTATTGGAGGGTTAAGAAAGCTGGTAGACTATCTGTTAGCAACATCAAGTGCCCTAAATTTCACCATATTCTTTGTGAAAGCATATTATCTATTTACCGCACATCAATTATTTAGTTTTTACTTTTGATATCATTAGTATGAAGATCTGTCTTCAAGAAAAAATAAAGAACAGCAGTGTCCTCCAAAACTAAAGTTGATTTGTATTCATAATTTATGTTGGTGACTGGGGGAGTTGTTCTTGATTCATTTTTCTCCTCACAGTATGAGAACAAATGGCTCATTAATTTTAAACCCATCAATCTAAAAGTGCTATTTACATCAGATAGAATAATGTCTGATGTTATATGGAATACAAAGTACTCAATACACAAATATGGTTGTCTTATATTAATTTGTGCATTGTATTTTGAAGGTTTTTAAGAACAATCTTATTATGAAAGGCTTATATATTAACAATAAAGCAACTTGATATATTTAGTCGTAAGGGAAATGGTTTATTGTCAAGAAAACATAGATTCAAGTCCAAGGCAAAGAATGCTCATTGAATGACTGTGAATTAGTCACTATCTCACAATCCAACTTGCCTCATAGAGTTATTGTTGAAAATTTGAAGCAGTATTAGGTAGTACATCACTTTCAGGATCCAGATAAAAATTAGGCTTTAATTTAACCAATAAATAATATGGAATCAAGAAATACCCCCCAAAATTAAAGCCACCTAAATTTAGCAACTATTAGTCCCACTGAATACTACTGATGGTGATCAAAACTGGTTACATTAAAATACAGATTTTAAACAATAATAATAAATATCACAATTTACTTACATAAATTGTAAGGATAGGATTTCCACAGGAAGCAGGATATCCACAGGAAGTAAGATGAGATTATGCCAAAAATTTGGGGCCTTTTACATTCTTTAAAGCCTATGAAGATCATTGAAATGTAAATAACCTCACTGTATACACTGTCTGCAGTCCTCAACTTGTTTCCATTATCAATTGAGCCTTTTGACCAATATGAAACAAATTATTCTCATTAAAGTTTATTTGAAATTTATTTTTTTCTTAGTGTTTCATGGGACAATACCAATATGTTTTGATTAGGAAGTCAACTTTGGCTGCAATAAATTATTTTTTAAAAAAATATTATTAGATTCAAAAACAGGGAAAAAAGGATCTTATAGTGAAAATGCAAAAAACCACAATGCAAAATAATACAACAATACACATAAGTGCTGGAAGAAAAGAAGGAAAAGAAAATATCCCATAATAGGTCACTTCCTCCTACACTCATTACTGGGGAGGGGAGGGATCTTTAAAGGCAGACAGATTAAATGATTTTTGCAGTGGCCAATGCTGTTCCAAAAGGCAGGAGCACTTGGCATATCATATTTACTACCATTAATTTATTCCTTTAATTGCAACATATGACAACCTAATTATGGTTGATTTCTGGAAGTGTAAAACTGACCGATATTCAGAAGACAACCCCTACAAAAAGTATGTAACAAGAAAAACAATGACTATAAAAGCTAAATATGTTCAGGGATAAAAGAAAAAAAACCTTTAACATCTGATTTATTTATTGTGTGGCATAGTCACATCACATAAACAATTGCCCTACATGGTATTGGACCTGGGTACTTGAGAGACCGCCTCCTGCCAATTACCTCCCATAGACCCATTAGATCCCACAGATTAGGCCTCCTCCAAATTCCATCTGCCGGCCAATGCCAGCTGTCGACCACCCGGAGGAGGGCCTTCTCTGTGGCTGCTCCGGCCCTTTGGAATGAGCTCCCCATGGAGATTCGGACCCTCGCCACCCTTCAGGCTTTCCGGACAGCCGTTAAAGCCTGGCTGTCCCAGCAAGCCTGGGGTTGAGTCCCCCCTGCTACTCGAATTTGCTGTGCTTGCTGTGTTTTTTAAATTGTTGTATTACTGTCCTGTTTGTCTTACTTTCTGTATTTGTTTTCCCCTTCCCCTGGTTTTTGTTCAGCCGCCCTGAGTCCCTTCGGGGAATAGGGCGGCTTACAAATCGAATAAATACCAAATACCAATACCAATTAAAAGGAAAACAGGGATAAAATACAAAACATAGGATAAAAAATCTGAAATTTAACAGGAATGGTTAGGGGTTGGGGTTAGGGTTAAGTATATCTAAATTGAACATATTTTTTTACTTCATTTGTCACAGCTTCAGTAAGAAAACTACCTACTTTAAAATAGTTACCAAGTTTGTTGTAATCATGACCACCTGAACTCTACTACCATAAATGTCTAACTTGCAGAAGCTATTAAAAATTATAAATCCCTGTTGTTTGGCTAAGGGTGTTGTTGAAAATATGTAGAACAATGTAAGGCTCCAGATGAATATGAGATTACAATGCTTCCAAATTGCATTTGCATTCTTATTCCACAAACCTTCTGCCTTATTCATCAAATTTCATAGGATTTGGGACTTTCTGACATAATTATTTTCCTTCCTAATATTTCTAATTAACTTTGGTTTTTCTCCTTACCCCAAAAGAAATTAAAATCAGTATTCTTTGATTGGTTTGTAGCACTAGGAAGCTTCCTAACACTTTGGAAAGGAAATACAGTAATTGCTCATTTATTACTAAAGTTTTTAAAGGGGATAAGTTAAAAAGTTGTACACCGATTCAAAATGCTGCTTGCTAGATGCTTAATTCAAGTGCAATGGTTGTTTAGTTGATCTTAACAGAAATGGTTTTAGATGACAAAAAAAATTGTCCATGCAAATTTATATTTTCCTTCTACAGAATATTGTCCAGTATTTAAAAAATGTTTCTTAAATGGTAGATTAATTTGCTTACATACATCCACCCTACCAGATTTCTATACTATTCATTATCAGGAGCAAGGGACTAAAATACTTCTGCAGGTATCACTGCAAATAGACCTTAGAGAAAAGCTTCTTGATTCTCATGGGATATAGATGATCCTAGGCTGAACAATGGATCTCTGTGTTTGATTCAATTACTGATCTTCAAGCCAAGGAGGAACATCCAGTCCATTTGTTTCGAATTTGATATGGGATAGTTTAAAGGTCTCTTCAGGCTGTTTTAATTCCCTTCGAAGTATCCTACAACAGGATTGTATAACTGGTAAGCTGATTGTAATGTGCAGTACCTTCACCTCAAATACATCCTGTAGCTACCTCTGATAATCTAACTCTCTGTTGGCAGAATTGGCATTGTCCAATAGTTCCTGCATTTTGCCAGCTTCATTTGGTGTTGTTGAGCAATGAGTTAGTCAATTATGGTAATTTGCTAAAAGAAGAGCGTTTGTAGACTTTGAGGTGCACATTGGTAAACTTCCATATGAGTCTCTTATGGTGTGATATGAAAATGCTTTTTAGAGCTATACATGTGGTTTTCTTCATCACAATGGGTGTCTGGACTGGCATGCGTGGATGATTCTCTTATTGCCCCATGATTTGTACTTAAGTAGCCTGTGGGAGATCTTCATTCAACTTTCACTTAATTTATACTGAAGCATCTCCTATTTTTGCTAAATGGAGCAGTCTCATCTACAAAGCTTGCGAATAATTCAGATATATAGGAACAACTATTTTGGCAGAAGATGATGTCGCCTGCATGCAGTGGTTGAATGTCTTTTAAAGAATTGGTGATTAGTATCACATTTGTAGACTGGATATGATATCATCAATTATATTATATTTGATGTATTATATTCATTTGCTCTTTTTGAGAAAGTATAATAGGAGGCTTACCTTGAGTCAAATTTATTTCCCTCCTTCAGCCTGATGGAATTTTTCTGAAGAGTGTTATGTGGGACAATTTCCCACTAAGCATTCTGGGAGTTAGGAAAAAGTGGACAGAGATACTTTGAAATACTCTAATTGGAGCAACCCCAAAGAACTGTAAATGATGTTGAGTATTAAAAGTATTTGGGGTAGTACCAGTTGTTGAAGTGATGGCACAAATTTCTTAAAATCTTGACAGTGTGGGTAATTCATTAGGGACTGTGGGCAATTAGTTCATTTTCTATTAATTTACACCCTAATAATTTTGTGAGCTTTCACAAAAGTACTTTTTGCATTCATTTTTTAGTCTTTAATTTCTATCTATAACATGACTTTAATTGAGCTACATATGTTTTACATAGTCCTTTAGTGCTAAGTTTTAAACTTTGCTCGGAATCAGTTGTGCTCACCCTATATTTCTGTCTTTCCCTTGTTTGAAAAACTAAGGAATCTTTCTTGTACTGGCGTTTTATTTCCTCTACCTTGTTGTTGATCTCTAACAACTGATCATATATAGATATGGCTGTGTAGACAATAAGCATTTTTTTCAAGTAAGGAGAGATTTGCATTAACCTCTAATGCCCTGTTTCTCTACCTTGGCAACCAACTAGACAGAAGAATCCTTCCTGGATCATGACTGAAGACAAAGTCTGAAGTTTAGAGCTTAAAGTTGCCAAGGTTGAGGAGAAAAAAATCTTGCTGTAATGAGTTACCAGTTGAATCTACTTTATCAGTCTTAAATTCCATTCTGGCTTATTCTCCTTTTCCTATTAAACTTAAAACCTCATCAGAAAATAAGAGCTTGTCAGAGTCCCAGACAAATATGGCATGATACTTATCATCTATTGTAAATAGAATTATGAGCTGTTGTTGTTGTTGTTGTTCAGATAGTCCTGTATTTTTTTTGCTTATCTTCTTCAAGATGTTCTGAAGTTTTTCTATGATGCTGTTTACTGCTGCCTTTGTCACATTGCTATGCCTGCCAGGTATGTTAGCATTCTTGGTTCTTCACTCCTAATAGTCATAAAACTTTAAAAGCTAAAACTAAGACAATCAAATGATATGACTCCTGGGCAGAGATAAAAGGAGTGGGTTAAAAGGTGAGTCAATAGATCTGAATCCTAATTCTTATCCTAACAGACAAGAGGAGCTTGATGAAAAGCTGCTTCTCCTACATCTTCTTAACCAATGATCTTGTAAATAGTTTGCAGTTCAATAAATCCTGCATTTGCATTATTCATGGGACCTGCAATAAATAATTTTGCAGTACCACAAAGATAAAATAAGGATTTTTCTTAAAAAAAAACCCTGAAGATAAAGTTCTCTTATATTCTGGCTTTTTATTTATGTATTTACTTCATTAAATCTGTCACTACCAAACTAAGGATTTTCTATAAATTATACAGGTAGTCTTCAGCTACAAATGAGACTGACAATTCATTCACTAAACAACATGGTTGTTAACAAGTCATCACATGACCAAGACTTACAATTTTATTGCCGGATTCTCTTGACTCTTCTTGTTGGTAGCTGGCCATTAAGTATGCAAATAGAAGCCATGTGACCATGAGACACTTGCAAATGCCCAGCAGATACAATGGTCCAATTTTAACCATGTGATCATGGAGACACTGTGATGGTCATAAATGTGAGGACTGATTGAAAAGTTACTTTTTAGGTCCAGCATAATTTGAATGGTTGTTAAGCAGGGCACTTGTTAAGTGAGGACTATCTGTAAAAGTAAATTTAAAGCCCAATCTATTAAAAATAGTAAATTGGTTATTTTATTAAAGCAAAGATTATGATGGCTTGTGAGATCAGTAGAGAAGACATTTTCAAGGACTTGAGCTTTTATAGAAAAGGCTCAATTTCAAAACCTTGTGAAATAGCTAAGTGTCTACTAAACACCATCCCTTTAGTAGCCTCAGTAACTGGAATATGCATGGGATAGATTATGTAGCAAAAGGTATTCCTTCAAAGACAAACTGCATAGATGCTTTCAAAAACTTTGTCTATGTTGTGCCCATAATTATAAGCCAAGTGAAAAAACAGGGATAAGCAGATATGCAGGAATTTAAATAAGAATTGTTCTGACCCCACCCCCAGCCTGTGAATACACCAGAACACAGGCTTGGCTGTTTGCCACTGTTCAATTACTGAGATAACAAATCGTTTGGCTGAGGGCCCAGGCAACTCATGTTCAATACAGTAGCTCTGCAGCAACCCAGATAATTCAAACGAAGCAACGCAGATAGTCCAAATGAACAGACACGGCTAGAATACACGGATACATTTTATTAACTACTAATTTGAATGGTTGTTTCCTGCAAATGTCCCCTCCCAACGCCTCACCTATAATCTCTATGGGGAGGGGCCAATCAACAACCACCTGTGTTTAATCATCTTCTGTGAGTCTGCCTACGGAGTTGCTGCTTTCGTTTCTCAGCCCTTCTCAATCTAGCATCAGGGACAAACTGCCTTTGATCCTCCCCACTGCTCCATGCCTCAGGCGCCTCCTGGTGGCCAACCAGCCTCCCTGGTCCCTGCTCTGAGTCTGAACCCTGCCCAGGGTCCTCCACATCTTCAATGGCAAACTCATATGGTTCTTCGCTATCCGAGTCCATCAGCAGCTCACCCAGATCCTGCTGGGCCACAACAAGAATGTTGCATACATTTTCTTAATAGACTCAGATACTATCCCTAAGACTGCTTAGTTTGCAAAACTATCTCAATTTTTGCATAAATATGGCATTAAAAATCCATGTAAGCTATTTTTTTTAAAAAAATGCATCGTTTTTAGTTCCAAGTTGAAAGTCCTCTTGTTTGTCTCATCATTGTCATAGTATTTTGTTGTTGTTGTTAATGTAGAGGAAGCACCAACATAATGTACTATGACTAATGCAGCCAGAAAATAAAATATCCCTCCCCTCCAAAGGAAGGAAAAAATTGATCACCTAGTAAATGTGAAATTGAAAGTGGTTTTCTAAAATCAGAGGGGAATCACAAGAAACACTGGTCATATTTTTACTTCAAAAATATCTTTCAAAACCATTTAGTTTTTAACTGCTGTAATTTAATTTTTCTCATTATTGAAATAATTGCTTTCAGTTGCCAGGATTTGCTAGTAGGGACTCAAATATTTTGTCCAATTAGTAGTACATCTCATCTAATGATGACCTGCAAAATCACCAATGTTAAAAAGCTATTCAAAGATGCTACAGCTTGACTAAATTTAAATAAGAACAGCTTCCCTACATAACATATATCACATAACAATGCATATTTACACAGAGGTAATTTTTAAAGAGAAAGTTGATATATGGACTGTAATCAGAATTAATTTGAAATGCTTATAAATGTTGATTGTAACACAAAAGTTACAAGTGGCACAAAGAGCCAGGGAAAGATACATACTCAACATCACAAGGCAAGATAGAAAGACTCGCACATGGATTAGAGAACAAATAAAAATATATGATATCATCAAGAGAGTAAAAGAATTAAAATGGAAATGGGTTGGTCACATAGCAA
Organism: Thamnophis elegans; assembly: GCF_009769535.1. Classification (NCBI taxonomy): domain Eukaryota; kingdom Metazoa; phylum Chordata; class Lepidosauria; order Squamata; family Natricidae; genus Thamnophis; species Thamnophis elegans. The sequence goes on along the minus strand of NC_045547.1, from coordinate 40,260,517 downwards.
GAAAAACTGATGGCATATGGATTAATGCAGTCATAAAATGGATCCAACTTGATAAAAAGCATCCATGAAAGAGACTTAAAACAAGTTGAATCAATGACATCAGCAAGTATTGCGGGCTCAATTGGTAAACGAAAGCTCAGGATCTTATTGGTTGGAAACACGTGGAAGTGGCCTTCATCCTGCAGTGGATAGACAATGGCTAAAATGGTGCTGATGATGAATTTTCATGGTACAATGCAGTGGTGGGTGCAGGTGTTATGCCCTGGTACAGGCATACCATGCCTGCTGGGAGCACCGGGTACCGTTCTGGTATGGTGTTCCGGAGGACCCACCCACCCGCCTGCCGTCCTTACCTGTATTTGAGCTCTTCAGTGCTTCTGTGCACATGCATAGAGTGCATGGCGCCTGCGCAATGCTCCACTGAGCAGCTGGAGCATAGCAGGAGGTAAGGATGCATGCACACACTGTGTGCATGTGCGCATGCACTGCACACGTTCATGTGGTGGATGCCGGGCCATGTTGCACCATACCGGTTGCAACAGGATCCGTAACCCACTACTGGTATAATGGGAGGGAAATTGAATTAATCATTTTCTAATACTTCTTTTATTGATTTTCTTCCCCTGTTTTTTTTTCTTTTTTTTTTTCTTTTATTATGTGATCATGTGAATTTTCCCTTGGAATAATGATAAGTGGCAGTGATATTAACATCTTGTTTGGAGTGTTATAGAGATTTCTATTTTTTTAAAAAAATATACAATATAGTCAAGTCTATGCAGCAGATGAATCAATAATTAAATACAGAGCTTTACATTTTATGGCTTACTTACTAATATTTTATTATTTTATCTACTATGTTTTCCTTTTCTCTTTGTTGTTATTTATTCCATTTCTTTTCCAAAATGGTTTAATAACTCCTGAACAGAACATGATTGTACAGATAGGTAAGGATTTTGTTTTTGTTTTTAACATACACTAGTGGTTTGCTCTTAATAGGAAACTAAAAACAGCCTGCCATTGGCCCAGGAGTAATCCATCTAGTAAATTCATGAATGACTGAATTTAACAGCAAGAATACCTGCTGTTAATCCAGTTCTATGGCCAATTGAGAATGTTGAAGAGTAATCACTACAGAAATAAAGTTCTTGGCCTTTTGCAAAGTGGTAGGATGTTTAAAGTAAATATCAAGTATTTTTCATTATGCAAAATAAGGAAATAACTGGGCAATTGGCTATTGCCTGAAAACATAATAAAATATAATTGTTTTCAAATATGCTTTGCTCCAAAAACTACTGTATATCAACATAACTATTTAATGTAACATCAGCACAAGTGAAGAAGTTCTTTTCCCATATTGGAAGCACTGATGTGCTTCTGTGGTGAAGATTTGTCAGTGATATCAACGTTGCCTGGGGCACATCCTATTGGGGGCTTTTTTCATGTCCCTGTGAAGTTGTCCACTGAAGTGGTACTCATTCATCTATTCACGGTCATCCACTTTTGAACTGCTGGGTTGGGAGAAGATGGAACGTATGATGGGAGCTCACCCTGCCCAGTGGCAGCAATGGGTCTCAAACACAAACCTGCCAATTGGCAGCCAAGTATTCTATCCTAGTGAGCTATTGGGCTTCTTTTAGTTAAGAAATTAAAGAAAGATGGTTGCTACTATCTAGAAAACATTATAATTTTCATGAAACTACTAGCAAAGATTTGATCCAACATCAGTAATCAACTTATGTTCCTCTGTAGCATTTATTTTCATCAGATGTATGTACGGCTGTAGTTATTCTGAATAAGTGCCTAGGTACAGTAGAGGAATTAATATGAGTAAATAAATTGAGACTCACTCCAACAGTATGAAAATCTGAATGGTTGATTGATAATAATGTTCAAACTTTAGAAAACCAAGGTCATCACTGGCTAAGTAAATTTGCTAATTATGTTGGGCTTAAGTTAGGGCAGCAAAAATATCCAGTCAGAAAAAATCTGAACAATGGGACCACAATGAGAATCTCACTTTTATACTAACATTTAGTGGTGATTTAGATTTTTGGCCACCCAGACACAATATGCTTACCCAAAAATATATGCAAGAGTACGGTTTTGTATTCTGAAAAGTGTACATCTATGCTTTAAAAGCTGTAATAACTTACATTGGCTTTTACTCTTAGGTGAGTGTTCTATATATCTTGAGGACAAGTGACCTAAAATTCTGCTTTCATCCATCTGTACTTATCCACGCTTTAGGGACCTATTTAGAGGTCCTGCTCCAAATATGGTGAACGAAGAAAGGTGGATGACCATGACCAAGCAGACAATGTTTTGATAGTGCTATAATTAAATATTTGAACTAAGGAATTGGGCAAAATGCCTGTGTGTGGGTGTATGTACTGGAATCTTGTTAAATTTTGAAGAGACTCTAAAGCTATGTGAAAAGTTATGCTATTATTTCTCCTCAGAACACAGCAGAGCAGAGCAGAATCAGATCTAAAACCGTCTCACGGTTTGTACTCATTAAGCCAACAGAAGAAAGCAGGGAGTATTTCAAAACTAAAGATGAAATTTATTGGAACGAGCAGTTAGGGAATATAATAGTGTGAAGATAATTAATTGGGAAATACTGTATTTACACATGTTATTGTTCATTTTAAAGAAATTATTTCCTTCAAATTATTGGAAAAGTTGATCCACAGTCTTTGTATGAGAAGTACAAAAACGCTCATTTAATAAATATTTGAAGTAGCATTTCAAAAGCTCAGGTATTCATAAAGTAAAAAATGGTCTGGGCTCTTTTGCTCTCTTCTCAGTTTCTGCTAAATCTCCAGGTTTTCTACAAATACTAGCAATCCTGTTGACAAAAAGAAAGCAACTGTTCAATCATTGATCATCTCTGCTTTTCTTTACATCATATTTCATAACATCATATCTGAAGCACATAGTTAAGGTGATTTTTATTCATTCCAAATAGTTTCCTTCAAAATTAGAATACAATCGTATTTTGAACAAGCAATAATTGCCTATACTGGGGGGTTTTTTTTGTACAAGACTAGTGTTTTAGGAAACTAATGCAACCTTATACTGTATGGATGGGTGTCTGACTTACTTATATTACTTTTTTGTTCATTACATTTTACTCATTCTGAGAGTAGTGCGGAAGCACAAAGGAAAATAGCAAATTAAGATTCTGCTATCATTGGTCCATGCTAAACTGTAAAACCATTTTCCATATGACTCAAGGCTCTTGTTACAAAATGACAATTATACCACTGGAAATCTTTCTATTTACAACAAAAGAGGTGTGCTTTAACTGTTTCATACTGCTACATTAAAAAGTTTGAAAATGCTGACTTACTGAAATTTGTAATTTCAAAAAGTAGAACCCAGAAGGGAAAAAACACAACCATTTTTAATGTTTTTGCTAGAATATTTTTTTTATCTAGGTATTCATATATTCAATTTAAATATGATTATGTCTACATAATTAGGAATGACTTCAGCAAATTAAAACTAGACTGGACAGAAGAATCAATTTAATGTTAAGTTTAACCTTAAACCTCATATATTTAAAAACTAGTTTTCAACAAAGAAAATTTCTAGTTGGTATGTAGTCTTTTTTATGCATCATCAACTGTTGCAACTTCAGGACTAATCATGGGTAGCAATTATCAAGATTGACACACTAGAAAGATCAAAACTAATAAACAAATATAAAGAAAATGCCCATGAGTGGAGTTGCAGTGAATAGTTTATATCCTTGCCCTCTGTTTCTGATTTTTATAGCTCCGTCCATTGAATTTCTATTTCCTAAGATTTGGCATTTTTGGAGACAAACTATCCCTTTAGCACAATTATTTTGGATACCTATTTTGCAATAACATTACTTCTTCCTTACTCCAGATTATGTGATAAAAACTGCAGGGAAACAAAAAAAGGAAGATATTTCTTGTTGCAGAAATCAGATACTCTTACCCTGACTAGATTTAGATTTGTAGATTTAGATTTATTGAACATTTATAGGCCGCCCTTTTCCCTGAGGGGACTCAGGGCGGCTTACAACAATGGGGGAAGGGAGTGCAAGACAAGACATAAAAGAAAAACGTGAGTAAAAAAAATTAACCATAAAACACAACATTCACTCAACATTCGGGCGGGGTGAGAGTAAATCCTATCCCCAGGCCTGACGGGATAGCCAGATCTTGAGGGCTGTGCGGAAGGCCTGGACTGTGGTGAGGGTACGGATCTCCACGGGGAGGTTGTTCCATAGCGTCGGAGCTGCAACTGAGAAGGCTCTCCTCCGCGTAGTCGCCAGTCGGCACTGACTGGCGGATGGAATTCGGAGGAGGCCTACCCTGTGCGATCTGATGGGATGCAGGGAGGTAATTGGCAGAAGGCGGTCTCTCAGATAGCCAGATCCACTACCATGGAGCGCTTTATAGGTGGTAAGTAGGACCTTGAAGTGCACCCGACGATCAACAGGTAGCCAGCGCAGCTCACGGAGGATCGGTGTTATGTGGGCGAACCGTGGTGCGCCCATGATCACTCGCGCGGCCGCGTTCTGGACTAGCTGAAGTTGCCGGATGCTCTTCAAGGGCAGCCCCATGTAGAGCACATTGCAGTATTCCAGCCTGGAGATCACAAGGGCTCGAGTGACTGTTGTGAGGGCCTCCCGGTTCAGGTAGGGCCGCAACTGGCGCACCAGGCGAACCTGGGCAAATGCCCCCCTGGTCACAGCTGACAAATGATGGTCAAAACTCAGCTGTGGGTCCAGGAGGACTCCCAAGTTGCGGACCCTGTCTGAGGGGTATAAATTTTGCCCCCCCAGCCTGATTGATGGAACGTTAGCCGAATTTTTGGGAGGAAAACACAACAGCCACTTGGTCTTTTCCGGGTTGAGCACCAGTTTGTTAGCTCTCATCCAGTCTTTAACAGCTTCAAGGCCCCGGTTCATCACGTCCACTGCTTCATTGAGTTGGCACGGGGCGGACAGATACAGCTGTGTATCGTCCGCATATTGGTGGTACTTAATCCCGTGCCTCCGAATGATCTCGCCCAGCGGTTTCATGTATATGTTGAATAGCAGGGGGGACAAGACCGAGCCCTGCGGCACCCCATAGGTTAGGGGCCTCGGGGACGATCTCTCCCTCCCCACCAACACCGACTGCGACCTGTCCGAGAGGTAGGAGGAGAACCACTGTAGAACAGTGCCGCCCACCCCCACCTCCCGCAGTCGTCGCAGAAGGATACCATGGTCGATGGTATCGAAAGCCGCTGAGAGGTCAAGGAGAACCAGGATGGATGCATGGCCTCCATCTCTGGCTCTCCAGAGATCATCGGTCAATGCGACCAAAGCAGTTTCTGTGCTGTAACCGGGCCTGAAGCCAGACTGGAAGGGGTCAAGATAGTTAGCTTCCTCCAAGGTACGCTGAAGCTGCAAGGCCACCACCTTCTCAACAACCTTCCCCACAAAGGGGAGGTTGGAGACTGGACGGTAGTTATTAAGAACTGCTGGATCCAAGGACGGTTTCTTCAGGAGGGGCCTCACCACCGCCGCCTTAAGCGCGGTGGGGAGGTGCCCCTCCCGAAGAGAGGCGGTAACAACCGCCTGGATCCAGCCTCGTGTCACCTCTCTGCTGTTGGCAACCAGCCAAGAGGGACACGGGTCCAGTATACAGGTGGAGGCGCTCACAGCTCGCATAGCCTTGTCCACATCCCCGGAGGCAACATCCTGAAACTCAACCCAGGGATGGTCTGCCAAGTCATTCCCTTGTGTCTCGGCTGGATCTGCAGGGGTGGAGTCCAGTTCCGATCGAAACCGAGCAACTTTGTCCGCCAAGAACTGAACATACTCCTCAGCCTTACCCTGCAGGGGGTTCCCCGTCTCCCTCCTATTTAGGAGGGAGCGGGTTATCCTAAACAGGGCGGCTGGGCGGGACTCGGCGGACGCTACCAAGGAGGCAATGTGTGATCTTTTGGCAGTTCTCAATGCCCGAATATACTCCTTGGTGCAAGCTGTCAACAGTGCTCGGTTCGACACGGACCTATCGGACCTCCACAGGTGCTCTAGGCGTCTCCTCCGGCGCTTTATCTCGCGGAGCTCCTCGGTGAACCAAGGAGGCCTCCGGGATCCGCTGACCCGGAGGGGCCGTAGTGGTGCAATCCGGTCCAGAGACCCTGATGCTGCCGAGTGCCAGGCCGCAGCAAGAGTCTCCGCCGAACTGTGGGCGAGAGCATCTGGAATAACCCCAAGCTCCGTCTGGAACCTAACAGGGTCCATCAGTCGCCTGGGGCGGAACCACCTGGTCGGTTCCTCCTCCCCACGGTGGGGGTTTGGCCTCCGGAAGTCTAGCCTCAGTAGGTAGTGGTCTGACCACGACAGGGGAATGATCTCATTTCCCCTCAGACCAAGATCATAACTCCACTGCTCCGAGAGGAATACGAGGTCGAGTGTGTGCCCCGCTAAGTGGGTAGGTAGATACCAGATGTCAAGATCATATTATATTGTTGTGCTTTTGAGCCATTGTTGTTTTCTGGTGACAGCCAGGGGAAATCACTGCCATTTTTTTTGGCAAGATTTCAAAAGTGATCTGTCATTGCTTTCTTCCTAGGGCTGAGAGGGAGTGACTGACCCAAGGTCACACAATTGGCTTTGTGCCAAAGGCAGAATTAGAATCCACAATCTTGTAGTCTCCAGCTAATGTCCTAACCAATGCACCAAACTGACTGTCACCATCTACCACCATCATATAGCATCTCAATGCAAACCAGGATACTAGTTTCAGCTTGTGAAAAAACAAAAAAAGCTTAAAGAGATGTGTAGCCACCATTGCATTCTCTAATTGCTATGCCTCTCTATAGCACCTAGAATGGTCTCTCCTAGGCAATTTGTTGAAGTACCAATTCACAGAGACCATTTTCCCAGAGACAATCACATGAAGATTATCTCAGGCATGAAATTTGCCAGACACAACTGCTGCTTCATTGTTGAAATGTCTACAATTGCAGTGCTACATTTTTCTACTGTCATTATTATGGGAAGAACATCTATAAAATGGTGACTGAATCCAGGCAGACTTTGGCACAGAGGATTTGTTCTCAGTGTGAATATATGATCCTGTCAGGTGTTTTGGCAGCTGCCTAAACTGAAGGAAATTCTTTATTTTTATTTATTTTCCAGACTTATAAACTGCTTTAATAGAAGCTGATTCATTTACCATATCCATATACTTACATTAAATGCAAATAGTTTAACAAGGCAATGGAAATATTATAACAAATGAACAGGAATAAAAGGAAAAATGTAAAAAAAAACACTACAGTCAGTAGACTAAAAATTAAACACTATTCCTCACCAGATGGAGCAGTCAATCATAACACTCCATATCTGAGGCCAGATGGAAGAGCCTTGTTTTAACTGACATGCTAAAAGCCTGGAGTGAAGTGATTATTTTGGTTAAGCCAGGGTTTCTCAACTTTGGCAAGTTAAAGATGTGTGAACTTCAACTCCCAGAATTCTCCAGATGGCTGCCTGGAGAATTCTGGGAGTTGAAGTCCACACATCTTCAGCTTACTAAGCCTGAAACACTAGATCAAGCTATTCCAAAGCAGGATTGCTGCAAATGAAAAGACATGCTCTGGAGGATTCTATAGATGACAGCCACTGAGAGAAAGACCCAAACTGATGGAAGAAGGCAGTCCCACAGATATCCAGATTCTAAGTGATAAGGATGTTAAAGTTAAACAACAGAACCTTGAATTGAACCCAAAAGCCAATAGAAACCTGTACATATCTTGAAGTAGATGTGTTAGAACAGTATGCTTAAGCACACTCATAGCTACTCAAACTGCTGCCTACTGGACATACTGTTGCTTCTCAATGCTTTTTGATGCATGATTATCACAGTTTTCTAAGCATTAAATCTTTATAGAAATTTTGAGTATTCCTGCAACTAAATTATTTCTCCTGGATCTTTATTAGTATGGGAACCATACCAGCATTATAAAAGGAGGTACAGAATTTTACATGAAGTGTGCTGAAATTAAAGTTTAATCCAAAATATTAACGTGTTCAGCTCTTGGGATTTGCTCCAGTACAATTTAGATGTATTTAGTAATGTTAATATAGCAATAGCAATAGCGCTTTGACTTATATACCACTTCATAATGCTTTTACAGTCCTCTCTAAGTGGTTTATAAAGTCAGCATATCGCCCCCAACAATCCAGGTCCTCATTTTACCGACCTTGGAAGGATGGAAGACTGAGTCAACCTTGAGCCATGAGACTTGAACTGCCAAACTGCAGCTAGCAGTCAGCTGAAGTAGCCTGCAGTGCTGCATTCTAACCACTGCACCACCCTTGCTCTTATATATATTATTAATACAATATATTAATATGAGGCTATTTAACCTAACCTACTGGGTCCAAACCCCCCCCCCAATGTAAAATTGTAAGTTAAATATATCCATTGAAAGGAAGCCCACTATCTCTCTGGATGATAGGTTCCATTGTCAGTCTGTTCTTTGTTGTTGAAAGATTTCTTTAAACTTTCGGTTGGAATTTTCCAGGGATTTAAATCAACAATCCTGCATACTAAGAAGTGATGTTGAACATGCCTTGGACAGTTCATTCACATACTTGAAGTGTGCTGTCCTATCCTTTCTCCTGTCGCAAAACTAAGATTTTCTGCTGTTGATGCACCTTAAAATTATATCTATTTTTCCCCAGTTATATTATATTGCTGATTTATATGTAATCTGAATAGTTTTCTGAGATCTTTTTCTCATATGGTTATTAAGCCTGAAACATCCATTTTATAAAAGTGTGTCTGATTTCTGTTTTCTGAATGTATCATACTAAGATTTGTCTTTAATTTCATCCTGTAATTTTCATTACATTGAGATTATTTTAAAATGTCTTCTACAATATTAGTATCTACAACTATGGTACCCATCCCTTCCAATTCTTTATCTGGGGTATCAACAAAAATGTGCAGGCATTGATACCTGAGTAGCATCAGTTGCTATCATTTCAAGCCCATCTGTTCCTGCAACAATTCCAATAAAATCCATACTTTGTACTCCTTCTTCCAGAATTGTTCTGGCCTTTTTCCACAGCAGAACCTCAGTATTTTCATGTACTGTATCTTGTCTTTACCTTGGGACAAAGATTGTTTTTTTAAAGATCTGAATAGCTGTAATTACCATATGAAAGTAGGTCAGGACACTTTCCATTGGGGCTCTGTAATGTACAACATACACAATAAAACCAAAGACTACCATTGTGTTTTATACTTTTTGCTGTATCAAATTCTTCCTCCTTAATATTTTATTTCTGCCTGTAAATGCAATCATTTTTGAAGCATGCTTTTATTGTTTGCCATATTTCAGATTCATTACTGTCAGTGTCAGCATATTAGATTTCTTGGCATATATACATATAAATTTATGGGAAAACAACATGAATAATAAATACATCTCAATCCTGCAAACTGTAAGTCACTGATCCCTGCTCTCTTTTCCCTCCCTTCAAAATTTATACACTGCCTTTATCACTTTATGCATTTTAAATTCACCACTAAGAACTGAAAAATGCACTGCTACATAGAATTCAGACCGAGCTATTGGACTTATTAATAGCCACTTACTAGTGAGAGTACACTCTCTTTGCAACTCCAAGTTCTCAGTTTTTAGTCATCCATATGTTCTATAAACAAGGAGATCTCGGTCCTCCCCTGATCTGTCGGTAAGAAGTTACAAGAACAGACTTCTTCTACTCACTTTCAACAGTATGAATTTGTGATCCATAGTTCCTTCAGGTTCTGCAGGTTAGGACCTTTTGACTTAATGTCAAAAATGCAGAATGAAACGTAGCAAGGAAACCTGCAAATGATAGACCTGAAAACAAAGTTGTTATCAGGCAGCTCAGATTATTATCCCTAAATCTTGTATCTTATTTTTCTTTCTAAATTTGTAATAGAAACAGCACATATTTTGTCATGAGGGAATAATGATGGATTGCCTTGCAAAATGGAGCATGTTGTCTATTGGAGAGAATTTTTATATTTTTAAAGTATGTATATAAGTTCCCACATTTTTGTGAGTCAATGAATTCCTCTTATAAGCACAGCTTATCCACATCATCTAGACAGAAAATGTGATATCTGTGCCTTCTGGTGGACTTAATCCAATTTCCCAAGTGTTGGTTTCCCAAACTTCCTAAATAACAATTCTAATCACCCAGCTTTATTTTTTGTTTGAGATTGAGGTGTCCAAACCGATCTACTGATCTAAATTTAGGAATTAATGATCCTAAACACACTCATTTGTTATTTACTACAGGTAGTCCTTGATTTGTGACCACAATTGGGACCAGAAAGTTCACTGTTAAGCAGAGAGGTTGTTAAGTGAGTCGTGTTGGATTTTATAACCTTTTTTACCATGGTTATTAAGCAAATCACTCAGTTAAATAAATAATGTGGCCGTTAAGCAAATCCAGCTTTCCTCATTGACTTGTCAGAAGTTGACTGGGAAGATCATGAATGGCAAACACATGATTCAAGGATGCTGGAACAGGGGTGGGTTCCTGCCAGTTCTAACCTCTTCTATAGAAGAGGTTCCACAAATCTCCAGTGCTGTTTAGAACCGGTTCCAGCTCACTCCCCCCACCCGTCCACACATCATCAAGATGAAGAGCGAGAGGGGGAATTCTGGGAGTTGAAGTCCACAAGTCTTAAATCTGTCAAGTTTGAACACCCCTGTTTTTTTTTCTTTCTAAAGGGTTAGGGGTGCAAGGGTCTTGTAACTTGATGGTTTTAAGACTTGTGTGCTTCAAATGCCAGAGTTTCTGAGCCAACATTTTGGTTGCTAAGCAAGAGCATTGTTAAGTGAGTTTCACCACATTTTACAAGTTGGCCATGCCCACCCAGTCACATGGCCAGCAAGCCACTCCCACAAAGCAGGTCACACCTACAGAAGAGGTTCTAAAAAAAATTGAAACCTACCACTGTGCTGGAACCATCATAAATATATCCCAATTGGCAAGTTGAATTTGGATCACATGACCCTGGAAATCCTGTAATGGTTGTAAGTGTGAATACCAATTGTAAGTAACTTTTTTTCAGTGCCACTGTAACTTTAAACAAATGCTAAATGAATGGTTGTAAGTCAAGGACTAGCTGTAATTCATTGATATGCTAACTGAACAGTTAGGAGTAAATTTTTCATTAATTGTGTGAATCTGTCTAACCAGTTATTTAATTTGCAACACAGATACAGTAAAGTCCTAATGTTATGCTTGTTATGCTTACTAGAACCTTTATGCCAGATACAGTATCAAATAGAAAAGAAATAGAGTTATGTAGAAATATATACTTGGAAAAGGCAATTTAGACTGCTGAGTCCAATTTTGTCCCACTTATGTGCTAGAAATAAAATTAGAACATCCCTAGCAGATGGCTATTTAGCCTCTCTCATCACCTAAGTATTTGATTCCACTGTCAGACTGGCCTTAACATCAGAAAGTGGTTTTTTTTAAAAACTGGAAGCTACCTTTTTGTAGCTTAAATCCATTATTTCTCATCCTGCAATCTAGGATGTTAAAGAAAAAAATCTTGGCTTTTTTTTCTGCGTAACACCCAGGATTTGTCAGACAGGAGCCAATAAGCTGTTTAAGATTCAAGGACACCTAAACCTGGGTGAAAAAGCTAGAAGGATTTTATTGGATAACTATTAGGAGAATTGCAGAGAAAAAGACATACCAGTCCATGTCCCTTTAGCTTTCCGGGTATCCCAGAAATGGTAGTAGATAGATCACTTGGAATCAGTAGTTGTGCAGCACAGTCCTAGAACTTTGGGTCTATGTTGAGTTTGAAAACATCCAAGGCTTTTGCCACTTTGATACACTTTTCTTAAAGGACATAAACTGTAAACTATAACACCTGAAGATGACTTGATAACACCTCTTAGCAGTGACTTGGTCACAACATTTGACAATTGACAGAGACATTTTTAATAAGGCAGGTTCTTAGCAAGCAACACCTGGAGATAGTCTGAGGACATAGCTTGTCAAAAACTGCCAGCCCGACAACTGACCCTTTGCTAAAAATATTTTTAAGGGAAAATTTCTTTCTATTGTGTAGCAGCTGTCTTTGCCCTCTCCTTAACAGGTGTTAGACAATTCGCATTATCGTCTATCTTCATTATTACAAGTAGGAATACTGATAAAAGGCTGAAAGATGACAGTGATTTACAGTACAATGATACAATACACAAAGCTTGTTAAGTAATTTTTTTCTAGACAGACATACGAGAATTTAGAGCAAAACTTGCTCACCCTCAGCTGTTAAGTAACTTTTTCTGCACAATTATGCCTTAACATATGCAAAGGAAAAAAGTAGTTCGCAGTGTAGCATTAAATACTCATCTTGACATATATGTCCCCATTCTGGCATAAATATAACAGAAGCTGTTGAATGCCTTCCAAGATTCTGTCTGTATGTGTGGGTGTACACTTTTGTCATGTATATATCTGCTGCGATGCAATCAACTTTAGTAAATCTATGATGGAACCTTTTCACCCTCAGGCAACAAGTAAGAAAATCAGATTCAATAAACATGCAACTGTGAAATTTCTTAAAGACTTTATTGTCAGTTATAAGAGGTATGAACAACATCGAAGACAGACAGATAAAATAAAGTTCTACTTATATCCCTTCAGTTTTGAGAAAACTTAGTGGTGAAAGTGGGGTTCTAGCTGGGCTATTGGTGCAGCACCATTCTAGGTTGACCCATTCTATCCAGAGATTTAAGTTTCAATATAAACTATCTCTTTCCTTTTTAATTAATCAGTTAACGTATCTCTCTCTATATATATGTCTGTCTGTCTATCTATCTATCTATCTATCTATCTATCTATCTATCTATCTATCTATCTATCTTCTATCTATCTTCTATCTATCTATCTATCTATCTATCTATCTATCTATCTATCTATCTATCTATCTATCTATCTATCTATACCACGTACCACATTCATTCCAACATATATGAATAAAGAAAGACCACCTCATCATGCCATTCTAATTCCTTACACGATGGCTTTGAAACAAGCACAAAATAAATGAGTACAAACAACAGCTTGATGGTTAATCATAATCAGAATAGAGCTGGAAGAGACCTTGGAGGTCTTCTTGTCCAGCCCTCTGCTCAAGCAGTAGATCCTATACAATTTCATACAAGTGACTGTCCAGTCTCTTCTTAAGAACCTCCATTGATGAAGCACCCCCAATGTCTGAAGGAAAGCTGTTCCACTGGTTAATTGTCCTCACTGTTAGAAAGTTTCTCCTCAATTCCAGGTTGCTTCTCTTCTTGATTAGTTTCCACCCATTGTTTCATATCCTGCCCTCTGGTGCTTTGGAAAATAAGTTGACCCTCTCCTCTTTGTGGCAGCCTCTCAAATACTGGATTACTGCTATCATGTCCCTCCTAGTCCTTCTTTTCTCTAGACTAGCCAAGCCAAATCCTGCAACCGTTTTTCGTATCTTTTAGTCTCCAGGCCTTTAATCATCTTAGTTTAATCAACCAATAGCAAAGCCAAGTAACAGGGTTCTTAGCACATTCCAAACCCTAAGCCTAGGTACATAGCCAAGTTTCCAAGGCTGTGATGATAATGTGTCCAAAACATAAAGGTATAAGAAATAATATCCATATTAATGCATCAAATAACTTGTTTACAGAATATATGTAGGTGATGTGTGCACATCACCTAATGGAAAAAAAACCCAGATATATTGGACTAACTATAGAACTCTGCTATAATAAGGAATCTTTTTCAGCTCCATTTGTGGAAGCTATTACGCTGAAGGTACAAAACTTTTCTTAAATTATGGGCTGATGAACAGAGGATGAACTAGGAAAAACATCCTGTTTGAGATGAACACTCAATACGTGTGGATAGAATTGAACGAATTAATAAATCTTTCCTTCAAATACATAGCAAAAACCAAATATCCTTCAGTCTCTCCAAAAATCAATAACAAAAATTAAAATCTAGCTAAAAGAAAAAGGCAGCCCATTACTAGCACTCAAATGCCTATTGAAACAGGAACTGTTTTTATTTTTTTTTCTGAAATACCAACAAAATTGGAGCCAAATAAATCTCCGGGGGGGGGGGGAGAGTATGCTAAGATGTCAAGAGAAACCTATGTCAGGGGTTCCCTTCTCCTCTTCTCCTCTCCTCTTTTTTTCCTTTCTGTTCTTTTTCCTCTCTGTGTCTCTCCCTCCATCCCTCCTCCCTTCCCCCTCTCTCTCCACCTACCTACCCAGTGGTGGGTTCCAGATCCCGTTCCAGTCAGTACAGTTGGAATGGGCCCGGCATCATCCACATGGATGCGCGCAGTCCAGCGATGCCTCCACAAACCTTCATGATGCTCCAGCTGCTTGGTGGAGTGTTGCGCAGGTGCTGTACACATGTACACATCGTGCAAGTGCGTGGAAGCGCCGAAGACTTTAAAGACAGGTAAGGAGGTGGGCCCTCCGGAGCACTGGAGCGGAGCTGTACCTGATGCTCCAGGCAGGCTCCGGGATGCGCGTATCAGGGCGTACTGCCTGCAATCCACCACTGCTACCTACCTAACTAACTAAAGAAATCCTCCTTGGAAAACTCTCCAAATCAGATGCATTTTTGCTGAGTGATACAGTACTGGAAGAAAGCAGAAGGCAAAAGTAGGCCTTTATGGGTACCAGCACTTTGAATTGGATCTGGAAACCTATTAACAATCAACACAATGACTATATCACAGATCTTATACTTCTAAAGGAACTTATTCTCACCAGCACTCTGGCCACTGCATTCTGAACTAGTTGCAATTTCTAGATTGACTTCAAAGAAGCCCTGTGTAGAATGTCCTAGTGTGTCTAAACATATATTCAAAAGTACATGAGTCACCCTCATACAAGCTTAAGGTGGCTAATATATAATTTATCTAGAATCTCCAAAATTACACACACACACACACACACACACACTGGTATATGCACCAATTTCCTGTCTATATGTTTACTGCATTCCTATCTGCATATGTAGGTTAGGCTTAGGGTTATACATCGAGGAGTGCAAAGGAACTGTATTCTGTTAAATTTACCCATGATTTCATACTGGCCTAGAAAATCTAGGAGAATTCTGGGAAGCAACATATAATATATTAAACTTGACAAGGAGAGTGAATTATTATCTCTATTATTAAATGCTCCAGATAACCTTGTGTTTGCTTTTTTAGCACTGCTAGATAAGAGTATGTCATTCCAACCACTGATTATATTTCAGCAAAGACAAAGTTAAAAAGCCATTAAGCAGAATAAACCTAATTGTTTTGCTTACTGACATTTTGCAAATTAATTTTATCTGACTTAATTCAAATGTTATTTTATTCCATAATATCAAAATGTTCAGCATTTGGGGATCTTCTGGGTCAAATAAATGTGCAATTCCCAGTGGTGGGACAAAGACCCATTTAGCTGTGCTAAATGTGCCTTTTCTTTTCCATATCACATGCACATTTAAAAATAACTCCTAGTGCTTTAAAATAATTAAGGATTTTCAGATCAATAAATAATTAAAACTATGTTTTTATTCATTCATTATTCAAATGTTTATTTTCATTTTCTTTAACTAAGTATCCTAAATAGCTTGTGTTGGTAATATATAAATATATTAAGGTTTAATCTATCTTTTGGCAAGAGGAAAGAGCCTTCAATTTGTGGCAGGTAATTGTGATGGTCTTTAACTCTGCTATGCTTCTCTCTCATACCTCAGTGAATAAAGTGTATTCCCTCTCATCTTTTTTCATGCTGCTCATGAAGTCTGTGGTCTGAAAGAGAACCATACACAATTCCCCATTCAGGTCTCATAATAAAAATAAAAAAACCCTAAATACCCTACATCTCGGGTCACTACCTGTCGCAAAATATCATAAAATTATAGTCATTTTCATAATGTATTTTTTTCACTGAATTTGTCATTTAGTAGAATAGATGAGCTATTAATCCTAAAGCATAATTATCTGACCCCTGGGTTTTAGGATGGTCCTCGAGAAAGTTTTCCTTGATAATGTAACAATTCATATTATTGAAAAGGCTGCAGGTCTTATATTAGACTAAAATATGGTGTAACTCTTACCTAATACTAAAGACGGGATTTCCAGTTTAGGAAATGAGGAAAATAGGGCATGATTTCACTTTGTTTCAAAGTGATATATTAGTTATTCCTTTGAATTGATGTGCAATGCTTGATCTCTTACATGTTCAGGACTGAACAAATTCCAAATGGCATGAATTTCTAGACCCCATTCTTGTAGGGCTTGGAGTTCCCCCATTCCAGACTGAAGTGTTTAAATGTGACTATCAATGTCTGAAAATTGGGAGCAAATTTAGTGTAGTGGCTAAGGCATCAAACTAGAATCCAGAAGACTGTGATCTTTGATCTTATTTGCTTTACTGATATAAAGTATCTAGGATCTTAAGAAGATTGATAATATAGTACAGTACAATACAGTACAGCCTTTATTGTCATTGTACAAAATAAATACAATGACATTGGTTTTAGCCTCACTGCTTTGGTTCACAGATTTGGGGCAAGTTTGTGGATTGAAGATATCAACAATTTTCCTTGTTTTATTTTGTGCAATGTACAATATGCACTGAAGACCTGACTTTTCCTCCAAGAGCTGATATAGGATGGGGTTGATGAAGAGATTTTATGAGGGGCTATAAGTCAGAAATATAACTTTGGTTCTAGATTTTTAATGTTTACAGTTTTATATATTTATATATTATGCTGTATTTTTATTGATGTTGTTTAATTCCTGATTAGCAGCCATCCAGAGTTTAGTATAAAAGGAATGACTATATAAATCTTTTAAATAAATAAATATAGTCTTGCAATTTACGAAATACTAACATGTGAAAATTCTTTGAAAATAAATAGCAGACTTAAGAGAGGATATTACTTCAACAAAAAGAAAGTAAAATATACAAAAAAGGTACCCCCCCCCCATAAACATGGACCCTTAGTATCTCTATAAAGATGGAATTTAGGGCTTGGCACTTGATTTATTGTTTATACAAATGACAAGTACCTATGCTTCAATATTGCAAATGTGCAAGCTATATTTCTTTCATTTAGAAAACTCTTAATGTGTTTATTCATTCAGTTATACATGTTTTACTCAGCCAGAAATATATTATTAATAGTTTTTAACATAACCATCCATCCATCCAATTTTTGATTCACCATTCTGTCCCACTGAATAGAACAGATCATATTCCTCTTCTCACTTTTAATCACAAATATGTATGTGTACATATACATAGCATGTATGTATGCATGTGTGTGTGTGTGTGTGTATGTATGTACGCATGCATGTATATATGTCTTCCTCAAACTTGGGTCCTTTAGCAGAGACCTGGAAATCTGAGAGCGCAGCAGAGTATCTTAGCTGTTTTGAGTACTGCACTCTTCTAGATAGAGAGCTCTGTAGTTCTTGGGCTCTCTTGGAGCCACTCTACCAATTCCTAATGCTCCTATCACAGCTGGAACCATGCTGGGTTTTACTTGCCATATCCTTTCTAGTTCCTCCTTCAGACCAGGATACTCGATGTTGCTGTACCACTTTATCTATCACTACCAATGTCTTTTAGTACTTTGTCCATTCCACTACCACAAAGTCTGGTTGTTTGGCCAATATCTCTGTGTCTATCTGGATCTGGAAATTTCATGGGATCTTAGCTCTGTTATTCTCCACAATCATCTGTGGAATCTCCCATCTAGACTTGAGAGCATCTAGTTCATACACTGTACATATGCTTCTGTGCACAATGCCAGTTACATGTTGGCAATGTATGGTATCTCTGTTTGTATCTTACACTCTGCCACTATATGTTGGACTGTGTCCGAGGCCTCTCTGCACATACTGCACCTCAAGACCTACAGTATCTAGTGTAGTAGACCCCTGCATCTATGGAGAGCTGTCTTTTAGTCCAGCCTTTTTCAACCAGTGGTAAAATATCAGCTACATCTGCTATCTTTTAATGGAACATCCTGTGCAGGGATTCGTCTTGCCATGGCACTTGCTCTTCTTGATCTTTCTCCCATGTCTATTGCTGCCTGAGGGATTTCCTCAGCAGTTATTCTTTGAATGTCATCTTATTGATGTAGTCCTGGATGCTCTGGGTTTTGTCTAGGACAGTGGCTTTGACACTCACCAAACTCAGCCCACTCTCTTTCTGGCTGGTATACAATCTCTGGGTTTTGGACTTGGGGTGGAAGTTATCATACATTGTGAGAAGCTTTTGGATCTTCATATCAGCAGTTTCCATGTTGTTCTTTGGCCAGCTCACTATACCAGTGGATATCTGATGACAAGGAATATGGTGGCATGGCTCTTGTTCTTCTCATTGAGTTGGCTCTTTAAGGCCTGTCTTATCTTTTGGTGATATTTAGATGTTGCTGTCTTCCATGCTTCCTCCTCATTTCTCCATGTGAATGTGGGATACCAATATACTTGTAAGTGGTCTGTATGTCAGCTATCTGCCCCACTGGTGGTTCAGTCTTAACAACTTTCCCTGTCATTACTACTATCAGGCCACACTTCTCTAGTCTGACACTCAACTTTCTTCTATCTTCACTGCAGATCGGTACAGGTGGATCAGCAAATCAAAATCTCAATCACTTTTAGCATACATCTTGATGTTATCCATGTAGAGTAGTTCCATTCTTGAACTTGTGTTCTTTTGACTAGAATACAATATCCATATCACAAGAATATACTAATAATCATAAGAATAAAATGTACATGTGGATGATGATGATAATGATACTGATGAGGATGTTCCTGACTCACGCCACTATAAGGTGAAGTATATCTGAAGGTTATGGACCATAACCTATTATATTGTTTCACTGCTGGTTAGCGAATAAATGTTTTCAATTTCACTGTCTAGGCTAAGAGAGAATTACTGACCTGAAAAAAAAAACTGTCATTTTTTTTTTAAAAGAAGAAGCAGCAGGGAAGAATGCTTTACCAGTGATTTGATTCTTGCTGACAAATATTTCTGCCTATTATTTTCCAAGTTGCTTTGAAATGCATGCTGGTGATAATGATCTTTCCAACCACTCATTGTGAATAATTTTAGTATTGTCATAGAGAGAAAGGAGAAAGTGGACTTTGGTTCAGTAGATTGAACTGACTCATTTAAAAAGTGTTTATGTGCATGTATGTGTTTATTTAAAGACTTAAAGTTTAATTGTAGTCACCTACTTTCATATTGTCAAATTCATTTTTTGATGTAATCCAAATTTCAATTTGTTCAAGAACAAATATAGAACCAAATTAATAAATGCTGGAAAAATGAAAGATTCTGTCAACTTCTTTTAAATGTCCTAATTGTTTGCTGTACTCTGTTTACAATCCTTAGAATTATACAATCATAGGACTGAAGGTCTTCTAGTTCATCCCCCTGCCCAACAGAGGAGTCCTTATACCCTCCTGTACAAATGAATGTCCAATCTTTTCTTTAAAACCTCCAGTGATGGAGCACCCACGACTCTATGCGTTCCCTTGGGTAATGAAATCCTGACAGTGAGAGCAATTAATTTCTCCTTAATTCCAGTTTGGATGTCTCTTTAACAAGCTTCTTGTCCTGCCTTCAGGTACTTTGGAGGATAAGTCAATCCCCACATCTCTGTGTTCAGCTTATTGTCTCTCTGATTCAAGAATTTGGTTTTCAGAGACTGAATAGCATATTTTTCCTACTGTGCAAAGTTAGCCAGCTGGCTTCCATATCTAAGGGAAGACTAGAAGAAAGGTTTCCCAAGTTCTAATGTAACACCTTAGTTACTACACACTGGTTGTTGTTGTCTATGCATGAGTGTATCAATACATATACGCATGACTTATTCAAGTAACAT
This sequence comes from Thamnophis elegans, assembly GCF_009769535.1. Taxonomy (NCBI): domain Eukaryota; kingdom Metazoa; phylum Chordata; class Lepidosauria; order Squamata; family Natricidae; genus Thamnophis; species Thamnophis elegans. The sequence continues at coordinate 40,240,557 of NC_045547.1, read as the reverse complement.
ACTCACTCATATGAATTTATCTTATCCATTTTACTTTAGTAGTTCTTTGTTAGCTGTTCTTGTTTTTTCCAGAAACATTTTTTAAACTAAATTTAAAGTATGCTTGCCTTTGAGAAAAAACATCATCACAAAATGAATGAGATTGTTTTTACAACCACAATTTTAAAAAAATCTTCTAAATGTCTAGTTTCAAGATCGTTTTCATTGTTTACAATGGGGCTTGTTTTCAATTAATTGGTTCTCAGATTGTCTTCAGAATCTTGTCTTATTCTGACATTAGCATGCCAATGGTTGTGGCGACATCTAGTGGTGAAATGTGCAGTGTTTTGGAAATGTTTTCATGGCTATCCTTCTCTGTGAAAAGTCGTTTTCATTCACAGCATTTAAATTTGATTTCCCTCATTTGCAGTCCAAAATAATGCAATCCACTTTTGAATTATCTCCAAAGAGCCATTCATGCAGATTCAAAAGCAGTCTGGAATGTGGGTTGAGGAGATATGAGTTCGCCTCAGAGGTCACAGGGTTTGCTTCAGTGTAGAGTCAGTTTTTCAGCACAGCCAGTTTGTCATGACAACATGGACCCACTCTGAAAGGCTTTTGTGGATTTGAACCTCATAGTGATTTCTTCAAAAGTATTGCTAATAGCATTTTAATACTTATATAACTAGCAGCTCTCAATTTCCAGTTTTTAATAAAAAAAAGATTTATCTAGTAAAATGAAACTCTACTGCAAGCTTTTTATTATTTGGAACCAAGAGAGGAATGATTTTCTGTAACTTTTTAAATTTTAAATTGCCTATTCATGTTCTCAGCTGGTTAGATTGATTTATGTAACATCAGGTCAATGTCATTTCTTAGCAACTGCATAAATAGACTTTTTCCATGTAGAATTCAAGTAAATAATTTATCTCCTTTTTGTATAAAAATCATTTAAGTCAAAGCAAGTCTTTTTCATTTTTTTTATTCTTATATACCATGTTTTCCCGAAAATAAGACAGGGTGTTATTTTCTTTTGACCCCTGAAAAAAGTGCTTGGCCTTATTTTCAAGGAGGTCTTATTATTTTTGAGGTGCAGGAGGCCCCTTAACCTCGGCCTGACAACCTGCTGATCCAGAGAGGGCTGGAAGTTCTGTCTCTGTTTTTGGCACACTATTGCCAGTCCTAGCATTGCTGGGCCTGCTGCTCTTTCTGCGGCCACCACCAAGAGAAGGGACATGATAGCTAGGGTTTGTAGGAGTGGCCTCCACGAAGCTGTTCTGCATGTGGCAAGTGCATGTGGGACATATTGCCCCCTTCCCCCCCCCCAGGAAGTGGCAGGACCAGCTGTGCATGTGCTCAAATATTTTATGGGAGGTTTATCTGGGGGGGAGGGCTTATTTTAGTACATGCGTTCAAAAGCCCAATTGGGCTTATTATCTGGGGAGGTCTTATTTTTGGGAAAACGGGGTAAAAAGTAACATTATTTTTGAACACCTGTAATATTTATTCTTAATTTATGTAATAATAGAATTATTCTTGCTTTATGAACCAAGTTCTGAAATTCTGAACATTTTCTGTTGTGAAACATAAAACCCTGGTTCATAAATTATACTAAGCTACCTTAGTTGGAAGGTGGACTCAGCCTTACATCCTTCTGAGGTGGGTAAATTGAGGATCCAAATTGTTGGTTGACTCTGTAAACCGCTTAGAGCAGGGGTTCCCAACCTTTTGGACCTCAGGGACCACTAAATTCATAATTTTAAATCCCATGGACCACTAATATGATCTGGACTGGATTGGTGAGTGTGGCTAGGTGGTCATGTGAGTGGATGGATGTGGCCAACTTGGTATTACTCATGTCAAGGGGCACCTCGCTAACCTCTACTTGCCCTTCCCCTCCCAGCCACTCCTCACCTGGCCACGTGGGCTCCTTAGGGCCCCAACAGGAAGCAGTTGTTGGAGCTAAGCAGCCACCACGAGAAAGAGTTTGCAAAACAGCTGGCTCAGTTCAAATTGGATCTGACCGAGAAGGAAGCTCAGAAGAAACACCTCACTGAGGACTACAAGCATAGGCTTTCCAAGCAGAGGGAAGACCTGTGGGAGTGCAAGGCCAGGTACCAGCCAGCACCTGGAGGCCCAGTGGGCTGAGATGGTCAGCCAGTTCCAAGCCATGATACAATCCCACTGGAACAAGGGCCTCTGGCTCTTTGCCACCAGTGGTGCTTTCTTTTAGCCTTTGGCAAAAGCCCTGCACCAGAAGGCTTAAGCAGATCCCATCGGAATTCCTGCCCCCCTCCGACCCGCACAAAAAGACCCTGAAGGGGGAGACTCTCTGCAGCAACACTAGCTTTTATTGCACATATCTGGCCCAGGGGCCGTAGTTTAAGGGACCTCTGATTTAGTGCAATATAAAAGATGCAAATCATTTTTCTGCGGACCACTAAAATTTTCTCATGGACCACCAGTGGTCCACAGACCACCAGTTGGTGACCGCTGGCTTAGAGAGGGTTATAAAGTACTGTAAAGCGGTATATAAGTCTAAGGGATAAGGGCTATTGTGATTTGTTTAATTTTGAGATACCTCATTGTATGAACCACCCGGATTATGACTGCATGAAGGAGGAATTTAGCCATGCTTCTCTTCTCTTTCTTCTTAATGCTTCTATCCAATTTTATTATCTTTCCTCTTCCCATTCTTTCCTATTATGAAGCAATTTGAATTATTTGTGGCATGATTTTCTACCCATGCCGACCACAAGTATTGAATTTTCCAGCCATCTGTTTACGCAATGGACATATTGCATTTCCCTGAGATATTTCCTCTAAAGGGTTTTTTTTGTGCATATTTTCCAGCCCACTTTCAGCAATTGTGGAACAAGAGCAGCTCTAGACAATGATCCTGGAATCATTTGCAAGCTATTATATTCCTGATTAGTGATGAATGGGTAAAGATGCCTTTTCTCTTTCACTTTAAAATGTTATAGAAATGACTTGAAATATTTAGAAAGGTAAAGCAAAAGGCTGAGGGTATAACTGGGTCACTACATTTTTTTCCTTTTTCACTTCTTTCTACACTTCTTTTTTAACTTTCTCAATTTTTGTTTCTATTTGTATTTTATCTTATAATAAACTTTAATAAAAATGATCCAAACTTTATAGTTTATTATAGGAAATCACCAGGAGTTGACATTCACACAATACAGAAAGTTTAATATACGGCACATGGCTCTCTGAGCCCCAAATTAATAAAAATTGAAGAAATATGATAAACTAGTAATGCACTTGAAGAAACAAAAGGCAGAGAGGGATTGTGGTCATTATTAATAAATGCTTCCTTATTTATTTATTTTTTGCTGGTCTATGATCAAATAAAAATTGATTAAAGCTTCTTTATTCATTAAAAAGACTCTAAAATGTTTACTTTTCAGAGTTTTGTCCCAGATTGTTTTATAAAATCAAAGACAGTGGTTCCCAACCTTTTTTTGGCCATGCCCCACCTTAAGATCTCTAAAATCCTGATGCCTCCCCCCCCCTCTGGTGACATATAATTCTTACTTTACTCAAAAAGCAAACTCTACTCACGTGGAGGAAGCCTAAAAGGCCATTAACTTGTTTTAAACAAGGTTCAAATTGCTCCCTTCCCTAATCAGTGTTTAGGAACCCCTGTTCTAAGATCTGGAGGAAATGCTAAAATGTTAAATGTTAAAATAATTTTTTATGGACCAGGAGCATCTTATTGTGAACATAGCATATAACATCTGATCCACTATCGGAACCAGTGTCTGAAGAAGGGATTGTTGAATTTATTTCAAATATATAATCTGTTAAGGCTCCGGGTCAGGATAATATACCCATCAAACGTCTGAAAAATAACCTAGATTGGAAGTGGGGGGAGGCTTTACCTGGTTTATTACGACAAATAGATCTGGTTTGGGGCTACAGTACTCTTTATAGGAAGGGAAAGATGAAACATCTTGATAATTACAACCCCACTACTTTGCTATCAATCTTGGAAAAACTCTATGCTACATATTTAAATGAAAAATTAGCCTCCAACCTCGAGGAACACACACTGTTTTAACAAATGTTCAAGCAGCTTTCAGATCAACAATTACCCAGTATTTTATATTAACCTACCTGGTTTGAAAATATTATATTTTCCTGAAGGCAAATTACTTGCTGCTTTCATAGGTTTTTAAGGTTGCCTTTGATTCTGAGAATAGAACCAAACTTCAGTTTAAGTTAAAGACTCCTGACAGGCATCTTCCATATTTAATATAGATGTTATATCAAGACAGTATGATGCAAGTGAGATGCAACACAATGGCTTATTTACAGGGAATAAGGTGTGAGTCAAGGTTGTATTTTGGCTCTAATGCTATTCAATAAACATTTAAATTTAGAGACTACATGATTTCAGGTTGATGGTTATTGCTTATTATTAACCAAAAGGAAAATTTGTGTTTTATTATATTTAATTTATGTTATTCTTTTAGATTGGTCTTGAAACACCAACTTGAGCTATTAGCCAGATATTGCAAGTTAATAAACTATAAACAAATTAACTATGATAAAATTAAGTCTTGGTTTCTGAAAAACATTCAAAAAATCAGATGAAATATGTTGCCATCAAATATTGATGCTAAAAGTGTCAAAAGTTTTCCATATTTCAGCATTTTGTCCCTGCAATGGAACTGACCTTGAAACTACAAACTATATTTTATTGCATAGTGAGTTTTACAAGAGTTTCATGCAGGTTATTATCTACCCTAATTAAAACCAGGGCAGGAAGAGTTATTTCTTGTTGTTAAAATTATTATAATAAAAATCCTAAAATTGCAATGGTTACATTTAAAAAAAACCGATTGCTATCAAAACAGGGTCTAAATAAATTGAGTTTGAGTTTTTAAATGTTTTATGTGATAAATAATATATACCAATTTATTTTATGTGGTAACTTGTTTTATGTTAAAATTTAAAATTATATTTGTATTTTGTTAATCAGGTCTTTTGGTTATAAATAAATATATAATTATAACTGTTAATGACTTTTGCAGCTATCCACATGAAGTCAGAGGATTCTAACAAAAATCCATAGTCTCTTATACTGTATATAATATATTTAGCATTCAAACTTATAGCAGTCTTTGTCATCATCCAGAAGAATAAAAACAAGACACAAGATTGTCAGGAACACAGGAATAAGCTTACACGGAACGTAAGCTAAGCAGTATACGGAACACATGGAAGAAGAAACAAGAAGGGAAACTCCCCTTTTATACTTACAGCAACCAACCATCATGTAGTTTGCATCATACATGAGTCTGCATCATTCTCCATCTAATTACTCACCTACAACTGTGTATTGTGGCCTATTGTACACCTTTCTGTAGCAGATACTAAATTCAGTATCCTAATAATATCTGTCAATTTTTTGAATTCTATTACAGTTCCACATACATAACATCTTGTGTACCTAAAAAGGCAGCTACTGTAAGAAGCTTCCAGAAGGTGGATGCTATAGCTATATTGAGTAATATTTCGATTCAATTTCCTAAATCGTACAAGATTCTTCAACACACCTCCTCCTTTTTTTTTAGTAAAAACAATTGCAACTAAAGCTGCTGTTGTTCATAAGTTGGTGTAAAAGGACTGACTTGGCCAAGGACTAAAGCATAATAAATAACTATGATTTGATTATGCATCAGCCATATATCATATTCTCTTTTTTTCATTGGTTGAATATTGATTGCGAGGCTCTGTTTAATGCTAGCTTTTGCATCACTTTAATATCCTTTGGGAACAGAAATACCCCAATCGTGACAGCAAATAAATCTGAATCAAAATTACATTTGTATCTTTCTATTATGCTATTTCAGATTTTATGGGAGAGTATATAATTAAATATTCCTCACCCTGATAAAATACAATACGAATATGAATAAGAAAATGTTTTCTAATTTGGATAATCTGGTTTTTGCATGCCAATTAAAATCCTATACTTTAGTAATCCTTCAATTCCTTGAAGTTGCCCTATTTGTAAGAGGAGTTCGAAGAAAAAATGCTTTGTGTCAATGGATCAAACACTTCTGAAACACTGCTGAAATTTCATTTCTCATATTTTTTTTTCTTTTGAACTGATTAAACATTCATGTTTCATTTCAGTCAGGCAAAAGCAATTAAAGTATATGCCCAACAGGTGAGCTGATGTTTGGGGTTTTTTTCTTCCCAACATGACATTGAGAGATGAATAAGACTGAAGGTAGCTTGCTATTCAGAAATCCTGTCTTCATCTTGTGTTTCACTGCATTCACTGATGCATCTCAAAGGGAATTAAGGTCACTAATGTGGCAGAGGTGTTATTTGAGATGTTATTCACAAGCTATTGGAATTCATGGACTTCAACATGTAGACTTCTCTCAAAAATATAGTCAGGATTTTATTTTTATTTTTTAAAGGTTTTTTTTTTCCTTATCCCTCTAAGCAATAGAATTCTAGAATTTCACGAGGTAGGTAAAGTGCATTCTTAATTAATTTGTACTGCTGAAAGAGGTTTATGTTCATTCTTAATTTTCTAAAGGAATTTAGGGATGAATTCTTCTTTGATGTTAAAACTATGTCTCCGCCTTTTAATTATATTCCTTATGTCCTAGACATTTCATTGGAAAAAAAATATGGCTCCTTTATCTGTGCCTTTGCTTGTTGCTTTTTACTCAAACTTTTGTCAGATGTTCTGCTTTTACAAGAAAACATCATGTATTTTTTATTAAATATTTAATTATTCCTTTTTATAACTTTAATCTGGGTGTCTGACCTACATTTCCTGCTTGCCCTATCATGAGGCTGGGCCACTGATATTTTGGAAGGGTGAGAATAGATAATGCAATTGAACTACCCCTAGTCTGTTGAGGAAGTGACCTCCATCTGAGTTTTCTGCCTCTCTTCAAGTATTGTTTCCCCCTTTCTGATGATGCTAGCTGGATAGGCAATCTAGTCCACCTGCTATGCTTTATTTCTTTTTTTCAACTTCCTCATAGACTGCCTGCTCTGCTCTGAAAGATTGAGCTTTTGTAGCTGTTATTTCTTTCTTCAGTTCATTAGCAGAATAATTGGTTCCACCACAAAACCGTGGTAGACTAAAGCGCGCTCGACGAAAGCGCGTGCCTGATGTCATCACAGCGCGATGAAAACATCACGCTGTGAGCGGTAAAGTTAAAATTAACGCGAAAACCTTACCCTAACCCCCCCAAATATAACCCTAAACCTAACCCTTAACCTAACCCTAAACCTAACCCTAAACCTAACCCTTAACCTAACCCTAAACCTAACCCTAACGCTTAACGTAACCCTAAACCTAACCCTAACCCTTAACCTAATCCTAAACCTAACCCTTACCTTTACGTGAATCGGCTTGCTTTAAAAGCGCTTTTTAAAGCGCCCTTTTTTCTCCACGGTCGTATTTGTCGTGCTGCTGCTGATGTCAGGTATGCGCTTTAATCGGGTGCGCTTTAGTGGACCGCGGTTTTGTCGTGCCACGGAATAATTAAATGCCTTTCCTTCCCTCCTTCCTTCCCTCCCGCCAAAAGGTGTTTTGCAGATGTTTATTGTTCTTTTACTGGGTACAATTGACATCAGAGCTGCTGTTTCCCTCTAATGATAGAAAGGACTGTCAAACTGTTGTGATTGTGGTTTGGGTTCCCCCCCCCCATCAGTCCTCAAAAAGTATGTCCACAGAAAGAAAAGAAATTGGTGCTTGCTTTCCTGTCATGGATGGGAAGAGGAAATAAGTAAGGGAATTATAACTCGGGAGGGGGAGTTCAAATTTTACTATATATGCTACTGTTTCATCATAAGGACGTTACAATGTTGAAGCAGTAAATAAAACATATCTGGCTTCATGGAGATCCTTTATAGTTTCTACAGTAGTTTTGACATTTCATTCCATCTGAATTATTCCACTATGTATTAAATGTTGACTAACATGATTTTATGCATATATATATATATATATATATATATATGTTATTATATATATGTTAGTAGAGTAGTCTACTCCTGGAAACACCAAACCTGAAGTAGTCAGCAGCAGCCTGAAGATGACGAATGTGACTTCGTCGAAACGTCGCCAAGACATCTCCAATTCTACGCGGGAGAAAACCCGAACAACTAGAGACCTACATACTAACACCCGCAAAAACCTCAGAAAACAAATATATATATATATATATATATATATATATATATATATATATATATATATATATATATATATATATATATATATATATATATATATCTGCACAAATATAACACACACACACACACACACACATATATATATATATACACACGCACACATATACATATACATACAAATACACACACACACATACATATATATATATATATATATATAGACACACAATCATATACACACACACACATAACATGAAAGAACTATTTTGAGAAAAGCACAACAGAAACACTATTTATAGAATCCGAATCTTTATGTATTATGAGTTGTATTAATATAACAGCATTTATAATAATATGCAAACATAATGCAGACTTCACTCCAAAAAAATGTGTATCACTTCACTGTCAAGAAACTAGGATTCCACATTTGAGTCATTTCAAGTGGTTTTAGAGCACAATCACATCTTGTGCCTGATCTGACACTGAAGTTAACTGCAATCTTATTGAAGGAATGAATTTAATACAGGTGAAACTGGAAACTGGAAAAATTAGAATATCGTGCAAAAGTTCATTTATTTCAGTAATGCAATTTAAAAGGTGAAACTAATATATGTGTTAAGACTCATTACATGCAAAGCAAGATAGTTCAAGCCGTGATTTGTCATAATTGTGATGATTATGGCTTACAGTTCATGAAAACCCCAAATCCACCATCTCAGAAAATTAGAATATTACATGCAATCAATAAAACAAGGATTGTACATAGAACAATACCTGACCTCTGAAAAGTATAAGCATGCATATTTACTCAGTGCTTGGTTTGGGCCCCTTTTGCAGCAATTACTGCCTCAATGCAGCGTGGCATGGAAGCTATCAGCCTGTGGCACTGCTGAGGTGTTATGGAAAACCAGGATGCTTCAATAGTGGCCTTCAGTTCTTCTGCATTGTTCGGTCTCATGTCTCTCATCTTTCTCTTGGCAATGCCCCATAGATTCTCTATGGGGTTCAGGTCTGGTGAGTTTGCTGGCCAATCAAGCACAGTAATCCCACAGTCATTGAACCAGATTTTGGTGCTTTTGGCAGTGTGGGCAGCTGGAAAATGAAGTCAGCAGCCCCATAAAGCTCATTTGCGGAAGGAAGCATGAAGTGCTCCAAAAACTCCTGGTAGACTGCTGTGTTGACCCTGGTCTTAATGAAGTCCAAAGTCCTGTTGCTCCTTGATCCAAAGTCCTCTTTTCTGATGAGAGCAACTTTTGCCAAAAGCACCAAAAACTGGTTCAATTACTGTGGGATTACTTTGCTTGATTGGCCTCTCCATTCTTCCTCCATACTCTGGGTCCTTGGTTTCCAAATAAGATGCAAAAGTTGCTCTCATCAGAAAAGAGGACTTTGGACCACTGAGCAACAGGTTATTGAACAGACAGGGGGAGATAAAAACTAGACTAGAATTGGCATCACACGAGGTACAACTAGAATGGTGGTCTTATTTACAGATACAATCAAGGTTTGCACAGGATAGGATAAAGGAAGGTATTGCCAAAGATTACACAATATTAGATAAACTTCTGATAGAGTCAGAAGATAGGTTGATCAAAGTGTTGTATAGATTTTTGCTGGAATATAAACTTGAGGAAGAGCATGTCAAAGAAACTATGGTCGCCTGGGCAAAAAAATATGATTATAATATGGAAATGGGAAAAACTTTGGATACTTAATCGGAAACTAACAATATAGCCACAGCTTATAAAGAAAATCTGTATAAGATGTTCTACAGATGGCATCTTCCCCCGGCACGGCTCTCCAAAATGTTTAAAAGTTTGGCCCCAAATTGTTGGAAGGGCAAAAAAAACACCAGGCACTTTTTATCATATGTGGTGGACATGCAATGAGACAAAAAGATACTGGAAAATGATACAATCATGGTTGTTCAAAAAAAATTCAATCTCCCACCATTTTTCTCCTAGGCATAATACCAGAGGGGGTATAAGAAAGCTGCACTTTATCTAATTATACATGTATTAACTGTGGCACGTATAACTTATGCGCAGTATTGGGAAAAAGAAAATGCACCACCAGGTTTAAATATACTTAGAAAAAAATTGGCCTGTGCAGAAGCAGATAGGCTCACCCTTGAACTAAAAAATAAAGGGGAATCGGAATATTTTGAAGTCTGGAACATATTCTATTATTGGTATAAGACAATGTGATATATATATGAAATGGAAAAGGACTGAAAATCCAAAGTATGTAAGTAAAGTCTATTTGTATAATCTTACGTCTAGTAATTTGTCTCAACTATACACCTCCCTGATGTTTTTGGATAAACTATATATTGTAGGTAGACCTTGCTTAATGACTGCCTTGTTTAGTGAACATTCAAAGTTGCAATAACACTGAAAGTAATTTTACAACTGGTCCTCACACTTATGACTATCACAGTATCCCCATGATCACATAGTCAAGATTTAGGTCCTTCGCATTTTCAATCATCATAGGAGTCTGTGGTCACATGATTACTTCACAACTGACTTCTGACAAACAGCAATAAAATTGCACATCATCATCATCGTCTCACTTAATGACTGGAGGTGATTCCCTTAGTGACTGCAGTGGAAGTGAGGCTATAAGTCTGCCATAGTTATGTCTCACTTGATACTTAGCAACAGAATTCCCTGTCTCAGTTTTGCTCAAACAAGGACTAATAATTTTAAAATAATTCTTTAATAGCAGCAACAAAAAATTGGACAAAAAAGCAAGCATTTCAAATAATTTTTAATAATTGTTATATTCATAGAAAGAACTACTAGAGCAAGCTTACTTCTTACTTCTTACCCTTACTTCTATAAAGTTTCTAAGATTTATGGAACCTTATTTAATATTTTTCCTCACCTGCCACATTAAAAATTACAAAACAAGAAAATTGAAGTGGTATTATGATCCTAGCACCTCAGTTACGCTTTTTCTAGTAAAGGAAGAACTGCAGTTGAGTGATAGGGCAAAGATCTTGCGGGAGGAAAAATAGGAATGATTCCTGGCTTTTTCAGAGAGGGATGGAAACAATTTGTCAGCCTCTGTTTTGCTACTTGCTTTTTGACTGCTGAAAAGGAGGAGGGCATGGTATTTGGGTGTGGGAAATATTCTGTGCAGGAGTGAAGGGAGTTGTTCTCACCACCTACTTGCATGTGGCAGGGAGAGGAGTTTCCCGCCAAGGCCAACTGTCCGGCATACCAGCCTGATGATGAATTTTGAAGATGCCTCCCACATGACACCTGTGGAGTGTTTGGATTGGACTATGGGATGGGGTTACCAAGGGGAGGGGAATGGATCACATATTGATATCTATGATTACAAGCGCTTTTGCCTCAGATCCTGCTTTGCTTAGCTACTATCTACTCATAACTAGTAAAAGTACTCTTAATTCTGCAAAATGGAGTTGAGTGGTTTCTTTCTTGGTTACTGAGTGAAGCAGCCCTGACATTAAGCAGAATCTTCTTGCACCCATCCTGGAGCTGAATCCTTCTGAGGGGGGTGCACCCAAAACCCAAAAGATGTCCCACCAAGGCAGCGATCAAGAAGAGGACATGGGAGCAGCTGATGACGAACGCCTGGTAAGTTCCAGATCGGGCCCCATGACTATCCCAGTTGAGCTAAGGGTGCCCTCTACTGGCACACAAGAAAAAATGCTGGCCCTTTTAGATTCGGGATGCACACGTTGCATTGTTAGCCCCGAAGTAGTGGAAAAAATGGGTTTAAAACTAAAAATTCTAAACGTCCCGATTGCTTTTTGCCAGCTGGATGGCTCAATTGCTGGGGGGAGCCCTGCTCATTTTGTAACTGAGCCAATTGACATGTGGATGGGAACCCACCAAGAGACAATAAGTTTTATTATGGCTCCAGGAATGGACCGGCCTCTTATATTATGTTTGCCCTGGCTGCATAAATGGAATCCACACATCAATTGGAGGAAGAGATGGTTACGCATCCAGTCTGCTACACCCCCTGAGGGAGAAGGGGGGGCTCCCAAACAGAGTAACACAAATCCCAACCTGGCAGCCAGGGGAGCAAGAAAAAATTGAAGGGGAGGAGAAAATCCCAAAAGAAAGATGTGTTCAGTGAAAAATCTTCTGATAAATTACCCTCATACTGTGCCACTGACTGCAGCATTGATATTCTCCCCGGGGTAAAACTCCCAAAGCCTCAGATTTATTCAATGACCCCCGGGGAAATGAACGAATTAAGGAAATTTATTGAGAAAAATTTTCAGAGGGGATTCATTGAGCCTGTTAGGCCTGGGTGGCTGCCCCAGTTTTGTTCAGAGAAAAGAAAGATGGCTCCTTTCACCTGGTGGTCAACTATAAAAACTTGAATGCTATCTATATTCAGAATCTCTACCCATTACCTTTAATGAAGGACATGCTGGCCCAGTTGGGTAAAGGAAAATTTTTCATGAAATTGGACCTGCGAGAGACCTATTACAGAGTCAGAGTTAAGGAGGGTGCACTCTTGGTTGTTTTCAATTCTGTGTATTGCCATTTGGTGTACAAGGGGCGCCAGCTGTTTTCATGCAATTAATTAATGAGGTTTTGCATGAGCACCTCTACAAAGGCGTGATGGTCTATCTTAATGACATCCTTATTTACACGGAAACACATGAAGAATACGTGAAATTAGTCCACTCAGTGCTAAAAAACTCTGGGCAGCAGAACTATATGCAAAATTGTCTAAATGTGAGTTTCATCAGGAGAAGATTGACTACCTTGGGTATCATATCTCCCATGATGGCATAGAGATGGACCCAGCAAAGGTCCAAGCTGTCACTGAATGGGCGCCCCCCCCCCCCGTACCTGCAAACAATTGCAAAGTTTTTTGGGATTTGCTAATTTTTATCGTCAGTTTATTCCTGCATTCGCCAGAATTGCCCTCCCAATTATGAACCTTCTAAAGTCAAAGGGAGAGGCCAAACTTAGACCAGGCAAACCATTGAATTGGACTATGCATTCAAAAAACTAAAATGGCTGTTTGCAGCTGAACTGGTTTTAAAACACCCAGACATGGATTCACCATTTGTGGTCCAGGCAGATGCAAGTGATGTTGCAGTGGGGGCAGTATTACTACAAGCAAATGCTGATGGAAAATTACAACCTTGCGCTTACACCTCTCGAAAACTGACTGAGACAGAGAGACGATGGGCTATATGGGAAAAGAAGGCTTTTGCAGTCAGGTGGGCTTTAATGACCTGGCGACATTTCCTGGAGGGGGCTAAACACCCCCTCCAGGTGTGGACTGATCATAAGAATTTGGAGGTGTTAAAAACTCCTTGAAAGTTATCCCCCAAACAGATGAGATGGGCACAACATTTCAATAGGTTCAATTTCACTTTAAAGTATATCCCAGGAGGAAAGAACTTTATGGCTGATGCTTTATCTCGACTCCCACAATACAACAGCTCAAAGCTTAGCGTGGTTCACTCAGCCATCCCAGCGAAGAGTCTCGCTGCTCCTGTGGTTACCAGAAGCCAGAGCAGCTCCAATTTGGAGGTCACAAAGGACCTCATTTTCAAACTCAAGGAGGGCCTTGAATTCGATGAATGATGTAACCAACATTCAAATGAGTGCACCATGAAGGATGGTCTAGCTTGGAAAGGAGCTAAACTGTATGTTCCTGCTACCATTAGAACTCTGGTTCTACAATGCGCCCATGATTCATGCATGGCTGGCCATTTTGGTTTCGTGAAAACCCTACACCTCATTAAAAGGCAATTTTGGTGGCCGTCATTAAAGAAGGACATTGAGTCATATATGGCCAGTTGCTCCACATGTGCTGCTGCAAAATGACCACTGGGAAAACCCCAGGGTCTGCTCCAAGACATGGCCCGTCCTGAGGCATCTTGGAAAGAAATATCTATGGACTTCATTGTGGAATTACCAGAAAGTCAATGTAACACTGTGATTTGGGTCGTTATAGACTTGTTTTCCAAACAGGTTTATTTTGTTCCTTGTTCCAAAATCCTGTCGGCTAAATCCTTGGCTAAATTGTTCATTACACATGTGTATCGTCTACATGGTGTACCGAACCACATCATCTCTGATATAGGGGTCCAATTTACCTCCTTATTTTGGAAGGAATTTGGAAGTTGATTGGCTCTGCCCAGGGGCTAAGCTCCGCCCACCATCCTCAAACTAACGGAGCTTGTGAAAGGACTAATTCAGTTTTGGAACAGTACCTTTGATGTTTCATCAATTATCAGCAAGATAATTAGGTGGAGTTATTGCCTCATGCTACAACAACTCAGTGCACAGCAGCACAGGTTTTACCTCATTTAAAATAGTGTTTGGCCATGATTTTGTACCAATCCCAGAGGTACCATGAGAAAAGCCACAAGTTCTGTCCCTATCCGAATGGAGTGACCAACTCCGCAAAATCTGGCCTTTGACATACCAAGCACTGGATGCGGCTCATCAGGTGCATAAGAAACAGGTGGATAAAAAGAGAACGAAACAAAGAGAATACAAGGTTGGGGATCGAGTGTATTTGTCTACCAAATTTTTTCAAATCACCCAAAAGTCTAAGAAACTGGGTCCTAAATATGTCGGTCCATTTCCGATTGTAAAGGTCATTAACCCTGTGTCGGTACGCCTGGAGTTGCCTAAGTACCTTAACCATGTCTACCTGGTGTTTCATGTCAACCTTCTGAAGCCAGAGCACACTTCTTCTTTGCGTGTTCCTTTGCCTGCTCCTCTACTCCTTGAGGGAGAACAACATTTTGAGATTAAAGAAATTTTGGACTCTAGGAAACAGAGGAATCACATTCAGTATCTTGTCTCCTGAAAACATTTCCCCCCTCCCAAGCTGAATGGGTTGATAAGTCCCATGTGCGGGCCACTCGACTTTTATGTAAATTGTACTCTACCTACCCCAACAAGCCATGACCTCCATTGATTTTGACCTTTCCCCATTTTCCCCCTTTTCTTGTGTTGTTTGTCTGTTGTTGTTTTTTGCAGGGGTGATGTCCTTTCCTGACGGAGGGCTGGATGTCAGCCTCTGTTTTGCTGCTTGCTTTTCAGCTGCCATTGAAATGGGGAGGGGGGCATGGTATTTGGGTGTGGGAAATATTCTGTGCAGGAGTGAAGGGAGTTGTTCTCACCATCTACTGCGCATGTGGCAGGGAGAGAAGTTTCCCGCCAAGGCCAACTGTCCGGCATATCAGCCTGATGATGAATTTTGAAGATGTCTCCCACATGACACCTGTGGAGTGTTTGGATTGAACTATGGGATGGGGTTACCAAGGGGAGAATGGGTGACATATTGATATCTATGATTACGTGCCCTTTTGCCTCAGATCCTGCTTTGCTTAGCTACTATCTACTCATAACCAGTAAAAGTACTCTTTAATTCTGCAAAATGGTGTTGAGTGGTTTCTTTCTTGGTTACTGAGTGAAGCAGCCCTGACACAATTCCTTTCTGAAGCTATGGAAACAACTGCAAGTATAAACTGATCATGGGTGGGTTACTGGGCTACTATTTGAGGATACTGTCTGAGAAAAACTGTTTCTTGAGTTGCTGTGAAAAAATATGTATATCAGAAGTTGGAAATGTAGTATCTATCTAATATTACAGTTACCTTCAGTCTCTTCTCATAAGCCATACTCTCTATCTCCTGTTTTGGACCAATCGACAAGGGTGATGAAAATCCAAGTTGAGAACTAAAAGAAATAAAATTGTCTATCCCAGGTGTATCTTTGTGCTATTATTCCAAAGGGAACTTGTGGCATATTCCAATACCTAATTTTATTGCTGGAAGAATTTCTTGTGTAGCCTTTCTATAATAGCACCAGAAGAATTTTAGCCTGAAACCTGATAAATTTTACTTTTTCTAAAGGGATCGCCTAAAAATATTTTTTCTCTTCCTCTAGAACAGAGGGGCCAAACTCATGTCATCATGGCAGCTTCATATGATTGGACTTTTTTCCCTTCCTCTAAACTTGGCATTAAGTGTGTCCGGTGCATGACACATCTGGCCCGCAGTCTGAGAGTTTGACGGCCCTGCTCTAGAAGGTAATATGATATATTTCTTTCTTTCCAAAAGCTATCATTCCAGCTGAGTCAGTTTTACTTCCATATTGATGACAACATGGTATTGAATACAGTTGAAAGGGAACAATTGCATCTCTTCATCTTCCATTTTTGGAAGACATTTGGTTGGCTACTGTGAACACCAAAATGGTGGACTAAGATGCGTCCTGGCCTGATCAAGCAGGCAGTTCCTTGGCGGCACATGTGTCCTCTATGCATGCACTATTCATTTTTATTTTTTTTTGCTCAGGATACATTTAAAATATAGATTCAGTGTTGATTTTAGCTAGTTTTGTTCGCTTTGGAATACTGTATTTTTGCTGAATGTTAATGTTATTCATGCAATTAAAAAGCATTAGCAACCTTGGTTGATTTGTTTGTTTTGTTTTCAGAAGCCAGCAGCACCCTCACAGTATGTATAAGCATAAACATTAGCAAAGAACAGCACATTTCTTTGGCAGGCAAAATGAAAAGAAAAAGTCAAAATCTGTTGAGTGATGATGTGGGAATATAATTTCTCACAGACAATTGACCAAAGAATTATTTTTTTAGTTATTTTTTTCTCATCAGACAATCAAAGCTTATTCTGGGTATAAAAGGTGTTGCAGCTGAATGCAGCTGATTATTATATGCTAAATTATATTGTTTCTTTGATTATTATGAATGTTCTATATCAAAGATGATATATAGATTATATTAGTCCGATCAACTGTCAGATTACTGTATTTTTCAAAAAAGAGGGTGAAAATCTGGGTGTGTCTTATAGACAGAATACAGCATTTTTGGCCTACTGAAGCACCACTCCTTTGCAAACATGGCCATGCAGAGGGTTTGGGAGGTTTGCGAAGTGCTCCTCGGGGTTGGGGAGGGCAAATATAAGCACAAAATGGGCCATTTTGCCCCCCACAGCCCCCAGGAGCAGTCTACAAGTCTCCCAAACCCTCTGCATGCTCCCCCTTTATTTGCAAAAACCGGCACATTTTTGCGAAAAATAGGCAGTTTTTGCAACAAAAAAAAAACCCAGGCTGTTTTTGGTCATTTCCCCCCCCCCCCAAGCTCCCAGGAGCACTCTACAAACCTCCCAAAGCTCTGCATGCTTTTTTTTTGTTTGCAAAAAAAATGAGGCATATAGGGGGTTTGGGCAGCATGCAGAATGCAAAAACGTTTTTTTTTAATTTACCTCTTCAAAATCATGGTGCGTCTTATACTCCAGTGCATCTTATAGTCCAAAAAATATGGTACCTGGATAATTGTAACTTGTCTCATACACTTCTTATAAATTCTAAGATAGGTTTTTTAGGTTTCAGACTTAGAATAGAATAACTACTTTATTGTCTCTTTGAATGTACACTAATCGACATACATTAAAATGAAATTTCATTGCATACAGCTCTCAAAGGGTCACCACCTTGAAACATTGATATAACTTTGTGGATAAATCGATTTTTAGCAATTGGCCTTTCCAGCATATCACAGTAAGATTTTTCACATCTACCTCAGTGTAATGCTTTGCTTCCTTTGGCTACAACCAGTGGTGGGATTCAGTCGGTTCACACCAGTTCAGCAAAACTGATACCTTTTTTTTTTTTTTAGTTTGGTGAACCGGTTATGCTAAATCTGTGTTTTTCAGAATGCGTATGGTTTTCATTCAACTTCCTTCCAGGTTGGGGGGAAAAAAGAAAACCCTCTTCAAAAGCCAAAGAGAGGAACAACAGAAATCAAATGGAGATACAGCGCCTTCTATCACATTACTCAGGCAAAAACTACTATGTTTTCTTGAAAATAAGCCCAGGTCCTTTGAAAAGATCCATTAGGTCTTATTTTCAGGGTATGTCTTACTTTGCAGCAGGTGGGGGGAGGGGCTTGTGCATAAGGTGGCAACCCAAGGCCAAAGTACCAGTGGAACACCAGAGGGCCAGGAGGGTGCTGAAATGAGCAGGTGTCTGGCCTGCAGTGCTCATGCCAGCTGCCCCTTTCTGGCCAGAGCTGGAATGCCATCGTGTTTAAGTGCCAGTAGATGCTGGCCTTCCCTGTGGCAGGCCTGGGCAGCTGCTGTAGAGAGATGGCCCAGTCTCAGCACCTGATGCCCAGATGCCCTCACTTCCCCCAAACATTTCTTTGCTAACTTGGTTTCCAGCTCCATCCCATTTCTCCATCCCATTTCTTGCTGTTATGTGCAGAGAAATAAAAATTTTGGGACTTAAAAAAAAGTTCAATCAATCAATTCCAATTTCTTGTAAAAAAAAATCTCACAAAGTTGGAATTGGTTGATCGAACTTTTTTTTTTGGTCCCACAAACTTTTTCCCCCTGCATACAACAGCAAGAAACATGATGGAGAAATGCAACAGAGATGGAAATCAGGTTAGCAAAGAAATACGTGGGGAAGCAAGAGAATCTGGACAATGGTGGGTGGGGCAAGCTCCACAGCATGGCGCTGCACTGCAATGGAGAAACAGGAAATGGAGCAGCCAGCAGGAGGGACGGAGGAGTAGGGAAAAGAAAGAGGAAAAGTGATCTCCTTCCTTCCTAGTTGCTCTGTTTCCCATTTCTCCATTGCAGACCAGCATTCAGGATTGAGGCAGAGAACCACTTGTTAAATTATTTGAATCCCACCACTGGCTACAACTTATTGCATTAACATATTATTTCAGATTTTGAAGTGAAGGAAGGAATCAGATCATGCAATTAATCTACTAAAGATGATATGGGAGAAAATATTTGTAACTTCTTGGGCAAATTATCAAATAATATATATTATGATTGCTGGAGCTACCAAGGATAGAAGCAAAGAGGTCAAGATCAAACAGAGCCATTATCAAATTATGGTAGACATGTTACAGCTAAGGCTGAGGAACAAGCGTAAGTCCAATACTATATAAGAAGAGAACAGGAAATGTAGCTTAAGGCCATGAGCTGGGTAGTCATACTTTGTGGTAGCTGGTGATTTTTGTTGTTACTTTTTTTGTAGCTTCAATAAATGCAGTTTACCTGTATGATTATAGTTTTTTTAAAAATTTTCTATTGTTAGTTACTGAGTGCTGGCTATGCTTCTAGAGATTTATTGTCAGGTTTTGAGTTTTATTCCAATGTTAGCACATCTTTAAAATTTTGTAAAAAGTTAACTATCTATTGTATAAAACAACATCTGCACACAAGCTTCACTGTAGATGGCAATCAGACTTACTATTCTTTTACTATTTCTCAGGCTATTAGTGTCTTTATATGTGGTATTATTGTCCTCTAATGGTTATTGATTGTTAAAGTAAAAAAAAATATTTATTCATTATTTAAATATACATTTCTTCACTTTAGTGGCATTTACCAGAGGTTGCTCCAGATTTTTAGTAGGCTTATATTTCCAAAATGGCCCAAATTGTAATATTCATAATTAATTTCAAAAGACAAAGCATCATATCATTTTTTTCTTTAGAGAAATGTTATCTAGATAGATAAGTAATGCCTGTAATGGCTCCTGTAGGGGAAAGTGCAAAGGTATCTTAAAATGGCATGGGCAAAGTATTGATAATCAGCTGTAAAATATATGATTGGAATCTGCAATTTAGTTACTATGGAGAAAGGAAGGCAGGCTAGAGTTCCTTTCTGTTTCCAACCTAACTGAGGACATCAAGGTGAAGAGATGTTTCTGGAGGAAAGCAAAGAAATGTATCTGATCGAACATGAGTATGAGGCTGTATTAAGGATTACCTTTTGACAATAAGAGTGGTAAATCAGATGCAGGAAATATGATAGAAGCTGGCAGAGATCTAGTCCTGAATAAAACAGTGTCACAATGTATAAGAGAGATTTGATTAAATACTTGATGTTATACTTGAAAAATGTATGTTTTATGTAAAATCTAAGTTCTCTATAATGTAATTAAATTGATGGCTCCTGTACTTTAAAAAAATACATGACACAATCATCTTGCTAAATGTAGATCTGATTAGTCCCTGGATGAGGAAGTAATATATACAGAGGTGGGTTGCTCCCGGTTCAGCCCGGATCGGGCGAACTGGTAATAGCGGCAATGGGAGGCTCCACCAGCCCGCCCGGACATGCACAGAAGTGTTGTGTATGAGCGCACCCAAACCAGTGGTAAAACAATTGGCAACCCACCACTGAATGTATACTATAATTAAGCATGCAAGGCTGGTAAAGGAAGGAAGTAAATATTACATTCACTTCAACTTGTTTAACCTACTGGTTTTGATTTGATCCAATACTTACTTCCATTCTATATAAAGTTTTAATCTTGTTTTAATGTTGTTTCTTGCAATATGTGCTGCAGATGGACATAAGAATAAACTAGACTACTGTGATATTTTTTATTGCTTACCCAGAAAACCACAGAGACTTGTTCAGGCAGTTGCCAGGAGACAGACAGACAGACAGACACTTTATAACTTAATTTCCCTTTAATGATCAAAGTTTTTTTTAATATTAAAGCCCAGCCTGGTTGCACAGACCTATAAGATTTACACTGCTTTTGACTTTCAAGATATAAAATATGTCTGCAAAGTTGTATAGTCTAGAAACTGAATTATACACATTATACAATTAGGAAAGTAAAAACAATTTTAACAATGTGTTGCCATGCCTGAGAGTTAAAAGATGCTCCCTTCCATTTTTCACATCTTTCTATTGATTTCACAACTGAGACAAAGGACAAGGATCTGTGCAATAGAAATAGTTACAGAAGTATAAATTATTTTTTTTCATTTTGAAATACAAGACAAATTATTCAAAATTACCTAGAAAATTGGAGATGATAAAGGAAGGCTTATAGGAAGAGGCATGTTCCTATAAGCCTATGGAGGTAAGTTTCCCAATATCATGTTTTTAAATTAACAAAACTGAACAAAATATCACTGCACGGCACCAGATTGTTTTAGAATGAAAGAACAGGTTCCAAGTACCAGTGGAGGAAAGTTAGTCTATATTGTTGTGAGCACATATATGGGGACTTTGATGATTGAATCACTTTATGTAAACATATCTTTATTTAATCCTTATAAAGTTTTCTTTCAGTAGCCATCCCTTACAGCCAGTGGTGGGATTCAAATAATTTAACAATTGGTTCTCTGCCCTAATGATTTATTCCAACAACCAGTTCACCAAACTGCTCAGAAACTTAACAACCAGTTCTCCCGAAGTGGTGCAAACTGGCTAAATCTCACCACTGCTTCCAGCCTATAGATTGTCACTTAATTACAATATTCAGAAAATCTTTATGTAAACATGGTCGGAATTAAATATGCTGATGTATATATGCTGATTATTCTCTGGAAGAACAGAAAATATTAGTAGGACCTATAGTCAGTTATCTTTGCATCACAGTGTTTTCAGTAGCTCCACATTATGGAAGAAGACTGGTGTTTCTCTCATTAGTACCATTGTCATTAAAATAATGCTAATCGCTGTTGAAAAAAGCAAAATATTCTAAACATCTTTTCTTGTGAGAACACATTCCACCATTGTTAAGCAGGACATTTGTCCATGCTTTCAAAAGTGATTAAGAAACAGCCTAGTACTCTCTGCTGCTCAACTTTGTTCAGATTTTGACAAAAGTATGGAAAACAAATGGCTTTATTGAATAATAGAGATGTGCTTGCTCTCATATGGGATCCAAAGCACTTATGAAGCATGCCTATACTTACTCCCAAACAGTAAAACTTTCAGTCCAAGTTCATATTAAAATAATTGATTCAGAAATAAATGGCTTGTTTACATATTTTAATGTAAATGTTTTAGCACATATACTTCCTGAATTTTAGAACGTTTTTGTCACCTTAGATCTCCAGTTGGATTTCCTGATAACCAAATCATTTGAATTTGAATATTTTGTCCTCTTTTGATGGCGAACCCTAAAAGAGCAATATACCATTTCTTTATTCCCTCTTTCCTCTCTTTAAAATTAACCTCCATTTTATCTACTTCCATTTCTTCTGGGCTCTGAAATGAAAGCATATGAAAGTTTTAAAATACAATGACATAAAATCTGAAAGTCAAGGCGGTCTACAACAAACCATAGATTGTGACATTAATAATTTAATCTGGATTCCTAGATGTTACTATATATTTAAAAATGGGGCTTCACAAACATGAAGAAAGCAATTATTTGAAGTTGCCATATCTTAATGGACCACAACTTTATGCATTACTTGCATTATCCACACTTACTTGTAAAGTAAGTAGCATTTTCCTTAGTCAAGTTTTAATTGACTTTAGGTAGCATTTTATTTCATGAATTTATCCTTTTTCCATTAGCAATAGAAAAAATATTTTGATCTCTTAAAAATCTCTCTCCATATTCTTGATTGCTTCATTTTCAATATTTGCAGTATATTACTATCACCTTATAAATACCTGAATGTATTTTTTCAGGTTTAGTATATATTTTAGAATGCGGGCTTCTTTTTCTCCAGGCTGGAATATTATACGCTGAAGCACACCTCTCTTTAAAGAAAAAGAAAAGAAAGTAAGTTTTAATTTTTCTCTTGACTTTGACATTCTCCTTAAGCACCTGAATTGTTACCATAACATTTTCTGATATCGCATAACAAAAAATCCTATTGAAAAATAGCTTTAATTCTATACGAACATTCATTCTATATTTAACCTGAAATTGTGAATAAGATTTTTGAAGAAATTTTCTTGTGTACTTAATTCATTTATTTTAATGCATTTTTGGTTAGATATATATATTTTGTTGATTCTTCAGGAATAGATGGGTGTCTCCTTTCCTTTTATCTCTACAAGAATTACCGTATTTTTCAGAGTGTAAGATGCCTTCCCCCCCCAAAAAAAAAGTGGGTGGAAATGTCTGTGCATCCTATATGGCGAATGTTGCTGAAGCTCCACCCACCCGCCGGCCCCACCTTTCGGTCTCTGCCTCCCAGCAATTTGCCTCCTTGCAGCAAACAGCATGGTCAGCTTCAGCACAGCCTGATTTAGCACAAGCAGCTGATTGGCAGTTGGATCTAACTCCCGGAATACCTCCTATCAGCTGTTCCAGGCTGTGGGGATCGCTGCTGCCCATCGCTACTGCCACCTATCGTCGCCTTCATGCGCCCTATTTTTGGCCTCCAGAATTCTGTTTTCAGCCTCCATGCATCCCATTGGGATATTTTTTTTCTTGTTTTCCTCCCCAAAAGCTAGGTGCATCTTATACTTTGGAGCATCTTATATTCTGAAAAATACAGTATACTGTATATGACATAGATTGACTTGAAAGAGAACGACTAGTCCAGACTCCAAATCTACATTAATTGGTTTCTGTCTCAGGGTTACAAATCTGAATTGGAAACATCAGGATGATCTCTAGATAGCAGCAAAAACATGTTGAACATTTTAAGATTTAAAGCCCTAGTAGTAATTTGAATTTTGATTTGTAGCACAAATCATTTTTAAAACACTTTTTCTTAATTTTTCAAAGCTATAAATGAAAAGTTTTTTTTTTAAAGAAAACATGTGAATACAATTTAAACAATTCAGACAAGAGTGTAAATTAAAAAGCCTACATAATACAAACTAATAACAAAGTACATATGCGCAAAAAAAAAAACCCTTACAAGGAAATGCAAGTATTCCAGATTTCCTTACATTATTCAAAGCTATTTTATGAAATGTTTAAATTGGTGATTGTATAGGTTGGCTGAATTAGCTTCTGTTAAAAAAATACTATTCAAATCTACTTAAGATGAGAGGCTGCTACACATCCAGATGAAACAAAGAACATAAAAGCTTTATGAACATATTGCTAACTAGCAGTTTTATGCAATTCATATTCTTTTTGTAGTCTTTCAGAAATTGTGAAAGTTTCTTTAGTAATTAAGAATAACATACTTTTTGTCAATTTCATTTATTTTTTAATCATGAAAGTTTCATTAATAATTAAGAGTAACATACGTTTTGTCAATTTTATTTTTAAAAAAAATATTTTTCTTCCTTTTTAAATAAGGTTTTTTTATCAGCAATTGTTCATGAGAGTTCAAATCAAATCAAAATTTCTTTCCCAGTAGTGACCCAAACTAACCATAGTGTTCAAAATATCACATAATTTTTATTTTATTTATTTTATTTTATTCTAACTGGAACAAGCATTTGCCATGATTTCAAGGTTGACAAGTAATAATTCTCTAATAGGGTCTTCAGTGTTAGCATTCTTGAAAAATATTTAGGAAGGTACATTTAAAATATGGTATATAAATAAAATTGATTAGGTGTGAAAAATAATTGTAAAGCATTTTGTGCTACTGCACTAAGGCTGAACAAAAAAGTACAACAAATAAATCAGACGGGGGACAAAATATTAGGGTGCAATATGCTGCATTGAAAATGTTTATTAAAAATTGCTACATTTCAATATACAAAATAACAAGTATTAAATTTAATATAAATGGCATTATAACATTAAAACAGAATTGTGATATAAAGTTTGAATGCAACAAAACTATTTGAAAATATTCTTTAAACAATCAATATCTTCCTCTGAAAAGTTTGGTTTTAACTTTATTAATATTTGGAACAACTAATTTAATAAAGTAAAATAATGATTTCTAGAGAGATCAAAATTTCTTAAACATGATTTTTCTACTTTGTACAAGGTAAAACTACCAGCTTCTCCATTATATTTTGGGAAGATACTTTTCAGAAGAGGCGATATTGCTGAGAGTTACAGAATATAAACCTCTAAAAGCTCATAGTAAAATTCAATTTTGGTGTAATGGACTGACACAGAGGAAATGTAAAATTTTATTTTTTCCCCCTGAAAGTGACAACAGTATAGTGTGTTATAATTAGTCTGGATTATCCCAGTCTCCTATTACTAATCCTTTGTGCTATCTATCTATTTATATTTCCTTTTAAATGTTATTTATCATTTTTGAAAAAAAGATTAAAAAAACTAGTGAATAAAGTAACTAAATGAACAGGGAGATTAGAAGCATGATAAAATTAAGAGTAAAATCTATTATGTGAATAAATATTCAATAACAAGGCTACAGGGGATAAACCTGAATTGAAACTTTCCCTGTATTTTTTTTATTTCTAGAAAAAAGATGATTAACATAAATGAAAAGTAATACTCAACATCCCTACATGAGCTAAAGAAGAGGTAAGAATTTTGCAGCTGTGTTTATTTAAATTACCTGTGATTTGTTTAATCCTGGTTTGTGGACTAAGCCATAGGCCATAGTTTGCAAACCACAATTGTTGCATTTTCATAACACACTACGAATTGGGGCAAATATTTCATATACTAAGAGTTATATACAAATCATAAATACTAGACTAGAGCAAGAAACAGAATTAATGACATATCATTAATGTAAAGTGAGATTTCAAAATAATCACAAACAATATTAAAAAATAGTAATGTCTGTTACAGTAAATATACTTCAGTGAACAGAAGGTAGCTGTCTCTTCCTTGTAAAGACCAAGTGGCAACGTTGAAAGCTTTACAGCATCACGGCTGAAAAACCTTTACTGATGAAGCAATAGTATTATTTAATTAGCGTAGCATCTCATTAGGATACAAACTGATGCCCATATCAGAAAGAAATCTTATGAAGCTAAATGCTCACCTGTAGATAAATTCATTTTGGATTCTTTGGCTACCCCAATTTTAGCATAGGTGAGATTTTGTGACCTTCCAGCCATTGGAGCACTCAAGGAAATACTTCTCCCATTGGCTCTCTGAGAAGGAACATAAGAGGCATTCTCAGCATTCTTGATTTGATCATTTTGTTGGCAATTCCCTTTACTTTTAGAGTTTGAAGTATGCATTGCTGCAAGAGATAATAAAACAATCAATATTTTCCCCAACATGTAAGAAAGTACTCAGGGCTCAACATACAGTATACTGCTAGGATGGAAAATCCATCCCAATTTAGTCATCCATGAATCCAGAGCATCCCAGCTGGAAGTAGACCAGCACTTTGTGGAGGATTAAGTTATCAATCACTCATATTGAAAAATGAATTAAATACTGGGTCCTAATAGAGAGATCCATCTTAGTAGAGTGTGTCTGATGATCAGTGGTGGGTTTCAGCTCCCGTTGTAACTGGTATGCTGCAATGGGGCTGGGCGTACACCATGTGTGCAGCGCATTCATGCGTACCCACCACCCACAATGCTCTAGCTGCTTGGTAGAGCATCACACAGGTGCCATATGCCCTATACGCATGTGCAAATGCCCCAGACAGCTCAAATAGAGGTAAGGAGAGCAGGTGGGCCCTCCAGAGCACCATACCGGAAGAGTAGAGCCGAGGTGGCGCAGTGGTTAAATGCAGCACTGCAGGCTACTGCTAGATCAGCAGTTCAGCGGTTCAAATCTCACCGGCTCAGGGTTGACTCAGCCTTCCATCCTTCCGAGGTGGGTAAAATGAGGACCCGGATTGTTGGGGGCAATATGCTGACTCTCTGTAAACCGCTTAGAGAGGGCTGAAAGCCCTATGAAGCGGTATATAAGTCTACTGCTATTGCTATTGCTATTGCTCCCAGCAGGCACTGGTATGCCCGTACCGGGGCATACTGGTCGTATCCCACCACTGATGATGATGGAAAATGGTAAAATAGGGCAGACTGTGCTATTTGGAATTATTCAAAAAGTTTCTTTGAAATACCTTTTGTTGTCAAAGGGGCAGGAAAATTTTTGGACTCCTCAGATAGCCATTTCTTTTTCTTTACTCCCTTAAAATGATGCTTCTTGATGCTTTCTGTATGGCTTGTAGCTGAAAAAAAATGTTAGGATTGTGTCATTCAGTTCTAGAGTAACAATTAGTAAGGAAGCCAACAGACAGACCTATCTACTCCACTGTCATTGTTTTACATGATTTCATGAATAATCTTTCTAGTAGGATTATGCAATTTATTAAATCTCAAAGGAATCATAGTTTGGCTTAGCACTCTGAATCAGGATTATCTGTGGCCTCTGTTCCCATGTAATCCATGATACATGATCCAAGAATTCTATTCATAGTTTTGACAATCTTTTAACACTCATCCCAGAAATATAATGGCCTGATATTTATATCATCAATATTACTGCTTGTTACTTTATTTACAGGTATTGTCTAGTGGTTGTCTCCTTGGCTATTGCTATTCAGTTCTAGTTGCCAAACTGGCAAATGAAATGACCTACAAATACAGAAATTCCCTAACAGGGTCTGAAGTATTTTTAAACTGACAAAACAGTTCTCTCTGGAGCGAGATCAAACCATTGCTAATAGCTGCAAAAGTATAAAAAAGAAACAGGATATCCAGGGTGATCTACAGTGTATTTATCCACTAATTGTTCTACTCAATGGCTAATAAAGATACCGTATTTTCACCCATATAACCCGCGGGTTATATGCGGTTTTTACATGCACAGCGCCCCCCTGCGGGTTATATGCGTGGGCGGGGTATACAGAAAATATTTTACACGATCGGAGGCTTACACGATCGGAGGCTTGCTTCTTTCTCCGTTTCTTCCCCCACCCCGATCTCAGCTGTTTCCTTCTCCTCCGTTCCTTTCCTCTTCCCCAGCGTGCGCAGGGTTCTTTCTCCGTTTCTTCCCCCACCCCGATCTCAGCTGTTTCCTTCTCCTTCGTTCCTTTCCTCTTCCCCAGCGTGCGCAGGCTTCTTTCTCCGTTTCTTCCCCCACCCCGATCTCAGCTGTTTCCTTCTCCTTCGTTCCTTTCCTCTTCCCCAGCGTGCGCAGGCTTCTTTCTCCGTTTCTTCCCCCACCCCGATCTCAGCTGTTTCCTTCTCCTTCGTTCCTTTCCTCTTCCCCAGCGTGCGCAGGCTTCTTTCTTTCTCCGTTTCTTCCCCCCCCATCTCAGCTGTTTCCCTTCTCTTTTACTCGCCGCGGGTTATATGCGTGTGCGGGTTATCTGCGTGGGCGGGTTATATGCGTGGGCGGGGTATACGGGAAACATTTTACACGATCCAGAAAACCCGCGGGTTATATGCGTGTGCGGGTTATCTGCGTGGGCGGGTTATATGGGTGAAAATACGGTACATGCTTTCTTCTAGAAAAAGCAAAGGTATCAGAAGTCAGTATTACTGAACATTTGTTCAAATCAATATTCAACAGAGGACCTACTGTCAATCTTCAGAGCTTCATTTCATTTTCTTCATTTTAATTTATTTGTATGCCGCCCTTTTCCCTGAAGGGACTCAGGGCGGCTCACAACTCAAGGGAGGGGAAAAACAAACAAAGTTACAAAAACATAAGAAACTATACATAGTTAAAAAACACAACAGTCATACCATTCGAAGTGGGGCAGCGAGTCTTTAGCCCCAGGCCTGTCGGAACAGCCAGGTTTTAAGGGCTATGCGGAAGGCCTGGAGGGTGGTGAGGGTACGAATCTCCATGGGGAGTTCGTTCCAGAGGGTCGGAGCAGCCACAGAGAAGGCCCTCCTCCGGGTAGTCACCAGTCGACATTGGCCGGCAGATGGAATTCGGAGGAGGCCTAGTCTGTGGGATCTAATTGGTCTAGTGGAGGTAATTGGCAGTAGGCGGTCTCTCAAGTACCCAGATCCAATACCATGAAGGGCTTTGTAGGTGACGACTAGCACCTTGAAGCGTACCCGGAGATCAACAGGCAGCCAGTGCAGCTCGCGGTGGATAGGTGTTACGTGGGTGAACTGAGGCGCACCCACGATCGCTCGCGCGGCTGCATTCTGGACAAGCTGAAGTCGCCGAATACTCTTCAAGGGCAGCCCCATGTAGAGCACGTTGCAGTACTCCAGTCTAGAGGTCACAAGGGCACGAGTGACTGTTGTGAGAGCCTCCCGGTTCAGGTAGGGGCGCAACTGGTGCACCAGGCGAACCTGGGCAAATGCCCCCCTGGTCACAGCTGACAAATGATGTTCAAAAGTCAGCTGTGGGTCCAGGAGGACTCCCAAGTTGCAGACCCTATCTGAGGGGCGTACTGTTTGACCCCCCAGCCTGAGAGGTGGAACACTTGGCCAATTAGTAGGAGGGAAGCACAGCAGCCACTCGGTCTTATCTGGATTGAGTACAAGCTTGTTAACCCCCATCCAGTCCCTAACAGCCTCGAGGCCCTGGCACATCACGTCCATCGCTCTCTCTTTCTATTGCCATTATAATAGTAGTTCAATTGATACTTTCTTTTAGCATTTTAGATATTTCATCCAAGTATATGAGCACTGGCTGGAGCAAACAAAAGCAGCAGCAGTTTCCATTTCCCTTAATATTAGCACACAAGTGGCCAGGGGTTACAGTGAACTAACGATGGTGCAAATTAAATAAGACAGAATTTATATTTGTATCGCAGCTAAGTTAGCCTTATTTGGGGCTTATTCTACGATGTTCCTAAGATGAGGCACAATTGGAAGACCTGGTTGGCAACAGATCATCGCCGAGAAGGTCTAAGTGGTTGAGTTGATGGCACATAAGTAGTTAAACCTAATCATACTACTACAGTACTAAGCATATTAATACTAGTACTACCAGGAACTATACCAAAAATTACAACCAATATTAGTGTAGAGCTGTTTTTCAAAAACAATATAGCAATGATTGCCATTCTGAAAAGGTATTTCTTCCCCTGAAGTATCATATCCTCATCCAGTGGTACAATGCCACTAACACAAGAATATATCAAGATAATTCCCCAATTAGGGCATCATATAAGAAATACATGGCTCAAATCACCCTTTTGAGTGAGATCTAACCTTTTGCGCAAGACGCCTAACATTAACAATTTCTCTGGGGTATATTCTAGCCAAATCCCTTGCCTGAATGTTTTAAGACAGTACATATATTTATTTTTCCATTGAGAAAAAGAAAGGTGAGACATGAGTTCTGAATACCTTTAACATTTAAACACTTTAGCATGGTAAATTGTTTCTCTCCATTGAACATTTTGTTTTGTATCCCTTCAACAAATATATTTCTTTGTGACAAGTAACAATCACCTCCTACGGAGAAACAGATATATCACAGAATTATCAGAGAAAATGAAACAATAACAAGAAACATACAAAAGGAAGAAATTAAAAAATAGTATTCTAGATGTCTGCTTTTTTCCCTTTAAATGGAAAAGCAATGAATGGTAAAATATGCACATGAAACAAGTTGTTTAAACTAGCAAAATGAAATCCATGGTATGAGCATCAATGGATCCTATGTAAAGCCAATGACAATAACACTTTCATGTGCCTGAATCATTGTAGTGATATTGCAAACCTGTAAGGAGATGTTTTATTGTTTCTGTTCAAAGACCTTCTGCTTATTTCAAACAAACTATAAACACATGCCACATCTAACATGAAAGGAAGAGGTTGGAAAATATTGCAATCAATAGCCGTAGTCAGTTGATATCACACCTAAAATGCTAACTCAAATCATGCTACTTCTTTCCTGCAATTGTATATTCAGAAGAATTGCCTACAGCAGGGGTGTCAAATTCACAGCGTCACGACGATGTCATGTGACATTACTTTTTTCCCCTTCACTAAACCTGGCATGAGTATGGCCAGCAGGTGTCACATCTGGCCTGCAGGCCATAAATTTGACAGCCCTGGCCTGTACAGAAGATATAACCCACCTCACAAGGTTTTTTTGAGGGAGAGGTAAAGTAATACATGGGAACATGTTCCCATGATGTACACTGACTTGAGTTATACAGAAATAAAGGGATGATGTAAATCTAATCATCACAATAAGAATAACAACATAAAGTTGCCCTACTAAAGCAGGAACTTGGCTTATAAGGAAGCCTATGTACATATAGCTGTATACTTTATGCAGCTTTCTCTTTACAAATAACTACAGTGAATGTTTACAAAGAGTTGACAGCCGAAAGCAAGAACAAGAAGTGATACGAAGCTTATCAGGAATGCTCACATATTAAGAAATTTGGGGCATTGCATCTCAAAGGGGCTAGAGTTTCTTTAAGAATGGTATTGTTTGTCTGGGAAATAACGCTGCGGTATTGTAGTTACTGATTCTATACAAAGCACATGAGAACTCAGTTGCTTGGAAATAATTGAATGTTCACCTCCATATTCCTTTTTTTCTTACAGATGGTTACACCAAGAGTCCCCAGCACTCTTATTCAGCAGCTTCCCACAACCTGCCACCCAATATTATCTTGCTTGTTCTGATGGAGAATCCTTTTCTTTTGTTCTGAAACCTGCGGCATCTCTATTCAAGAACAACAATGCAGGTGATTTTGTAATATGTTGATTCAAATCCCAAGTCTCTCTCCCTCTCATACTCCCTCTTTGTCTCTATTGTGGGTGGTTTCAATAGAGAAAGGATGCAAAAATTGCAGTCTGAGAAGAGAAGGTAAATGTAGCTTGCAAACAATCCCAAAGCTTCTTTAAATAAAATTAAATAAAGACAGATGGCATTGCTTCATTAAATTGGAAAATGAGCAAGGTTTCTGCAAACTAAGTAGTGTGTGTGTGTGTGTGTGTGTGTGTGTGTGTGTGTGTGTGTGAATGCAGGTTGGTACACACTTATTTTATTGCCAGTTATAAGAATTTAAATGTAGAAGATGTATTTTAAATAATTACCTCCATTTTCAAAGGCACTAAGTTCAGATTTAGAGCAACTGTCCACTGAGGCTATTATTTTTGTTTGCCTTTCTATAATGTTAATCTTTGATGGAACTGCAACACCATCACCTAGAATGGTAAGAGAGAAAAACTGTGAAGTTATTAAACTGCATGTATTAGGAATGGCTCTCTATGGTGGGCCGGCTGCTGGAAGACTCTCTGTCTGGAAGACTCTCTGTCCGGCAGCTGATCCACCATAGAGAGCACTCCTAGAGCAGCTGATGCTGGAAGACTCTGCCCTGAGTTTTGGAGTTTGGAAGTTATGCTCGAAGCCTGGCGGCGGTGGGCAGCCAGCGGCAGTGCCCTGGGAGAGCTGCGCAAGGACTTGGTGAGGCTGGGGGTGGAACAGGAGCTCGCACAGCCCCCCTGTCCAGCCGGGCAGAGTTCCATACACTGACCTAGGGGGTATTCCGAATGTGCCAGGCTGCGGGAGCTGGGGGGCAGGCAGAACGCCATGTGGCTTGGTGCCCTAGTGATACCCCCTACGTCAGTGAATGGTGCTCTGCCCAGCTGGAGAGGGGATTTGCCAGACGGCTGCTCGTGAGCATGGTTACCTCATGGCTGCTTTTCTCCTGAGGCTTCGCCTTGCTCTTCAGGAGCCTGCTCACTAGGGAGCAGCCACATAGCAACTCCCCCCTCCGGCCAGGCAGAATGCCACTCCCCAACCTAGCGGTATCCCAAAGGCACCAAGCAACATTAGCGCCTTTCCCCCCGGCTTCCGTGGCTTGACACCTTTGGGATACCACTAGGTCGGTGAGTAGTGCTCTGCCTGGCGGGAGGGGGGGGGGTTGTCCAGGGGGTTTAGTTTCGAGGGTGGCCTTATATTTTTGCCCACACGATAAATATGGCAAGGCGTTAGTTTCGGGACAGGTTGTATTTTCGGGGAAACACGGTATAACTTTCCACCAATCCATCTAAGTATTCAATATACTTTAACTGGAGAACCAAAAGGCTATACCGTATTTCTTTTTTACATACAAAGATACAGATATTATTTATTCATGTAATTCAGAGTTGGAAAAATAAAACATTGATTATTAAATCCCCTTTCACAGTGGTGGGATTAAAAAAAAATATTATTGGTTATATGTAGCTTGGTGGGCATGGCTTGGTAGGCATGGCAGGGGAAGGATACTGCAAAATCCCCATTCCCTCCCTACTCCAGGGGACAGAAATACTGCAAAATCTCCATTTACACCCCACTCCAGGGCAAGGATACTATAAAATCTCCATTTCCACCCCACTCTAGGGCAAGAATGCTGTAAAATCTCCATTCCCTCCCCACCCCACTAACCTGCTTTCCAGCTCCGTTCTCCTGTGCAGGGCAACAGAAGAAGACCCACCTGATCAACTGGAACTCGGAAGGCAGTGAATAGATGGGGATGGAGCCAGTCAGAGGTGGTATTTGCCGGTTCTCTGAACTACTCAAATTTTCCGCTACCGGTTCACTAGAACTGGTCAGAACTGGATGAATACCACCTCTGCCCTTTCCTGAGTTCTAGAACCCAATAATCAGAAGGTCCCAACCCTAATAGACAGGAGGCTCTGAATCATCTTTCAAATCCCCAATCTTCCCCCCACTCCTCTAAAGAAAACCATCCCATGTTGGGCATTATCCACTTATTTTGAAATAACATAGTATGCAAAGCCTGTTACAGCCCTTAAGCTGAAATAAGTTACACTCTTGGCACAACCTAATATCTTCAACTCTGACTAGCAGCAGGTTTTATATTTAAGATAGGTTTCTACTCAGGTAACTGGCAAATTCCCCATTGTGGTATCTGTTAATTGGTACTTTTAGTTGGCAAGTACAGAGATTAAACTTGGGCTTCTTCCTGGAATCTACCTCTAAACAATATGTCAATGTGGATTTTTAACAGTGCATATTTCTTATATTTAAAAAGATAAAACAACATTTAAGATCCAAAATTAAAAACTTCAACTGTTCTATTCCTTGCCTTCTTGTAATTCTCTGCATGTTTCCATAGGTTTAATGAGCTCATTCTCCAGCACTGAAGAATTTTTTGTTAAATTATTTTCCTGAGAAGTCTGAATTCTATAATATTCTCCTGTTTCATCCACAAAAAGACAAAAGAAAAAGAAAAAAAAATTGCTATTGTTATATCAGCTTAAAAAATGCACCAATGTTCTTAGTTGATATAACAATAAGATTCTTACCAGATTTATAGCACATTTCCTTTATTGCCTTTTCTTCTTCTATATCTTCTGGTGTCTTTGACAATAAATAAGATGCATCTGTATGGAACAATTTTAAAAAGTTATTTCTAATAAAATTCTTTCCAGGCTTTTTCCTGTGCCATATAACGCAAATCTGAATTGCATTTACATTTATAATACGAAAGGAAATCTTTCTTTTACTGACTGAATAGGTTTAAAAGGAAAAGCTAGATTATTTTTTTTCTAAAGAACTCCTATTTCTCACTTTCATTCTTTCATTGCCAATTGGGCATAAGAAAAAATAAATAAAGAGGCTCAAAATATCCTTATCAAAAAATATGTAAAGAGGACATTTTGCTGTGTGGCAAGTACTGAGTTTATGAGTTCAAAAAAAGAGCCACAAGGAAAATATTCCAGAAAAAAAAATCTCTCAAGTGAGAAAAATCTTCTCCTATGGAGGAGGAGATGTACATTTGCTGGAATGTTACTAACTGTATCATTCTCGGCCCTATTCTCTCTGAGTCCCAAGACAGAGTGTATGCAACTGGCCCTAAGATTTCCAGGGCACACATTGACACAAAGGCACAACAGAAGCAAAAGGATATCCGTGGTGGGTTCCGGATCCCTTTCCAACCGGTACGGTTGGAATGGGCCCGGCATCGTCCACATGGATGCACACAGTGCACAAGCATGCAATCAGCCTGATTGAACCAAATGACTAGTGAGCCCTGAGGGATTTAATTTCAACTTTGAAGAAGGGGGTCGTCGGCAGCAGTACTGAGATCGTGGAGCGGCGGATCGGACGGCTGGCTGTGTTTGCCACCACCATAGCCGCCCCAGACGCCCCCCCCCCCCGGTTCTATTTCTACTCGCCTTGCTATCTGTTGCCTTGCCTTGCTCCTGGCCCCTGGGAAAAGACCTGGCCGTTTTTAGCTGACTGGTGTGGTTGCCCGGGTGAGGAAGAGGATGGCGCCCTGAGCAGTATAAGCCTGCGTCCCAGATTCCGAGGCCCATGTCATCGTAGCCTCCTCCAGACATTGCTCCTTGCCTCCCACCCCAGCCATTAGGAAGCCTTTGCCATCTCCCTAGCTGCTTTGACTCCCCTCTGCCTTGGCCTGGGCCTGATGTCCTGCCTGTAACATCTGCTCTTCCCCTCCCGTCTGCTGCCTGCCGTTGCTCTGGCTAGTTATAGATTTAGGTAAGATAGGTATAGTTAGATATAGTTAGTTATAGGTATAAGTAGTTATAGTTAGATATTTAGAAATAGTTACGAGGGCAGCGGTTGGTTTGCACCCGGGGGTGCGGAAGAGATTGATAGTGGTGGGAAGTAGGGCCAGGGTCGGGGCTTGAGGTGGAGTTAGGGCTGGGCTGGGCTAATGTAGGATTAGATTAGGTTGGTGTTGGGTTATTAGGGTGTAGGGTGTAGGTTAGCATTAGATTAGTTTAGATTAGTGATTAGGTTAGGAGTAGGGTTGGGAGTGGGAGTGGGAGCGATAGAGGATGGTGGCCGCAGAGGCGAGGACTGTGTTTCGAAAACACCAGCACTCTCCTCCTCCTCTACTAGAGTGGCTCAGGCCAGTTTCAGACTTTGGCCCCCCAGATTGGGGCCCTTACTCAGCCTCAGGAAGGAGACTCTTAGGCACATGGCCCGCTGACCTTCTTTGGAAGGGTGAGACTGAACGGTTGCCGCTTATGAACACTAGACTTTTACATTTTATCCTTGCCTACGTACGGCCGACTTATACACCACTGACTTTTCATCTGGTGGCCGAGGACGTCTCTCCGGGACATAGAGGAGAGAGAGGAATGGAGCAGCTCTCTCTCCTTTTTTATATTATTGCTTGCTAACGCACCTGCGCAATGCTCCGTACATTTTTAATGTATGGTGAGTGCTTGGGGCATGACTGTGGGTATGACTGTGTTGTATGTATGTGCCCACTTTTTATTATATAGTTGTATTTGTGTTTTTAACTTCTTGTGGGGGAGTGTCTGTTGTATGATTGTGTACGCCTGAGAGGGCTGGGACCATAACCAGGTACCTCCTACACTGAGTGCTCTGCAGAAGTGTTAGGGGGGCCTGGTTCAACCCCCAGCCTTAGAATGTATGGTTCGAAGGGCTTGCCAGGGATGTCGATCGCTGAAGGGGAGGGTGGGGGCCCTATGGACGCGGGAGTGGGCCGGAGCATTATGGTCCTAACTGGGAGGGGCAAATATGGCAGGGACTTTAGGGCAAGCCATTACCAGGGAAGGAGGGTTCGCTATGTTACAGAGATCCTTCCTTCCGGCCCTATTAGTCCCACTCCAAGGCCAGATGGCGCGAGTAGTCAGGGCCCTGGTCTCAGGCTGCTGTTGCTAAATGCCAGGTCTGTGGTTCACAAGGCTCCCCTCATCCGGTTCTTAATTTTAGACGAGGGGGCAGACCTGGCATGTATTACTGAAACCTGGCTGGGCCCAGAGGGAGGAGTCCCCCTCACCGAAATGTTCCCAGAGGGCTTTCAGGTGCTTCACCATCCGCGACCCCAGAGAAGGGGTGGGGGAGTGGCCGTTGTTATCCGAGAGTCGTTAGTTCCTTGTAGGACCCCTGCTCCGGAGCTTGTTGGGTATGAGTTCTTGCTGGTGAGGTTGGATCCTGGGGGTCAAGTGGGTATGCTGCTAACGTATCTGCCTCCCAACAGCGTTGCAGCAGCCCTCCCCTAGCTCCTCGAGTCAGTAGCTGAGCTGGCAGTTGAGTTTCCCAGGTTTATGGTGCTGGGGGATTTCAACTTGCCTTCGCTCGGTGAGCATTCTGATGGGGCGCAAGAGTTCATGGCTTCCATGACAGCCATGGGCTTGACCCAAGTAATTCGGGACCCGACCCACTCAGCGGGTCACACACTTGACCTCATATTCCTCTCGGAGCAGTGGAGTTGTAATCTTGGTCTGAGGGGCATTGAGATCCTGCCCCTGTCGGACCACTGCCTACTGAGGCTCGACTTTCGGAAGCCAATCCCCCACTGTAAGGAGGAGGAACCGATTAGGTGGTTCCACCCCAGGTGCCTTATGGACCCTATGGGCTTTCAGATGGCGCTTGGTGTTATACCTGATACTCTCGCCCGTGATTCGGTTGGGACTCTTGTCGCTGCTTGGAACTTGGCGGCGGCAGGGGCCCTTAACTGGATTGCGCCTCTACGGCCGATCCGCAGCAGTGGATCCAGGAGGGCTCCTTGGTTTACTGAGGAACCCCAGGAGATGAAGCGCCAAAAGAGACGCCTAGAGTGCCGCTGGAGAGCCAGTAAGTCTGTGTCAGACCGAGCCTCATTAAAATCTTGCATCAGAGCCTACCTCTGGGCTATCTGGACATCAAAAAGAACTCATATTGCTGCTCTGATAGCTTCCGCTGAGTCACGCCCAGCCGCCTTGTTTGGGATAGCCCATTCCCTCCTTAAAGGGAGGGACACGGGCACTCCCTTGCAAGGTAAGGCTGAGGAGTTCGGTCAATTCCTCGTGGATAAAGTGGCTCGGCTTCGGGCAAACCTGGATTCCAATTGCGCAGAGGCAGCCGAGGTACTGAGGGAGGGTCTTGAGCACCATCTTTGGATTGATTTTCAGTCTGTTAACCCTGAGGAAGTGGACAAGGCCATCGGAGCAGTGAGTGCCTCCACTTGTGTACTGGACCCGTGTCCCTCCTGGCTGGTCGCGAACAGCAGGGAGGTGACACGGGGCTGGATCCAGGCGATTGTGACCGCGTCTCTCCGGGAAGGGTCTTTTCCCCCCTTTAAAGGAGGCGATGGTGAGACCCCTACTGAAGAGACCGTCCTTGGATCCAGCCATTTTAAATAACTATCATCCAGTCTCCAACCTCCCCTTTGTTGGGAAGGTTGTTGAGAAAGTGGTGGCCTCTCAGCTCCGTTGGTCCTTGGAGGAAACCGATTATCTAGACGCCTTCCAATCTGGTTTCAGGCCTGGCTACAGCACGGAAACTGCTTTGGTTGCACTGACCGATGATCTCTGGAGAGCCAGAGACGGGGGCCGTGCCTCTGTTCTGGTTCTCCTGGACCTCTCAGCGGCCTTCGATACCATCGACCATGGTATCCTGCTGCGGTGATTGCGAGAGGTGGGGGTGGGAGGCACCGTTTTTCGGTGGTTCTCCTCCTACCTCTTGGGCAGGTCGCAGTTGGTGTTGGTTGGAGGACAGAGGTCAACCCCTAGGCCCCTTAATTATGGGGTGCCTCAGGGGTCGGTCCTGTTCCCCCTCCTGTTCAACATTTACATGAAGCTGCTGGGAGAGATCATCCGACGGCACGGGATAGGATACCACCAATATGCGGACGATACTCAATTGTATCTGTCCACCCCGTGCCAACTCAGTGAAGAAGTTGACGTGATGTACCAGTGCCTGGAGGATGTGAGGGTCTGGATGGGGGTGAACAGACTGGCTCTCAATCCTGACAAGACCGAGTGGCTTGTGTTTTTTCCTCCCACAAATTGGCTCAGTATTCCATCTCTCAGACAGGGTGCGCAATTTGGGAGTCCTCCTGGACCCATAGCTGACTTTAGATCATCAGTTGTCAGCTGTGACCAGGGGGCGTTTGCCCAGGTTCGCCTGGTGCACCAATTGCGTCCCTACCTGAACCAGGAGGATCTTACAACAGTCACTCATGCCCTCGTGACCTCAAGACTGGACTACTGCAATGCGCTCTACATGGGGCAAAGAAGAAATGGCTAGAATTAAGCACGGGATCTCTCTTCTAGACCAGGAGTATGTTGCTCAGAAACTTAGGGGGATTAAGCAAAACTTTTTTGAGCATGCTAACAAACCGGGTCGTTGGCTCTCTTATAGACTTCGGAAAGAAAGAGAGAGCAGACGTATAGCTCAACTGCAGAATAGTAAAGGGGAATTAGTAGAAACCAAGGGGGAGAAACAGGAAATTATCCAAGGTTTTTTTCAGCAACTATATATTAGGGAAGAAATTTCTGAGGACCAAATTAAGGAATTTTTAGATAATGCAAATCTACCCAAGATCTCAAATGAAGCAAAAGGGGTACTGAACCAAAAGATAACAATAGATGAATTAGAAAAGGCAGTCAAAAAAATGGAAAACAACAAAACTCCTGGCATGGATGGTTTGCCAGTTGAAATCTACAAATCTTTTTTGGAAATCTTAGGAAAAGAGATGATTCTATCGCACCAAAATCATGGGCTGAGGCCTATATAACCCTTTTGCCTAAAGCTGGAGCTGACCGTACCCAAATTAAAAACTATAGGCCCATTTCACTTTTGAATGTGGATTATAAAATCTTTGCAGCTATACTGGCAGATAGACTTAAATTCTTCCTTAATAAATTTATACACCCTGATCAGAACGGCTTTCTGCCGTCAAGGCATTTGAAAGATAATGTTAGAATTATTTTGGATGCCTTAGAATATTATGAAGCTCGGCCGGATAAACAAGTGGCCTTTATGTTTCTTGACGCACAAAAGGCTTTTGATCGGGTAAATTGGAAGTTTATGTTGTCACAATTAGAAAATATGAAGTTTGGAGAAAACTTCTTAAATGCAATTCGGGCAATTTATGTACGACAAACCGCGACATTATTGGTAAATGGAGAAGAGGCGGGTGATATTGAGATTGGTAAAGGCACAAGACAACGATGCCCATTATCCCCCCCTACTGTTTATCCTCACATTAGAACCCCTTCTTAGAATAGTGAGGAGGGATACACAAATTAAAGGGTTAAGAGCTAAAGCTCAGGAATTTAAGGTCCAGGCTTTCGCCGATGACCTTGTTTTTATCCTGGAGGATCCTATGGCTTCTGGAATACAACTTTTACGTAAAATAGAGGAGTACGGTAGGATAGCGGGGCTACGTATAAACAAAGAGAAGACAAAACTGTTAATTAAGAATATGACTCTGAACCAGAAAAGGGAAGTACAAAGCCTGTTAGGGATTAACATGGCCCATAAAATACAATACTTGGAAATTTGGCTCACGGAGAGATGTTCCTCTATCAAGGTAGATAACTATATGAAATTGCTACAGCAGGTATCTAAAGATATGACTAATTGGAGTGGTAAACAACTGTCTTTGATGGGCAGGATTGCGACAGTTAAGACATATGTATTACCAAAATTTTTGTTTCTGTTTCAAACGGCACCAACTAAATTGGACAAAAATTTTTTTAAATCTTTGGAGACAATAGTGGCTCGATTTATATGGCAAGGCAAGAAAGCATGAATTAAAGCCCAAATATTGCAAAAACATAGAGAACTGGGAGGCTTCGGAGTACCCAACTGGGAAGCATATTATAATGCAGCAATTATGACATGGGTGAAGGATTGGGTGATGTTGAGTAGAAGGCGCCTATTGGCTATAGAGGGACATGACCTCCCTCAGGGATGGCATGCCTCCCTCTGACAAGAAAGAGACACCCCCCATAGGTACTT
Source organism: Thamnophis elegans (assembly GCF_009769535.1). NCBI lineage: Eukaryota > Metazoa > Chordata > Lepidosauria > Squamata > Natricidae > Thamnophis > Thamnophis elegans. Next base: position 40,200,130 of record NC_045547.1, on the reverse strand, counting down.
CATAGGTACTTCATGGGACATTATATTCTGAAGATTTTGATGGGGGTCTGGGAAAAGATGAGGAAAAAATACTATCTTAGGGTTCCGTGCTGGTTGGCACCGTTAGAGGCCTTAACGCATCCCAGTGTATTTAATTGGACAAGAAACATAACATATAAAGACATCATGACAGAAGATGGCAACATGAAAACAAAGATGGAATTAGAGCAGCAGGGCAGGAATCTGGAATGGTGGGAATATTTACAGGTTAGAAACAGGTTTAAAAGCGATAAGGTACGGTTTGGGATCTACCCAAACCCTCAGGGGCTAGATAAGATTTTGTTTGGCGGAGACAAGAAAATGTTATCGAAGATTTATCAATTTTTGACCTGCCAAGATGCTAATGAAGAGATGGATAAAAGCCTTCTAATAGCATGGGAGAGAAACTTTGGCTATGAGATTGAAATGGGCAAATGGTGGGATCTATGGAGTAAGACCATTAAACTTACAATATCTACAGCATTCAAAGAAAACATATACAAGATGGTTTATAGGTGGCACTTCCCCCCAACGAGGTTAGCCAAAATGTTTCCTGGGTTATCTCCACTGTGTTGGAAATGTGGAAGAAAGGATGGCACATTCTACCATATTTGGTGGTCCTGTACTGAGGCCACGAAATACTGGAGAAGGATTAAAAAATGGCTAAAAGAGGTTACCGGGGCAAGCATGGAATGGAGACCCGAGAACCTTCGACTAAGCATTAAACCAGAAAACATGAGCAATTCAATATGGCATTTGAGCCTACATATAATTGTGGCCGCAAGAATAACATGCACAATTTTGGAAATACACTACCATACCGTCGGAAGATCAAAGATCTATGAATGTGCAGAAATGGACAGAATGATGGGTTGGCTGAGGGACAAAGGAGAAACAGAACATTACCTTAGCTGGAACTTATGGTATATGTGGGCGACAAGGAGAACAGCAGGGACTTAAAACAGGGAAAGTTAATAGTGAACATGGGTATTGTAATAGATCCCTGAATTTTGTAATGAGAAGATGTGGCTTAGAGACCTAACAATGAGAAAGGAAAAAAAAGTTGGGCTGTGAATGCTGTCACCGCGGGGGAGGGGAGGGGGGGTTGTATGTTTAAAATTGTATTTGTATTTGTATGTTTTACTCTTAAAAAATGTATAACTAATAAAGATTACTTTTAAAAAAAAGAGTGTTCGGAGACTTCAGCTGGTCCAGAATGCAGCCGCGCGAGCGATTGTGGGTGCACCCCGGTACACCCACGTTACACCTATCCTCCGCGAGCTGCACTGGCTACCTATTGGTCTCCGGATACGCTTCAGGGTGCTAGTTATTACTTATAAAGCCCTACATGGTATTGGACCTGGGTACTTGAGAGACCGCCTTCTGCCGATTACCTCCCACAGACCCATTCGATCCCACAGATTAGGCCTCCTCCGTATTCCATCTGCCGGCCAATGTCGGCTGGCGACTACTCGGAGGAGGGCCTTCTCTGTGGCTGCCCCGGCCCTTTGGAACGAGCTCCCCATGGAGATTCGGATCCTCTCCACCACCCTTCGGGCGTTCCGGACGGCCGTGAAGACCTGGCTGTCCCAGAAAGCCTGGGGTTGAGTTTCCCCCACCACTCGAATTTGCTGTGTCTGTTGTGCTTTTAAATTGTTCATATTGTCTGATTGTTTTTGTCTTACTGTTTGTAATTTCCCCTCCCTTGGCTTTTGTTCAGCCGCCCTGAGTCCCTTCGGGGAATAGGGCGGCCTACAAATCGAATAAACTCCAAACTCCAACTTATCGTCCAGCGACGCCTCCACTAGCCTCCACAATGCTCCAGCTGCTCAGCAGAGCATCATGCAGGCGCTGTCTACGCCATGCGCGGAAGCGCTGAAGACTTTAAAGACAGGTAAGGAGCGCAGGTGGGTGGGCCCTCTGGAGCACTGTACCAAAGCGGTACCTGGTGCTCCAGGCAGGCTCTGGTACGCCCGTACTGGGGCGTATCGCTTGCAACCCACCACTGAAGCACATGCATGCACCATGTTATTTTGTTACATGGGAAAACATCGAGATCTTTTTAATGGCTATTGCTGAGAAGAACTTAGAAAGCCAGAATCTATACTTTATATGCTTTCCCTTCCTTCTTAGTCTTTCCAGCTCAACAGTGTTGGAGAGAAAATATGTAAAAGGTCTTCAGACTCTGTCCATCAATTGAATAAGTCTATGAAAGCTAGTAAAACGGAGCCAAATTTGGATTAATGGGACAAGATGACAAAAGAAAGTTCAAAATAAAAAAAGGATAAATTTTCCTGGGACTATGGACAAAATATAAAGCATTTTTTTTCTTTTAATGACCCTGTGGTCCTTTGCATTGGAGTCAAGGTGACTGAATGGAACTGAGCATTTACTGGCTGGATGTCCCTCCTGACGCCTATGCGGAGTTCGCAAGCCTTCGGAGAGCATTTGGGGAGTCTTTTCAGAATGTTTCATTCTAAGCTCCATTCTTAGTTATCTTCCCTCTTCTTTTCTAATATTGTTTCTCCTTTTAAAGGATTGGAAAGCATTTCCGAAACCATATTGTATTCTGCATGAAATACATACATACATACATACATACATACATACATACATACATACATACATACATACATATGGTATAAACCATATAAAATATGGTTTTATTTCTCAAAGGCTGGATTTACAGATGAAGCAGGCATTCTAAACCCATTTATCGACTTTCTAAAGAAGAACATTCATCTCCTTTTTTAACTAGGTATGTCTCCAAATTTAACAGTAGGCAATATTTTAGACATATATAGTAGGTAAGGTAAGAAGAAGAAAGGCAAGAATATTCATGTTGGGATTTACGGTAATCTTCATCTCTTTCTAAAAGACAGTATGCAGACAAACATGAATGTTTGAAAAAAATATTTACATTTTTCTTCTTGTTCTTCCTCTTCTTCCTCCTCAAGATTGATAGTAATAATAAGTGGGGGATGAATAGGCCTTAATGTATTCTCCTGACCTTTTGTGGAATCTTGATTTTGAGCAGCATGCAAAATTCCTTCCTGAACTTCCCCTTGCAATGTGGAATCTATTGGAAATAACTTTAAATTCAGTATAAAACTTTGGAATTGAGACTTTGAAGAGTTTAACAGACTTAACTCACTCATAAAAGCCAAAACAAAGTTTAATAATTATATTTAGAATGCATATTACTGTATATACTCGAGTATAAGCCTAGTTTTTCAGCCCACTTTTTGGGCTGAAAAAAGCCGCCTCGGCTTATACTCGAGTCAGTGAAAAAATTGCCCGAAATGGAGGAGAAAAAGGGGCGGGGCCATGCCACTGGGTGACACTCGTGAATGGCCCAGTGCCCGTGAGTTTCCCCTCCCTCTGTGTCAGTTTGCCGCGCAGCGCGCACCGCACCATCCCCCCTCCTCACGTTCTAATGTAATGCAGGGCTGTCTTACGATTCCCCTTCCTCCCCCTCCTGCCGCTCTGCAACGATGTCCCACCTCCTCCTTGTTATGGCAAGCAGCCACATAGCGATGTCCCACCTCCTCTGGTACAGTGATCCAATGATAGGAATCACTGTGCCGTGTGTCATAGGAGGCGGGACATCGCTCCCGCGGCTGCACGGGACATCATCATCACAGCGGGACATCAGCATCATGAGGTGAGTGAAGTATTTCATTGAATACACCGCTAGTTTACTGTTTTTCTTTGAAATAAATATTCAAAAACATTATTGGTATCTATTTTTATTTTTGAAATTTACCGGTAGCTGCTGCATTTCCCACCCTAGGCTTATACTCGAGTCAATAACTTTTCCAGTTTTTTGTGGTAAAATTAGGTGCCTCGGCTTATATTCGGGTCGGCCTATACTCGAGTATATACGGTATCACCTGAACCATTAACCAAAAACCAATCAATTAACGTAATAGTATGCAATACTATTCACAATGACATAAGATAACATTCTTACATGTTCAATTGGAATAACTTTGTTAAGTACAAGTAGGATTTCAGCCTTGGTTCATTAAGTATTCCAGACAGTTAATACATATTATTCTAACTGCTTCAGAATAAATGATTGTGGTAGCATAAAATATAATTACATGAATTGTATGGGTAGTCCTTGTTCAGCAACCACAATTGGTTCCAGCAATTCAATTGTTAAGAGAAGCAATCACTAAGTATAAATCATGTGACTGTAATTGTGTTTATTATTTTACACTGACTTTCCTTTGCTTTACAGTATCAGAAGAATATACTCCCAAACAACTGAGTGAGTTGTTATTATTAGAGAAGATTTCCAAGACTCAAGACGAAGGGAAAATTTTATTCCCCAATCCGTCGTCTATTGGGACATTCAGCCCAATGCTGGGATAATTAGCAAGAAGCAGTTAAAAAAATACATTCATTGGAGAGGAAGGAATTGTAAGAGGCTTAGTGGTTGAGCTTGTTGATCAGAAAGGTCAGCAGTTCGGCAGTTTGAATCCCTAGCGCTGCATAATGGAGTGAGCTCCTATTACTTGCCCCAGCTTCTGCCAACCTAGCAGTTCAAAAGAAAGCACATTAAAAAAATGCAAGTAGAAAAAACAGGGACCACCTTTGGTGTGAAGGTAACAGTGTTCTGTGCACCTTGGATGTTTAGTCATGGCAGCCACATGACCACGGAGATGTCTTCGGACAGCGCTGCTCTTCAGCTTTCAAACGGAGGTGAGGACTGCCCCCTAGAGTCAGGAATGACTAGCACATATGTGTGAGGGGAACGTTTACCTTTACCTAAACAGGCACACAGTGTGGAATATATATGAAAAGGAATGCATTGTTTGCTTAGCCCACTTATGGATATAAGCTGTGAGCTGCTTAGGAGGCAAACAACAGCCTTTAGGTCTTTTCATTGTCAGGCAACAGTGCCAGCCAGCCTGAGGGTTCTAATCAACTTATTAAGGCCACAGAGCTAAGCTTGTTAACTTGTGGTTAGCACTTTTAGGGATACACTGTAGTGTGGAGAAAAGCATGTGAAGAAGAGATTGCTTGTTTAGGCAATCTATTCACTCTGTGAGGAGGGAAGCGAAAAGGAAAAGGAAGGAAGGAAGGAAGGAAGGAAGGAAGGAAGAAAGGAAGGAAGGAAGGAAGGAAGGAAGGAAAGAAAGAAAGAAAGAAAGAAAGAAAGAAAGAAAGAAAGAAAGAAAGAAAGGAAGGACAGGCAAAGGACAATATATACTAATTGTGTAGGACAAGGCATGCCTGCCCAGAGTTGAGATGGGCAACTATACAAATTAAGTAAATAAAATAAACTGACTTTAATAACCTACATGTAACTGAGAGAAAGAGAGAGAGAGAGAGATGCTGCAGACATTGGTCACAAAGTTACTTTATCGTCATCATCCTAACGTCCTCTAATATTATAGGTCATTCCATAAATCTTACAACTTTAACATCTCAATTATTTATTTATTAAATTTGTAAGCAGCTGGACTCCCAATGATACTTGGTGGTTCACAAGTAAACTACCAGAGCCAAAAAGAAAAAAAGGAAAGCATAGAATTCGTTAAAACAAGAGTAGCAGAAAAAGATCTCTGTAAAAAAACCATCCTGTAGCAAAAAAAAGAGCACAGCTAGAACAAAAAAACCCCACCAATAATTAAAAGATATTGCATAAAGTATTCCTTCAAAATTAATTGATTTCCCACCTTCGTGTAAGCCTCTTTTTACATAGACTAAACATGATCACCCATAGAATCAACAACCTAAATTTCTTCTTTTGAGAAGAGGCAAAACAAAGAAAGAAACATATGGAAGATGATGAGGACAAAAGAACCAAGATGTAGGTGGTATGAGAGAAAGGAGTACAGATTGTCCTTGATTTATAATCACAATTGAGCCCAAGATTTTTGTTGCTAACCTTTCTTGCCATAGTTATTAAGCGATGCACTGCAGTTGTTAAGTTAGTACATAGTTGTTAAGTGAATCTGACTTCTTCATAGATTTTGATTTTGTCGCAAAAGGTGATCACATGGTCATATGTCGGCCACTGCAACCATCATAAATATGAACCTGTTGCCAAGCTTCACATTCTTATTACATGACCATGGAGATGCTGCAATGGTTGTAACTGTGACAAACTTATAAGTCAATTTTTTCAGTGCTATTGTAGAATGAAACAGTCACTAAATGAATGGTTGTAAGTCAAGGTCTACATCTAGTGCAAGGATGTCAAACTCAAGGCCCATGGGCCGGATCTGGCCAGTGGGGTCCTTAGATCTGATCCACAGAGCCACCCTGGAAACAGTAAAGGTGCGCAGCCCTCCTGGGCTCCATTTTTGCTGGCAGACTGCTAGCAAAACAAACTACTGGCAAAAGTGGCATTTGATCACACAAGTGATGTCCAGCTGGCCACGCCCATCCTGACCACACCCATTCTGCCCCCCCTCCCAAGGTCAAACACAACCCTGATGCAGCCCTCAATGAAATTGAGTTTGACACTTCTGATCTAGTGGGAAATAAAGATGGGAAGTAAACTAAAGGAGGGAAGTAAACTGTGTGGAAATGAGGCAGAAAGAAGGCAAAAAAGGACAGCAAAGGGAAAGAATTACACCAGATGTAAAGTCCCATATTCTTATTAACCTGCAAGTAAATCCTTAGAAGGGAACTCTTATTCCCAGGGAAGGTCATGTGACCCCCATCTCCCTAATCAAAACATGAGACTCTTCTCATCAAGTAAATATGGCACTTTTTGCAATCAGTTTCCTGAAATGTTTGCACACAATTAATATATGCATCAAAGTTTTCCTTTCCTTAACCTCCTACAACCTAAATCCTAAATCTTTTTACCTTTATTGTAATCTTAATGTGCTTTATTTAGGCATTTTCTTCTCCATCATTTTCTTATCTAGCTAAAGCTAGTATGGAGGAAATAACTTTTCTTTCTAAAACACAATTCACATGGATTCCATTGAGAATAACAGTAAAAAAAAATCCTCTCATGCAATTTTCAGAAGAGGTATATATATATATATATATATATATATATATATATATATATATATATATATATATATATTCCATATTCCATATTCCATATTCCATATTCCATATTCCATATTCCATATTCCATATTCCATATTCCATATTCCATATTCCATATTCCATATTCCATATTCCATATGTAGATCTTTCTTGTAATATTAAATTGCACAACATTTTCCACATGTATTTTTCCATACAGAAAATAACATTATATTGGAACCATACTTTTAGTATTGCCGTAAAATGCACCATTTATCTTTTAACCATTTTATAAACATTTAAACCATTTTTTAAAAAGGCAAACAAGAGGTTCCTGCATTATGCAGTATATCAGTTATTCATATTGCCTCTCATCTCCACTTTCTCTGAATATTATCCAGGAAAGAGTGCTGAATACTTAATGTATTTGCAATACTTATTTTAGGCAGGCATTACAGAATATAAAAGTACTGTTCTAGACAACCTAATTCAACAAGAATATCTTCTTCTTGGAATACAAAAACTGTTTTTCTCCATAAAAGTTTGGAGAACTGTACCAGAGCTGGCAGAATTAGTTGAAGCATCCTAGGATCCTGGATGATGGGTATGAATCGAAGAAGTGCTTCTCAAACTTTTTTCCTTCATTACTCAAAATCGCTTATCAGAAAGTCTTATTGAACTTTGAAGACCTATCGTAATTCCTTCCTTTAGTACTGTTATAACTTCAAAAAGTCACAGAACAAATCATCATAAACTAACTACTTTAAACTACCTTCTTTATACAAACAGTGCCCATTGAACAATATTTATGTCATTTGAAGAAATTGCAACTGGTAATTTCATTGATTTCCCTCTTGATAGGAATACTTTAAAGATTTTCAAATATATTTTAACATGCATTACTATTTTTACATCAATTATATGTCTCTGTTGTGATGGGTAAGGGGTTTGTGGGTGTCGTTACCCAAAGAAAAAACACTTTTACTCACTTTGGGTAATTTATTCAGATTTGAGAAGCACTGATCTTAAAATATCAGTAGAAGCAACAAAATGACAGTGAAGTCAATTAGTATTCACTCTTTATTATAAATAGGCAACTATATCAAAACTCCCAAACATAACTCCTTCGTATAAAAGGACTATGTAAATTACATCAAGTACACTCACCAGAGAGTGTCAAATGTTAAAAGAAAGTAAAGTGTCTCCTGGAACTAAACATAACTTTGTAGAAATTCCAGAGATTTCAGAGGAATTTGAAGCCTTATAAAGTTGTCCAAGTTTAGAGAGTAAGACGCACAAAATCCCCATTCAATCAAGGCAACTCAACTTTGCTTGATGAATGTGAGCTGCAGTTGTACCATTTATCATGTAGTCTATTTTAACCAGGGGTGGGATCCAAAAATTTTAGCAAACCGGTTTCCTGCCTGATTGCTCAGTGGGTGTGGCCATGGTGGGTGTGGCCTACTCAAGCCTCAGGCCCGTTTCCGGACTTCCGGAACTTCCAGGAGGCTTGTTTTTCACCACAGGGCTTGCACTTACCTGGCATTTAAAAGAGGCTGCGTGGAGACTCCTGTGGCAGGTGAGCGGGGCCAGGCAGTCCTTGCAACTACTGGTTCAGCAAAACAGATGTAAAATTAGCATCTAGTTTGCCCAAACCGGCTGAATCCCATCCCTGCTTCTAACTATTGAATTCAAGGGTTTATCAAGCTGTAGCCCTCACCTAATTTCATTCATCAATCAGCAGAAACCTGTGGCAATTGAGAAGATACCCAGGAGAATTTTTCTTGGAGGAGCTTCTGTCTGGAGTTAAAACAAACAAAAAACAGACTATCTTGATGCCCTTCCTGATCAGAAAACAAGCATCCCATGGAAACACAGTCCAGGGCTCAACACTATATGTGGAGGTAGATGTCAATGCCAAAACATATCAGAAGAACCAAATGAAGACCATATTATTGTTAACTTTGTTCCCCTGGAGGGAGGAAGTAGCAATGATCCTTGAAACAATTTCACTGCCGGACAACATTAAAATATCCATTAGCTACTGATCAAAGCATTGCTACCCATTTCCATCAGTACAAGCAAAATCACTTTTCTTATAAAACACGGTGCAGAACAACAAAAATGCCAATGTCAAAAGAGGCAGCAAAGCAGAAAACTGATAGGAACCCAATCAGTACTGGTGGACATCAGAACTATCTTGCTTTGGTCATTTAGTTAGTCCATTATATTATTTCTTGTCTACCAGAAGGGGGCAGATCACAAAAGCAATTCTGAACTGCTCTACCAAGATTAGATTGACGCAGGCAGGCAAGCAGGCAGGTTTAATATTGTTATCTCCAAAATTCTTAACAGATATACGGGAAATAGAAATCAAACTAATTTTACAATTGCACTTGATAAATTATTAATTATAATAATCTGCTGTGAACACAGCCTTGAAAACATAGATTGGCCCCATTCTAATCAGATTAGGAATAAGAACTTTGACTCAATACCTAAAACTAATTTATAGTATGATGTTGCTCATCAATGATAACAGAAGTGAAACATATGTAATTGACTTTATTTCAGTTACTAGAATATGGAAAAGATACTCACCATTACTAGGGGGCAGAAAAAGTCCATTGATATTACGAGGTTTCCTGTGATGGAAGACACAACTGATCCTCACACAGCCTAAAGGCTGTGTTTCCCAGAAGCATGAGATGCTGTTGTATTTTTGCTATAGAAGAAAGCATGGGTGGTCCCATATTTAATGATCCAATAGAAATTGTCAGGAATGAAATTCTGCAATTCATAATCTAAACTATGAAGAACAGCAATAGAACAAAGCATTCAAAAAAGGCTTTTGCATTTTACTGTAAAGGCTTTGCAGTAAACCCCACTGCTATTGACTATGTGACCTTGTTGAGACTGTTTGGGCTACTTTTAAAATTAAAGATCTGATTGACATCAAATTGATATCAAACACCAAATAGGATTCTTGTTTATTATATGTGCTATAGTCCTGCACAAAGAGTCTTCCCTGTGGGGAAGGCCTATTTTATCTTTCACACTAAATTGCATATTAAAATTTCATCCAAAAATGTTTCACTTCACAGTCTACGTCCAAACAGTGACAACTGCTATAGAACCTTCTTTTTATAGCATTGGCCGTATTGATGAACATTTTAAAATAGGAAAACAATACTACTGCCTATTCCTCTCCCATAATATATTTGCATCACAACTATAGAAAGCATTTGGAAAGAAACTATTTTTCCTAATATCCTTGGAATCACAGTGAGTATAAGCCAGAATCTACAGAAGTTAAAGAACAATTTGACATTAAATTTGATATAAGATAGTTCATTTTGTTTCTTGGCATCACTTTAATCTCAGCTTCAATTTGAAGCCACAGTGACACACCCCAAAGCTACTTGATGATCTCAGTTCAAAGTTACAATGGCTTCCCCCTGCAGTCACATGACTGAATTTTGGGCATTTGGCAAATGGCCTGCATTTATGGCTCTGGGGAGCATCCCATGGTCATATGATTCACAACATTTTTGTTGGAAACTGAAGTTTACTTCCAATTTCCATCAAAAACTTTTCCATTGCCATCAATGAGTTCACTTAATGATCATGACACCATCACATTCACTTAATGGCTGAGGCAAAAAGGGTAATCAATTTTGATGAGGACATGTGGTGACCTGCTTAACCACCATAACAACTTACAATCATAATTGTGAGTTCAATTATCTTCTACTATCATTTTGAGAAGAAAGATTATGGGAACAGAAAACTCAATTAAAGTACAGATGGAGAGTTACTTAAAATTCAATGTTTTTGGTTGGTTTTCTAAACTTAGCATAAAGTGTGAATCAGTGCAAATCTTTAGCTGATGAAACTTCAATGTGACTGGATGTCAGAAGAACACCGTACTTCTTAAATGTGAAACTAAGATGTCATAGCCCAATAGAAGAGATTTCAATGGAAGAAAATAGAAGAGATGTGAAACTAATATGACATATTTTCAGTAATGATAGCAGAGGTTAGAAACCAGTGGTGAATTCTTATAATAGTTCTAGTTCAAGAGAGACCTTTTAAAAGCTTGTTATTTCTACCTGTATTTCCATATGTCTAAATTTGCAAAGTTGATGGGAACATTTTCCCTCTCTCCATAATGAGCACACAATATCACTGCCAATGGCTTTTTCACAGTGACGGAACCTGCACTTTGATCCCTGGATATAGAAAAAAGAGAGATTTGAAAATTTGGCTACATAACATTTCCTCTACTTAAATATTTTAAATAATTTCTCAGGTTATAAAACTACTGAAACAACTCTTTAAAATAACAGTCAAACAGAAGATCAGAAAAACAGAAAAAAGCCAGAAGAATTAATACTTCTCAAAAAAAACACAAAATCCATTCTAATACCTGTAGAACTAAAGAGTTGATTTAGTATAGGAAAATACTGGATTTGAATCAAGCAAAGCAATCAATAATCAGATATCATCATTATGCAAGATCTTTCTCCAATCATATCCATCCAATTTTAGAAAGCAGGGAAGAGAACAATGGTGTAAAGTCTGAGTAAACCTTAGCCTATCAATTTATTATAGTTTGGCATTCTGATTTTGTTACTTCTGCAAAAATATCAACAGAAAGCCCAGAGAATCTACAAATTAATTTATATATTGTCAAGTAAGCTCAGCTACTATACAATTTTCACTCAAGGGAAATGAATAAAATTAAGTAGTAACCAGAAGTTCCATTGTGGATAATAAGAAGAAGATACACTAAACATCATTAAAAACAAGATGAGATACTTTATTGCTATAAAGTAGCATGCCATAGATATTGTATTTAAAAGTAAGGAAATAAGTAGAAAATTTATTTAGCCATCTAGGACCAAGCACAAAATCATCTCCTCATCCTCCAAATTTAGAAGTGGTGAGAATAACAGAATTATCAACATGATGATATGATTTCAGAGGAAAATTGAGGAATTGGGTATGATTTTTTTTGATTAACTACCACAACCAAGAAACCTTGAACATTATGTTGTTGGTTTGAGCTCCTTGCTTGGCAATTTGGTTGCAAACATCTCGTTCCCATTTGTGAAGTCATCTACAGTGTGCTTGGGATTGTGCTTGTCTGGGGGAGTACTGGCTTTTAAATTTTCACAGTGAAAACTACTGATGGAAAATGTCTTCCCTGTGATTGCGAATTTCTTTTGAATGGTTTAAAGTGGATGTTCAAAAAGATAACCAAGGATAGCAATCGAAAGCACAGGCTTCTGATTCTTTAAATAATGTTATCACTGCGTCCCAGAATGACAGCACTCTTTTCCCATTTCAGATAACAATTTTTGCTTTCTTGTAATCCAATCTGAATGCTGCATTTTCACATCTTCCATAAGTACTGGGATAAATCTGTTTCTGATTGCTAAACCCCTCCCCAAAAGATAATCAATTTTATATTCCTGAAGCATTTATCAGTATTTTTCTACTTTATTTCTTTTTTACTGCTGTATCATACCCTAGTCTTTACCTTTGTAATCTTACTTATATAAACCAGGAAATTATCCTATGTTCAAAACAATCAAGAGAGCCCATCTATACTGGAAATAATTAATATGTAATCTATGGTCTTAGAACAACTATTTATAAACATCTTTATCTCAGTTGGTAAATCTAGGATTATATATTAAGTCATAGGAATTGACTCCAACAATATATTTTATTATTTATTATTTATGCACCATGCAACTCACCTAGGCAACTGAATAGTTTACAAATAAAAATTATACAACCATATAAAAGAGACATGGGTAAAAAAGTTTAAAAACAAATGGAGAGAGAGGGGGAGGGAAGGAAGGAGGGGGAGAGGGAGAAAGAGAGAGAGTTGGGACTTCCAAGGAAGGTATGGCAAACTGAAGATAGTAATACAAGGACTGACAACTATGGTAAAGGCCAAGGAATCTATAAGGTTCCTTGCAACCTTTTCAGATATGAAGAGAATATGTGCTCTGTGCGGCTGCTACTCATAAGGACAATGGCCTTTTGTGAGTTTGAGCATGGATATACAAAGGAATTGACCATCTTGCTCAAACCACAGCAAAAAAAAATAAAGTACACCAAGATTGCAAATCTCACTTTCTAATTATTTTTGGAGTTTACTTTGTTAGTTTATTTTATTGATTAGCCCTTGGGCCATATCAAAGTGCAGAGTTCCAGAGACAAATTATTACTAAAAACTAATAAAAACAATTTAAAATGGAATTGGATAAAATACAATTGGAACAAAATACCACCCATTTTTGGAAACTGCCAGTTAACTATTTTAAAACTATCAGAAATCTTTGAAAGGACCAGTTTGAAAAGTCTTTATCAGGGAGTTTATCCTTAGTGCTGAACAAAAGAAAACAAAAACAAAATAAAAACTATAAACTTAAGAACCTAAAGAATATTAAATAAACAGCAAAAAGCTAAATAAGATTTGGCAAATATAACTTAGAAGGTTATAAATGAACTAAAGGGTCCAGATAAACTTGGAATATTGAAACTTTTACAAATAAATAGTGTGTCATAGGAATACTGTATATCTGCCTTATATACATATTTTATTTATCTATTTTATACAGTTCTATACAAAGATAAGCAATTTCATATTTAAAAACTGGAAATAGAGGGGACTAAAGATTTCAGGTAGAGGAAAAAATATTCAAATCTATAAAATCCACAATGCTATAACAATGAAAATACCAAAGGAGATTTTTGAAAAATGGAGTCAAAAATTAATAGCCACAATCTCACCAATATCAGTAATAATGTCCGCTTCCATGAACAGACTTAATTCAAAAGATGTCATTGAAGAAATAATAGATGTAGAACAAATTGATGTAGATATGGTATTGAAAATAGATTTACAACTGACGGACCAAGAAAAGACTTGGTAAAGATTGTTTCACTAGATTTACCAAAGAAATTGGCTATTAAAATTCAAAGGGGAAATACAAATAATAACCCATATTTACAAAAGCAGTTTGTTAAAACCTGTGGCGGAATGTGATGCAAAATCGCAGGAGGACATGTTCTTTCCCAAGGAACAAAGAGGAAAATAATACAGGAAACTTTGATATACAGAAAGAGGCTTGGGGTGTACCCTCCCTAACTTTTTTCAAGGTGTATCTATTAGTTATGCATAGTGTGCTTTAATTTAACAAGATTCCAACCTATGGGCAATCAGTAATAAAGAAACCCCAGAAGAAATGAAGGGTGGTGAGATCCTATGACAACATTTGAATGAACTAAAGATTAAGACTATTAGACAAAAGGAATATAAAACTTGGTTATTTGATCAAGATTAAAACAAGATATGCTTTTGGCATCCTTTTATGGACTTTCTGCTGATATTAGGACTGAAAAGATGATGCTTTATGGATTTGTCCAAAACAAGTGATGGCTTAAATGGGGTGAAGAGATAATTATTTGTAACCTTAAAGGTTACTAAATTTGTTTATGCTTGTTGTGATGAAGGTTGGAAATTACTTCTTTGTTTATTCTTGTCTTTGTTATATTGTTACTTTTTTTTACCTACCCTACCCTTCCTTCTATTCATTCATTTTCTTTTTTCTTTCATCTTTCATAGGGCTTGCCATCTTCATATTCCTGCCTTTCTAACCATATCGGTTGTGCTAGACCAGGGAGTGTCAAAGTGGCAGCCCACGGGCTGGATACGTCACACATAGGCCACAATACATCATGTGATGGCAATGTGACAGGGTGAGTTTGACACCCATAATATGCTAGATAATACTGTGTGTGCTTCCTTAGTGTCTCTGAGCAATTGCAAGAAAGGAATGGTAGTTATAAACCTAATAAAAGGTCATAGAAATGTTATCTATTTTTTTCTATTTGGAGTGAAGGGGGAAAGTATAAATGTATGCTAAAATTTACTAATTTCCTTGGAAAGTAAATTTTTAGAATCCTAAATATCAATATGTCATTCATGAAGATTAAATATAAAAGAATTTTCAGGCTTAAAAATGGGGGGAGATGAAAAATATGGAAATTATTGGCAGTTTTAGATATATGAGATAGAGGAAAATAGACAGCACTTAGAAGTCAAGAGAAATCTGTGGAATGCAGATGTAATTTTGGAAGAAGAAAGGAAAGTTGCTACAGCCATGACTCAATCTGAAATATTACTTATTGAAAGAATTTCAGTTTCCTTTTGATGTGCCATAGAATTAGTATTGAAAAATCTCCAATGACCATTCATTCCAAGATAATTCAGGCTGCAGTTTTATAAAATAAGATAAGATAACCTTTATTGCTACTTTTCTATGTAGACAATGAAAATATATATAGTGAAAGTAATTGCAAATTACTTTCAATTTAAAAAAAAGAATTTGATTGTGTCTGTGACAGTATTCCTGGCATTTCTTACAATTTGGAAAACTCGGAGGTACAGGACAATATAATAGATGCAATCCATTATAAATTATGCAGTATTTACCTTCGCACAGGTTGAATGAACATAGAAAAAACAGTCATCCCCAACTTCTGTCATTTCACCTCTTGTGCTTCTACTCCACTGCCTTTAGAAAGGTCTCAGCATAAATGTTGGAATTATCAAGATGTATGGGAAGAATATTCCCTTTTGTTCTGAGTACAGCTGAATTCAGGATCTAAGTTCTATTTCCTCTTAAAGGGAAACCTCCAGTTGATAGTTTTAACCAAAAAGCTTCTTATATTAATTGTAAAACAGACGGTACCTTCTTAAGGTTTGTTGAAGAGCTCACAAATTGAAAGTGGTTGCTAGACAGTGCACAAATTCAAACTTCCAGAATTTCTTTCATTGTTACCTTAGTTCTTATGACATCATCACAAAGGACATCATATGACCCCTCAAACTGGGGAAGCTCACTTATTTTCATTGTTCCAAGGTGCTGGAAAACAGGAAGAAGACAGCAATTTCCACATTGTCTACTCATCTGATTATTCCAACATAACATAAATGTATGAAAGTAATAGAACTCAGTTAAGAGAATTTCTAAAACTCATAATTAATGGACAGAACTGAGAATGAGTCAAGAAGGAGAGTAAAGATCCTCATCCTTTCTATATCAGTAACTCCCAATTTACCAGGATTTTAATTATTTAAATGATTTGGTTCTTAAGCTTATCTACCATCATACTATCACATATATCAGTATATCAAATCTTTATAATGGTCATAAAATAATACACACGTATGTAGGACAGAGACTACAGTAAGTCTTTGAATAATTACTAGTATTGCCAGAGAGTGTTGGGCTATGGCATAGATCAGTGATGGCGAACCTATGACACGCGTGTCAGTGCTGACACGCGTAGCCATTTGGGGTGACACGCACAGGATTTCATGTGATTCATCCTCGGCTCCTGCACGGCCGCCGAGGATGAAAGAATCTGTGCTGGAGGAACGGGGGGGCGGGATGTGTGATCTCCCCCGCCCACACTCACTTACTGTATTGCCGCCGCCCCTTTCTGAGCGCAGGGGCTGCTGGTAAGGCGTGCGTGCCGTGCGCACACACGTCATCAGCGCGGCGAGACCCGCGGACCCGCAGGAGAGGAGTGCGGGAATAGTGCGCGCCTCTCTCCAGTCAGGCCGGCACAGAGAGTCTACTCCTGGGAGTGTCGGTTACGACCGCACCACAGCAGGGAACAGCGGAGTGCCAACAGGAACTGTGAGCGCCATTAGCAGCAACTATTGGGGTGCCATGGACTTGTAATTGCCCACAATAACTGAGATAAGTGAGGGGGAGGTTGTGTTAGCTTGTTAGGCTAGTTAACCCCTAATTGGCTATCTATAATTCTATCTGCTGTCACTGGCCCACTGATGGAGCACCCAAAAAATAAAAAACAAAGGTTAAGTAAAGGGAGTGGTAGTCACTAATAGGCAGGTTAGTTAAAGAATTCGCCCTCCCCCTCACTTATCTCAGTTCATGGCAGGGCTGTGGAGTCTGCTGCTTCCAGCTCCACGTCCTCATCAACATGCCGCTCCGGCCCGCCCCCGCTATGAATATTCATATTCTTTGCCCTCGCATCACTAGGAATATTCATAGCAGGGGCGGGCTGGAGCAGCATGTTGATGAGGACGTGGAGCTGGAAGCAGCCGACTCCACAGCCCTGGTTCACGGCACCCCAAACAAGTTCAATAATATCAAGGGCAACATACGAAATCGACTGATGAACAAAGAAGTTACTAAGCAGGTATGTTAAATAATTTGTTTTTGGTTTATTAAATACAATTATATATTGCAATTATACATTTTTGTAGTTTAAACTATAAATTGCGCAAAATTATGTTTTTGTCAAAGTGACACACAACGCGAGTTATGCTCGATTTTTTGCCGATTTTTGACACACCACGCCAAAAAGGTTGCCCATCACTGGCATAGATGCTTAATTGCATGAAAATAATAGTTCTTTGCTTGTTGTTTCTTTGGCATAGTTTAAATGCAGGTCCTGAAAAGCTCATTGTCTGGATCATTGTTTGGGTTGGCTGAGAAAAATATTCTGTTAGAAAGAAAAGCACAGAAATATTGGAAAAAATATCCTAAGAAGACCAATCAAAAATGTTAGCTTTGAGTTTTCTTGTGGGAGAAAGAAGGACTTACTGAACAATGGCAAAAACATTTGCAATAGTTACTGGAACTCATAAAGTAGATTCACCCTAAGGATTCATGCAATGCAATGTATGAGATGTCATAAAAAGACCATAAAGATACCATGTGATAGTAAACCAATTGGTTTCATTTTATAATACATTAATATTTGCAGTTTGCATTAGTTCTACCTATGTCTAATAACAAAGCATCTATTTACTTAAAAATTCTTGCATTTGTTTATAAACCAGTGGAATCAATCAGTTCTCAGTGGTAACAATCAAGAATTAACCATAAGGTTTTAGATACCATAAAGAAAAGATTGGTTACAATATATGAGACATGAATAGAATAACATAGCAGTACATTATTTCTGCTGAGTAGGTGCAGGTCCCATCACAATATTTATGTTATTAATTTGTAAATTCATATTTCTTTAGAAATTTTATATTTAGAGTTCAAGAACTGGCTTTTTTCCAAGAAGGAAAAAAATAATAAAAAAATTAAATTATTTTTTTTAAAAAAAGCATATATTTTTTCAAGGAACCTGAAAATAATCATGAATGTGAGAGCCAGTTTGTCCACTAGCTTAAGGCACCAGGCCAAAAACCAGGAGAATGTGAGTTCTAGACCTGCCTTAACCACGAAAGGTGGATAGGTAATCTTGGGCCAGTCACTTTCTGAGCTCAACCCACTTCAGAAGGTTGTAGGGAAAATAGAAAGAGGATTAGGTATCTTTGTTCCTTGAGCTATTTATAAAAATAACTCATGATAAAAATAAATAAATAATAACAATTGCTGATCTAAATGTAGCTAAGTAGCTAAGTGTACAAGAGCTATGCCAGAAATAAATGTTAGAAATGGTAACAAAGGTAAAATAGTGTAAATATCTTTCTACTGTATGGGAGTGGTAAAAAATAATGATTTAATTGAATATAATTATTTACATTATTTCAAAGCAGTTTTGGAAGCATGGTATTAGTTGCACAGGCAAAAACTTTACAAGGAATGTTTATGAATCAAAAGACTGTTTTTATATCTTATAGAAGCCATGCAGAATTTATCAAGGGTGGCCTCTGTATAATGAATGCAGCATTTCTGAATGGCTCTTCAGATAAAGATTCTGTGGAACAGTGTCACCCTGAAGATGTGGATGGCCCCAATTCTGTTACATTTACACTTTTGTAAGGCTTTGAAGACTTGGCTATTTCCCCAGGCATTTGGATCAGGTAAACAAATAAACTCAATGTGCCATTTTTCTGTGCATGGAGCTATTTATCTTTGGGTACCTGGGATTATATGTGATTTTTTTTTCTGTTTTAACCCTTGTATGTAACTCAGTCATTTGTATAAAGCAATAAAACCTGACATTGGGTGGTATTGCAAAATCAATATTGGCCATTCTGACAATGTAAGGAAGAAGTGCAAAAATTCACACTGCTGTTCGTGAATCACTGTAGACATGCCACCTTTGGCCTGAAAACATTTTAAGGACCACCATTTACCCTTGGATTTGGATTTTTTATTTAGTCCTATACAAGTTTCCACCCTAAATTTTATTGTATCAAAGAACGACACAATGTAAATGCAAGCAGGTGAATTCTAAAAAAATAATGTATATTCTTCACTGATAAATAATAACTATTTCCAAATATTTAAGGCAAATGGAAAATGATTCTAAATGGCACAATGTCTTGTTGAAGCATTAAAAGTTATCGTACTTTTTTTTAGGATACAAACCAATAAACGTTCTTGAGTTTATTGCAAGGTACATGACTTTTTTTTTAAAAAAATCCTCTTATTAAATATTAATCTAGATTGCGCGAAATGCATCTTTATGAATTCTTCATATGAACCATTTTTTAAAAAAAAATCTGTGAAATGTTTTAAGGGTTAAACCACTAAGATCGAGGTCAGTTCTTAACGCTAACTCAACTTCTAAAATTTAAAGCTGTAACAAAGAAGTGGTTATTTGTATTACGTAATATTTTCCCCTTTCAGATTAACATCCTAGTCATGCTGACTGGGAGTTGTAGTTTAATACATCTGATTGGGCACCTGTTTGGTAAAGGCTGATGGAAGAAAAATTGATGAAAACTGCGATCAAAAGAACTCGCCTCCTCTATTTCAGCGAGTAAATCACCCGCGAAGGTGTGGAGGAGCCTATCTCGACCCGGCCTTGGACTACATTTCCCAGAAATCTTTTCAGTGAGACTTACCCCCGCCGCGTCTGTTGTCGCTCAAGGAGGGCGACCTCCGGGCTCGGAAGCGGCTCGCAGCGCTTGAAAATTGGAGGCTTCCCGCTTGCAGGGTGGCGAAGGGCCGCGTCCCTGGGGCCATGAGCCGCCTGGGCTCGGTGCAGCAGAAGGTGCCCTGCCTCTTCGTGACTCAAGTGAAGGAGGAGCCCTCGGCCAAGCGGGAGCGCCAGGTACTGGGGTCGGAGTGACCCGCCGGGGTGAAGGGGAACCGCGGGCCTGTCAGAAAAAAAAACCTCAAGCGGATATTGACTTTTCCGGACCAGTCGCGGGTCTAAGTAGAACCAGACACGAGGCTGGATCCGCGAAAAACAACCTGCAGCGTCTGCAGGGAGAATTTATTCGCGCCGGTTTCTCTCGCCCAGTTTTGCAGCACGCCCACGTGAAACTGCCGTGGATGTGCGGCAAGAAAGGACTTTGGATTGAGAGGTAGAGTCGCTTCACCTCTTCCAAAATCTCTGCCACGTTTGCTTCGCGGAGGTATCAGAAGCTGCTTTATACGCAAGACGGCGTCCTTGGGAAATACCTAGGTACTGATAGGCCTTTTTTTTAAAGGTGCAAATACTTTACAAATAGCGAAATGCCTTCAAAAGGAAGCTGGCAAATTGGAACTCGCCTCCTCAGATTTTTACTTCCTTGTGGGATTAGGTTTTTCAGGGAGAATAATGTAGCTGGCAAAATATTGCTCCACCAAACATTTCTGCTGGTACAAAACTTTGCAGCTACCATCAGTTAATTGAATACATTTACTTCATGAAAGCTATTTGGACAAGTAGATTTTTCAGAAGATTTAAACAACTTTATCCCATTAGATTATTACAAACATTCCACCTCCATCAGTTTTTAATTTTCTGCTGGTTATGTTTCTAATTTCAAATGTAGACTCAGTTACTTTATTATTTACTGCGGTCATCCTTTAAAAAAAACTTTGATATTAATTTTTTAAAATATTAAAAGAAGACTACATTTGCCAAAAAGTTGACAATGATCATTTTCTTTTCAGACTTTTAAAGTGTTGGCCACCAACTCAATTAATAAAAAGGCTTTAGCTGCAGATATATACAGTGCAATCCCAACAGAAAAGGTGGATGGAACTTGCTGTTATATAACTGCATACAAAGGTAATATAGAAAAATCAAATTAAAAATGTTATTGTACTTGGTATTATGTATGCATGTGCGTACAGGTAGCCCACACAATTTTGTTAATGATTAATTCAGAATGTTAGGATGTTCCTCTTACATGTACAGAAAAATGCCAAACAAATGCCCGGGTTACTGTATTTTTTGGGAGTATAAGATGTATTTTTTTCCCTCAAAAAAGAGGCTGAAAATCTGGGTGCGTCTTATATACTGAATACAACATTTTTTGCCTCCCGAAACCCTGTCCCCTTCACCAAAATAGCCCTGCATAGCTTTTAGGAGGCTTTCAGAGAGCTCCTGGGGGCTGGGGTGAGCAGAAATCCCCCCCCCCGCCGCAGCACTCTAAAGGCTATCCATTGCTTCCTTTCTTGATTAGTTTCCACCCATTGCTTCATCCATCCATTTTTTGCTTGTTAGTGCCCCCCCCCCCCCCCCCCCGTGAACATTCTACAAGCCTCCTAAGGGCTATTCATGCCCTTTTTTTGAAAACAAAAAAGGGAAGTTTGCAGAGCAAAAACTTTTTTTTTTAATTTGCCTTTTCAAAACCTTGGTTTTATACTCCAGTACGTCTTATATTATGGAAAATACGGTAGTTTCCTAGTACACTTCAATTTGAATAGTATATATAACGTAGTTGTCAATCTAGTCATGTGGAAGTATCTGCTGTCTAAGGCATAGAAGTGTGTCTATGAAGGTCCTGAATGTTAGTATTAGATGGTTACCTTGTCCCAAGAAATTCCAAATGTAGCCATATCTGAGAATTTTTATCTTGCAGCCTTTTAGCGGAAGACCATTATACTCAAACAGCACATCTTACAACCATTGTTTTTTCTTCCTGGCATTTTCCCACAACTGCAGGATCTGGTTTTTTTAGATCAACTAGATGCAATTTGTTGCTAAACACCAGTATGAGACTGTATTATTGGATAATTTCTTAGGTTAGAATATGACAACTAATCGTAAACAAGGACAGAAATATCCAAGCATGTGTAGGCCAGTCATCTTTTTAGACATTAACTCTAGATTTCTAATATGCATGTTCACTTCTGTGTAAAATTTCATTTAGTGATAATTATAATACTATTCTGATCTATTATAAGGATTTTGAGGACAGACTCTAATATTAATAAATTAATATTAATATGAAATTAATAAACAATGTTTATGAAGAAACGTTTCATTTCAGCAGGATTGTCTTGTAAAACATATTGTCCTTTTTTGGGAAACTGTTGCTTTGATGTAATAGAAGGGTTCAGTAGCTCCAGTGATTTTAAGAAAAAGATCTGAAAGTGTCAAACTTCAATAATAGATCTGGAGATAATTATGTGAAGATATATAACAAGATCAAAACTGAAAAAACCCATTAGTGATGGTGTGGCTGTTCAGTGAACATTGGATGTTCAGTGAACATCAGCATTAAGTGATTCTGATGAAAGACAGAAAAATAAGAAGGAAGGAATACTGACAGAAGAAAATGTACAGATGCTCATCCATTGCACTGATGTAAGCAAACTTTGTCAAGGCATTACTAAGAAAAATAATCCTGCATAGAATATAGCTAACTTAAAATAATGTAGAAAGCAACAGGAGTACATGAAATAGGTTTGCCTTTGTTTCACTGGATATAGCAAGACCTTTGATTTTGTGAATCATGATTGAATATGGAATATATTAAAACCAACAGAACATGTGATCATTCTTAGGACACTTTACAGTGAACAAATGAGCTACTATAAATTACTGAATTTGGAATTATAGTGGTTGAGAATAAGAGGATATGCGATAAGGATGATTCTTGTTTCCATTTTCTTTATCTTGTCACTAAATATAGAGATGAGACGACTGGAAGGCATGATAGTTATAAGTCAAAACACTAACAATTGGAAATGTGTAGATTACAATACAGAACTGAAGCACACTTAGAAGACTCAGGAAAGCAAATATGTAGAGTGAAAAATCTGGATTATGCTTGATTAATCTTAATATTATTTCAATTCAAAATGGTGCATCCACTTATAGAATCCAAGTATGAATTATTTTTATACGCCCATATCACATTGACTTATTTCTGGAGATACATGCTGCTTCAACAACTTCTCACATTATCTTGTTTATGGAATAATTGAAAAAAAAATCAAACTTTCAATCTCATTGTAGGTCATCCATACCTTTGGGCCCGACTTGATAGAAAACCAAACAAGCAAGCTGAGAAGAAGTTTAAGCAGTTTATGTACTCAGCAGAACGCTCAAAAGGTAGGGGCATTTTTCTGATATACATTGTAACAGAAAAAAGTGATCATGAAGGCATTTCATCTTAGGTTTCCCTCTGTCCTTGAAGAATTATGTAGAGAATGTCAATTCTTGATTAGCAGTAAGTTGAAATGTTTTGATCAAGTTCTGATTATAGCTACAATGAATTAGTAGTTTGTATAATATGCTATATGCTAAATAAATAAAGTAGTTTGAATATCCTTTGATTGTTATTTTGTCAGTGACAGTAATGAAAATAACCTCAGAAACTTTAAATGGGACAGCAAAAGTAGATGCAGATCAGTATTTGTCATATTTGCAACCTAATAGCAATGAAAAATTGACACAAAAGAAAGACTTGCCATTGCCAAATTGCTACTTGTTACTTACCTTCAATTGTAAACCTGTTGAAAGGCAGGGGATAGTTAGATGGTAACTTTTACAAAAGTGTTCATACTTTTTGCCTACAGGATTTACATGGAATATTGAAGATGATTTCAGGTCTGTCCCTGAATGCTGGATTCCAGCCAAGGAAATAGAGTACTACAATGGAAAGCCTTTTCCTGATGAAAATGGACACATTCCAGGTATAAAAATATCATTTAATATGAGAAATTCTATTCTAAACATCTAAAGTCCTCTTTCATTTAAAAAAGATTTCATTTTTAGTGTTAGTTAGAAATTACTCTGAGAAACATTTTAGAAAAATCTATACATTAGATGAAGTTAGAGATATAATGGTACTGTATCACGTAAAGGATATCTATATGTGGTGATTTGTACAACATCAGATTGGAAAGTACAAAATTAATTCTGCCTACTTGATCAGAAGAAAAGGAACTGTGTGCTCTTCTTTTTATCTTTCTTAGGAAAATCCTATTTCTTCCTGATCTTCAAAATATGTCATGAAAAATACTCCTTTCTCTCATTTTGAACTTTTCTTTCATGAACTTTCAAGTTTATTTTTCCCTCTCCAAAAAGAAAATCTTAGGTAAACAAACCTTTTGTTTCCTTTATCATTTTATCAATGATCTTAAGTCCTCCCTTCTATTTTAAAGATAAATTATGTTGTGGGGAGGAGAAACTAGATGAATTCAGGTGAATTGAGGAAAACATCTTATCCTGAAGATTTGGTTCTACCACAAAACCGCGGACGACAAAATTGCGGTCGACGAAAGCGCGTATGTGACGTCATCACAGCGCGACGAAAAAGATCGAAAAATGTAAAAATAAAGGTAAAACCTTCCCCTAACCCCCCCAAACCTAACCCTAAACCTAACCCTTAACCTAACCCTAAACCTAACCCTTAACGTAACGAAAAACCTAACGCTAACCCTTAACCTAATGCTAAACGTAACGCTAACGCTCTAACCCTAACCCTTAACCTAACCCAAACCCTTAACCTAACCCTTACCTTTATGTGAATCGGCTTGCTGTAATTTAATTTTTATTTCAATTTTTCGATCTTTTTCGTCGCGTTGTGATGATGTCACATACGCGATTTCGTCGACCGCGCTTTTGTGGAACGCACTTTTGACGTGTCACGGAAGATTTTCATTTAACATCTTTCCATTTGGAAATAATACAAGCAAAAGAAACATTAATATGTAAGCAGCTACCTGGAAAATATACATTCCCTTCCTGAGAATTGCTCACCACAATTTCAGAGCGAAAATTGTTAATGGACTGAGGTCTGCACTATACTAAAAATAGAATTCTTTCCAACTAACTTACTAATGCTGTCAACAAATATACCAATTACCAAAAATTGGTAAGAGGCAATGCTATGGTTATTTACCATAACCATAAGATTAACCTTTCCCAGTCTGGGCACTCTTCAAGTCCCAGAATTCCCAGCACTGACTCTGCTGGTTGAGCATTCTGAAAAATGAAATTCACATATCTGTAAATCATTCAAGTTTCAACAATTGCACTAATTCTTACAAGTTTGATATTCTGTTGTGATACTGTTTGAAAGAAAATTGCAGGTTAACAAATCATGCTTTAAATATTTCCTAGTTAAATTGAGAGTAGAATATTAATCCTTACCATGAAAATCTTGTTTTTATACTCACATTCATTATTCAAAATGTTTTTAACTGTACACTAGCCAGAGTCACTCTGATAGTCAGAGGGTTGGTTCCTAAAAAGTGCATTATAGTAGACAGGTTGCTGTTTGTTCTTAAATTATTGATGACGGTGGTTTTTAAATGTTGAAAGTTTTTGTGAGTCATGTAGTTCCTTGACTTCTGAGTTAGTAGGAGTATTTAATCTTGAATACCTCTGTGCTCCAAGTTAAAAAAAACACGTTTCCCGATTTTTTTTTGTTATTTGAAAACACAAGAATAAGCTATGGAGTTTTTCCTTTTTGAATTGAAATAAAGTTGGATCTTAGTAGAATCCCACTGTTGATTAGTGCTTATTTTTAAATCACTCATTTTCTGTACAATAAAACTTATATTTACCTCATTAATATTTTTATTCATATATCAAATCAAATGATACTAACATTGTGTTTCATAATAATCAGGTTGGGTGCCAGTAGAAAAAAACAGCAAACTATATTGTTGGCATTCTTCTGCTGTTGATTATGAATATGAACTTGGTCTCATTCTGAAGCATCATGCTGAGGAACCTGATCTTCTAGAAATCTGTTCAGTACCTTTAAGTGAATTTACAGAGCAGACACTAGAACTTATTGGAACAAATATTAATGCAAATCCATATGGTAAGCGCTTCAACTCATTTTTTTTTTAAAAAATCAGGTAATATAGCAAAACCATTATACTAAAATTACAAATAATGTAGAAATGAAAATGCACAGTAAAAGTGTAATGAAGTTAATTAGAAAGGTAATCCAGTGTTTCAAATAGTGAACATAGCATTTGTCTGGAATTGTTTAAAACAGCATGGACTCTGTTTGTAAGGGTGAGCCATATATGACAAAATTTAAAGAGTCACAGACAGTTGCTGTGTACATGCACTAATGAATTAAGCAACAGGAATTATTTTTCCAATTCTAGTATTTAGGTTATTTTGTGAAAGTGTTCATTCTCCTGTGTGCTGCTTGGGGAATCCAAGCATGGGTTAACTTTGTCCATTAGCATAGAGACTGAGTATGTAAATGTTGACCACGCTTCCTCTGACTGGATGGGTCAGTTTTTTTACTCAGTCCAGCCTAAAGAGACGTATCTCAATTTTCTCTAGATTAATTGACAAAATTCTCATCTTTTCTTGGATTCAACGATCGCTAATGAGGTGTTAAACTGATTTATTGCTATCGGAGGTGGATGCGGCAGTTCACTGCCAGCCCAAAACCTTTTGTCGTCGGATTTATCGCCTGGGATTGGGGGCTGCGAGGTCCACAGGCTCATTGTGCGTGGATGCAGCGGCAACGCTTCCAAGAGTGGACTTGGGGTGCCGTTTCCCTCGTTTACTGTTTACGCACATCCTGGGCTGGTTCGCCACCCTGCGCCGGGAGCGACCCACCTGTGTGGCGTAGTTAATTTCCAGGTGTTCCGTGCCACCGTGGTAGTTACCTTTGAATGGAGCTGCAGCGGTCTTGCCACAGTGCTTGCGAGCTTGCACAACTCCCTGGCACTTATTCAGAGGCTTGCCAGTTTGAATTTCGCGCCTTCTGTGGCGGTCGCCATTTTGGATTGAGGCTCTGTTTGCGCACCGGAAACAGCCGGAGGAGGTGTAATTTCGCGCCCAGGCATCAGCACTGTTCCGACGGCCCTCCTCTTTCCCTCACTTGCAGCTTGCTGGCTTAGTGAGGAGGTCGTCTCAGCACAGCTACTGTCTCACGTGGTGCCTTGTGTGGTGGTGCGAATTCGTGGCGCTTGCAATATTAAGTGAGATTGAGCCCTTTCAAATCTCCCTGTTTGCAATGGCTGACCAGTCCGCTTGCGGAGGTACTGTAGAGCCCGTGTGTGAGCCCCATTCCCCCGGTGAGGGAGGAGCTAGCCCAAGGCCCGGCAGGGCCGCTACTAGGGCCTCATCCGCCGTTCGGGATAAATCCCATAAACACAAGGATAAGACCAAGGCAGTGTCTAAAGCCTCTGGGGCACCTTGCTGCTCACCCCTGGTCCTGATTCCGCAACGAGTTTCACCAGTATGCCCTACAGAACAGGGTTGGTCTCCTGATATACAATTGCCCTGGGCACCCTTTTTGCGGAGGGGGTATTGGGGCCCCAATCCCCCCCAATCATATCGGAAGCTAGTGTGGCTTCAGCCCGCTCGCCCCCACGTGTAGGGCTTTCTGCTACTTTCACTTTTACTGCTGCAAGCCTCAGGCCGGTGGAAGGCCAAGAGTTGGGCCTTCCTCCTGATCTTTACCAGATGATCTCTGCAGCTATTTCTAGGGGTGTGGATGCGGAGCTGCATCATAGAGCCCAGGTTCCTAGAGCCACTGGGGCCCAGACTGGGCCTGGTCCCCAGGCAGTGCAGGGGGATTCATATATTCCTCAGACAGACCCACCTTCACCTCTGCCCTCAGTCTATAGTGAAGAGTCAGCCTTGGTGGAGGAAGGTGAGGTTATAGACAGGGATTTTTCTGATGATGAGGGTTTGCCCCTGGATCAGCCTACTGCCCCTGGATTGTTTCGACATTCTCAATTTAAGTCCTTATTGTATAAGGCTAAAACCACCACCCACATGGGGGAGGCAGCCTCTAAGGATAGCACAGCAGCGGGCCTGGATGCAACTGAACGCCTCTTTGCTGAACAGGTGGCCTTGCAGGAGGTTATTCCCTCGCCCAAGCTATTTCTAGTTCTGATTCAAAAGCAGTGGGATCAACCGACTGTGGTTACCCCACCCAGCAATGGAGATAGGAAATTGTACACTTCTACTCCAGAATTGGAAGGTATTCTACAGTTCCCCACCGTAGACATTCCTATTGCTGCCCTTGCTTCTCCAGCTTTAATTCCATCAGAGATCTCTGAGGGTTTGAAGGCTGAGGACCAAAAGGCCGAGACAGTCATTCGTAAGACCCATCAGGTTGCGGCCTGGGCCCTACGCGCAGCTGCTGCGGCGTCCTTCTTTAATAGGACATCCTTGGTCTAGCTTAAACAGTTGCAGGTTAGGCTTGCCCCAGAGGACATGCGCCTTCACCAAGATATCACCAAATTGATGGCAGCCTTGGAATTTTCTGTGGATGCCACTCTTAGTGCAGCAAAAGTTGCCTCTCAAGCTGTGGTCTCTAATGTGGCATCCCGGCGTTTGCTGTGGCTTTGCCATTGGCAGGCTGACGTCAAGTCCAAGTGGCGCCTTGAGTCCATGCCCTTCAAGGGTGGGACCTTCTTCGGATCTGTCCTAGATCCCATCCTCATTGAGACAAGAGATAAGCGTAAGGTTCTCCCTTCCACCAGTGGTTGCATCAATAGGAGACAACAGCCTTATAATAGGTGACAGCCCTTTCGGGCCGGGGATTTGGGATTCGCTATTGCTCCCTATGTTCCCCACTATAACGGGTTTTTCCCAGTCACAGGACCGCGGCCAGGATCGCAAGGGGGCCAGGTATAGGGGTCGCCAGCAGACCCAGGCGCAATCCCAGGCTAGAAGGCCATTTCTTGGAGCTGGCAACCGGTCCTTTTGGAGGTACCGGTGACTCACAGGGGGAGGAACCCATTAGAGGGCATCTCCTGGCCTTTGCTCATCAGTGGGCGGAGACCACATCCGACGCCTGGGCCCTTCAGGTCGTGAGGCTGGGCCTCACTCTAAAATTTCTCTCCATTCCCCCGAGGCGGTTCATCACATGTCCCATACCCAGTTGCCTGACAAAAAGGCTATAGAGGGGCTAGGATTTTACTCCATCTTGTTCCTTGTGCCCAAGAACTCGGGGGGGATGGCGGGCCATCCTAGATTTGAAAAGGCTCAATCGGCACATCAAGTACCAAAAATTCAAAATGCAATCTCTCAAAGCATATTGGCCTCCATCTGCCAAGGCGACATGTCCCAAGCAGCACACAGGAGAACGACCGTTGACTTACCTGAACGGTCCTTCTATGTGTGCTGCAAGGGGAATCCAAACCCGCCCGCAGTTTCGGCTGGCCAGGGCTATACCTTGGCTCTGACTCAATGACTAACCTTGCTATTTTCCTGACTGGACTACTCTGGACGTGACTCTTAATACCTGCTTTGGCTACGGCCATATGTGACACTGACATGCATCTTTTAACGGCTGACTTCATACAAAACTGGCCCATCCAGTCAGAGGAGGCGTGGTCAACATTTACATACTCAGTCCCTAGGCTAATGGACAAAGTTAACCCATGCTTGGATTCCCCTCGCAGCACACATAGAAGGACCGTTCAGGTAAGTCAATGGTCAATTGTAGAAATAACATATGTTGCCCTATAACTTTGATGAAGTAAAGGATTGTAATAAACTATTATACAATTCAATCCAAGTGACCTCTTAGACAAAATAAATGAAAAACTTAGATAAATATAGTGGTGGAAGTAAATATATTATGGAAGCAAGTATCATAATACAATGGGATTTTAGAAAAGGAACAATTCAGATTGTGAGGAGTTTCCAAAATAAAATAAAATATGCTAATAATAATTTCTGAATGTTTTAACAGGCTTAGGAAATAAGAAACATCCTATACACCTTCTTGTGCCACATGGAACATTTAAGATTAAAAATGCACCATCAATAAATCACAATGACATATTGGCTTGGCTTGATGGATGCAAAGAAGGGAAGATTGAAGGAATTGTGTGGCATTGTCCTGATGGAAATTTAATCAAGGTAATCCTGCAAGTTTCTTTAAGAAATTGTGATTTTTATCCAAACATTAGAGGGCCACGATTTGCAAACGGGATGGCATTTTTTCCTATGGGAAGAGGGTAAAAAGAAACAAAAATACTTTCACAGAGACTATATTAGAGATGCACTGATACAGGTCTGGAATAAAATTAGAGAAAAACATTACATGAAAATACCGACATGGCTTTCCACTTTCCATGAAAGCCATGACACATCCCAATACACTAGATCTATCGAAAATGGTTAGATATAGTGAAATTTTAGACAGCCAAGGGAATTTGAAAACAAATCAAGAATTAAAGGAGCAAAATATAAATATAGATTGGTGGCCATATCTCCAACTACAATCGAGATACAAAAAAGATGTAAAAGAATATGGAATATACACAGAATTACAACAAATAGATAAAATTTTAATTGGCCCAGAAAATAAATTCATAATGAAAATTTACAAATATTTATTAGAAGTAACATTAGAAGAAGAAAACGTTAAAGGTTGCACGATAGCGTGGTTACAACATAGATCTAGTGGATTGGGAAAGAATTTGGAACACAAATTATAAACTAACCCCATCAGAAGCACTTAAAGAAAATATGTACAAAATGCTTTATCGTTGGCATTTACCACCAACAAGATTGGCTAAAAGTATAAGGGACTTTTTATCACATATGGTGGACTTGCCCGGAAACACAAAAATATTGGACAAAATTTTGGAAATGAGTGCAAGAAATTACAGGAGAACAGATAAAATATAAACCCAAAATCTTTCTGCTGGGAATAATCAAAGGGAAATATACAAAGAAAATTAAGTACATATTAACACATCTGCTAACTACAGCTAGAATAGCATTTGCCCAATGCTGGAAACAAAATAATACCCCCTCGGACGAATCAGAGATAAAAAAAAACTTTGAATTGTGCAGAGATGGACAAATTAACACTGAAATTAAAAGATAAAGAAGAGTCGGAATATTATAAAATTTGGAACAATTGGTACAAATGGCTACAAAACAAGAATAAAATTAATTAAGCCGTAAAACAATATATATAAATATATATAGAACTGTGTATAAAGGTGTGTAAATATAGAAACAAAATATTATATACATGTACAGGTATGATGACATAACAGTGTTGATATAATGACTGTAAGGTGTAGAAGGGAAAAAATAAAAAAAAAATGGCTAAAAAAAATTGTGATCCCCCCCCCCTTTTTAATGTTCAGAAAGCCTAATGTCCTGGAGCTTGGGTTACTCTTACCTCCAAATACAGATATTTGTCAAGACTGCCAGGAAAGGAAAATTTCTGTGCACATGTACAAAGATTACAAAAGAAAGTGCTGAGAAAAGCCTTCAAAATAGACAGTATATATCAATCTTTCAAAGGACATAGCTGCTTTAATGCTTGTGGTAACATGGTTTGTAAAGTTATCTCTTTCAAATACTTTTCATAGTCTTATTTTTTGCTTGTTTTTTCATATACCTTTCTGCAAATATTGTCATTAATAGATTATACTCTGTTAAAAACAGTATTTTAACTGCTTTTCTTTCCTTTTTCAAATAGCTTCATAGACATCATCTTGGCTTGTCCTGGCCAATTGCGGATCCTTCTTTGGCATCAAAACCAGTTACTGTCACTTTCAGTAGAGCCAAGTACAACTTTGAACCAAAGACTCTCTTTCATTATTTTTCAAAGTTGGATGGACAAAGATTTAGTAGTCTTAGAGATATAATAAGTGACTTATGACCGGGTCTCTTCAGAAAATACATTGAATCATCTTGTATGTCTGCTTCTTCATTTATAATAATCTAAAGAGATTTAATTTTTTTGTTGAACTGTAATATAAATTGTATTATGTCTACATATCCTTGACTATAAAATTATACACACATGTATGTACGTAGCTGAACAAACTCTAGTAGAAAAGCTATGAAGAAAACCTTAATTTTTCAGCACTTACTGTTTTAATCTCTAAAGATGAAATATGCAACAATTTTTTATTCAAGCAGTGAAAGTTAAGTATTAGTCTCACAGGTTCTTTTAATTTTAAACGTACAGATACCTCATTAAAAAAAACCTAATAGTGTATCCATTTTTGCTGGCACTGTAATATTTTACTTTAGTAAATTTTATGCAGTGAAGGCATAAAAAAGTAGGAAACTATTAGAAACTATACAACCTTATAGTAAGATATTGTGGTAGTTTTTACATGCTGCTAGCATCATTGGAGAACATAATATTTCAATATTAATCAGTCATGAATAGTGTAAGTAGAACATTTTACTTAAAATATATAGAATCAGTCTGATTCTCTGCTTCCATGCATTTTTTTTTAGAAAGGAACACCTGCAGTAATTATGAACAGTTAAGGAACAACTCCCCATTCTGGCATCTCTTTTAAAATGTTTAGATAAGATTCTTCATTTATAAAGAGATTTTAATTATCTTAAATAACTAATATTTGTAGTAGAACTTTATTTACATTAGGATCATGAACGGATATCTGCTAATGCAGTGACTTATTCTGCTATGGCCCCTTTGGGGCTCCTAAAATCTGACGTAGAACATCTAATTTTCTGGAACACATATAATGAAGCACAACTCCAATCCTGTCAAAACAAAGTAGCATTTTATCTTATTCAAGATCATCTAACTAATGAAAAATGATCTTGAAGTTTGTAACACTTTTATTTAATATAACTTGTCTTAAACATTTTAAATTAGGAATGTTGTATATTGCTTTAGTCACAATTCATATATTCAAACATAGAAAAATAAATATTTTAATAAATTAGCATAATTTAAAAACTAGCAATTTTACATTATTATAATTCCTTTAATCTTTTTTTACTTTTGTCTTTAAACTAGTGGAAGTAATAAACCAGATTAATGAGGCAGGCACTTTGTTAAGACTTGAAAGAAACTGTGTAAGAGTTACATACAGCAGAAATAACTTGCATTTTATTGACTTTAAAATAAGTGGGGAAAATACCTCACTCAGCATGCTTGTCTTCATTTTCCATGTCAAATATTTCATTTATATCTAAATACACAGTATTGGCAAGTTTCTTGGAAATGTTTCTTCAAGTATTATTTAATCAATAGAAATTCTACCTGGAATGTCTATTTGAACTCCAAATTTTTCAGAAAGTGTTTTCAATTTCTCTTCTAAAACAATGTTCTTTTTAACTTCTTCATTATAGTTATATTTTAAATCTTCGATTTCCTCAAAAAAGGCTGGATCAAAGTGGTCCAATTCGTTTTTAAGTTTTCTGATTTCTTCCTAATAAGAAAAAAAAAACTTTATAGATTAATCCTAATACACACAGAAACATAACTATGTTCAGCACAATCCATTAATTTCAACAGATATAACAATCTATTATATCATGTTAACATTTTTCCTATATTCAAAATGTATTCTTGGTTTCTTCATGCCCTATGAATAAAAACATGCATACAGTTCCAATCTGATATTTTGAAAAATGGTTTAGTACAAAAGATCAATTTAACCAAGAATTAAACAGTTTGTATTTAATACATTCCTCACATCAACTTCATTGTGCCTCTACTTTTTACAGTTACAATATAAGGGAAAATTGTCTTGAAAATTTTATTTTGCTTAACTTGAAAAGTGACTGTTAGCAATGAAATGCTGTATAATGATTGATTTCAATGCAACAATATTTTCTAAGCCTATAAACCATAAGGATATTTTGCAAATGACCAATGAAATGAAAAATTACCATACTAACATGAAGTCGCTGCTGTTCCAAATCTGAAGATTTAAGCTGTGTCTTGAGGTCTGTTACTTCTGCCACTAGTTTGTAGTTTACAGTCTTCTCTAAGTATTCAAATAGAAGTTTACAGATATAAATGCAAATGAATACACATATTTTCATATATCTAAGAAGTATGTTTGAGAACAGATGTGTGGTATTAATTTTTGTATTCAGTATAATCTGTACTACCTCTGTAATTGATAATCGATTAGAAATAGTTATGCAAAAGAGTTATTGGCATAACCTTACATGAACTCCCATGACTATGTTAATCATAATTAACAACTCATGGCAACACTGATCATATAGGTAATATTTAATCAGTTAACATTGGTTCTACTTAATGTTTGCACAGGAGGTGAGGGGCTTTTTACATGTTATGGGAGAATCACACAACCCCATGTCTCTCGATCCCAGCAGTAAGAGATTTGAGTACATTAGATCTAAATGCCCACACAGATAGGTTTTAAAGCAATCTGGTAGAATAGATTTGCAAAATCATCAAATTTAACTTTTATGTTCCAAAGAGTAAAAATTCTGTTCATGTTATTTATTCCATTTTATTCTCATGAAAGACATTTTACTTAATAGTCTCATAATACATAAAGATTTTGTCTCCCACCTCCAAATGTAAGTAGCAGATCTTATCACATGCAGCAAAGTTTCTTGATTATCAGGAGTAATTTATTGGGAACTGTGATTGGTGAGTATGCTGGCAGCCTTTCTCTATGGATGAAATTCTGCTAATGGTTCTTTGAAAGGTTTATTTAGTTAAAATATATAAGTAAGAATATATTACCAGCTGCAAGGTCATCTCCTTTAAGTTTTCTTTGATTTTGAGAAGATTCCATCAAGTAAATTAGTTCTCCGTTTTCCTTTTCCAAATGATCATTAGGTAATCTATAAGAAAACAAAATAAAGAGCAGAAGTCGATCGATGCAGCTTTTACCAATGTTTTTGTTCTGTTTTACAAAAGAAACATTTTGTGTGCTTTACCGGAGAAGTTGATTTTCTCTGACATATTCTTGCTCTGTTTTGGTACCCCCAGGAACACTCTTGAGGACATCAGCCTTTACATGAAAAGAAAAGCTTCATTTTAATATTAGGAATTTCTCCGTATAACAAAATTCTAAGTTAAACAATGGAATAGACTTCAGTGCAATAATTCAGGTATTGAACTGAGGTGGAGAAAAGTACATCTAATGTCCATATTGATAATGAAATTTACAAGATGATTTTGATACTCTGTCAATTTAACACAAGTCAATTCAATTTTCATGTGTGCCACTTTCAGCTTACAAAAGTAAAATAATGTAAATAAGCTACAAGGTATCTTTTGCAGAAGAAATGTGTCATTTCTCTTTTCTGCCATTCTTTAACTTGTAAATTGATAAAAAGAAACGCTTAGCTGGCTCCCCAGACTAATCTCCAGTCTTGCTGCGGCATTCTGCAGTCGCTGAGGGCTGGCTATGGTTCCTGCTTGGGCTGCCTGGGCTCTCTGCTTTTCCTGCTTGCTCCAAAGTCAAGGCTGGAAGAATCTCGCTCTCCACATGAGCAGCGCGGTCTCTCTCTTCGCCTCGCTCTGGGATGATCCAAAATGGCGGCGGGTGCACGCGCAGCCGCCTCCCGGTCTTTTTGCCTCACAGCTCTGAAAAGCGCGCGAAGGCTCCAACCGTCGCTGCTGTTGCCGGGCAGAATTGAGCGGCTGAATAGCCAGCATCTAGGAAGCCTGCAGGCTCCCAAACCTCCGTTTGGGGTTTTTCTTCCTTTGAAGGTCTCTGGGCTCAAGTTGGGAAGATCTCCCACCACCCCTGCCACTCGCCAGCAGCCGCTGGACGAGGGCTTACCATCCCCTGAAGCCCTTGCGACCAGCAGCTGCAGGGGAAGCCCAGGTGCCCTCTTAAAGCGACACAAACCTCTATTGAAGCAATCTGACAGTTCTTTGTAAGGGATAGGTAATTTTCTGAATTAAGAAGTCAAATGTGGTCCAAAGTGGGAACTTTCCAGCCTATCTGACCTTAGACTGGAGCTCTCCCAAAACAGTCCCAACGGGCGGACTGAGTTTTCAAACTGAGCATGCAGAGGCAAAGGGAGGCATGGTCAACAGAAAAACATCACTCAGTCCAAGGGCAGATAGGCTGTGTTAACCCAGCATTGGACTCTCCGAGCAGTGCACTGGAGAATGTGTCATTTCTCTTTTCTGCCATTCTTTAACTTGTAAATTGATAAAAAGAAACGCTTACTGCAGAAGAGGAG
The DNA here is from genome assembly GCF_009769535.1 of Thamnophis elegans. Taxonomy (NCBI): domain Eukaryota; kingdom Metazoa; phylum Chordata; class Lepidosauria; order Squamata; family Natricidae; genus Thamnophis; species Thamnophis elegans. The sequence goes on along the minus strand of NC_045547.1, from coordinate 40,163,998 downwards.
CTTGTCCTGTTATGAGATAGAGATCCTTACTTTTAATCTCATTGTCAAACTGATTTAAAAAGTATATAAAAGAACTCAGTGACAATTGCTTTGCAAAGTGAAGCAAATGAGCAATTGTGAAGGAATGAGCCTTTCAGATGTCCTCTGACTTTTATAAGTGTGCCTGATCCTAATTCCATATTAAACAATACTAAGAGTTTAAAACTAATAGTCCATGTCAATCAGGAACAATTAAAAGGATATGATTCAGAGGTGGGTTGCTCCCAGTTCGGCCCAGATTGGGCAAATCGATACTAGCAGTGGTGGAACACTCCTCCCACTCGCCCGGACGCTTTTGCCCATTTGCAGAAGCTTCTGCACATGTGCGAGTGAGTGAGCCCAAACCGGTAGTAAAAAAATTGGCAACTCACCACTGATATGATTCTAAAAAGATTTATAAAGCTTTAATCTCCTGAGCAGAAATGCCCATTCTAGAAAGTTTTTCCCCCATAATCAAAGAACCAGGAGTGGAATGGAATGAGGCGTTGGTTCTTACCTGATACACCCCTTCTTGAGGCAGGTGAAGACAGCGGTCATGCATGGGTTAACTCAGTAACCAATAGAACTGAGTCTACCAAAGTGATGTCATCGCCTCTGAGAAGTGTCCTCCCGCTTTGATGACGGAGATAAGTAGACTGCTGTGCATTATGAAATTGCTCTCCATCCTCTGATGTTCCAGTGTTTCTCCCAGATCTCCCACTGCGATTGGTCCCAGGTCTCCCTCTGCAAACTAGGCCAGAACCTGAAGGGTGGGGATAACCCCCGTCTCCACCTGCCTCGAGAAGGGGCGTATTAGGTAAGAACCAACACCCCATTCTCCAAAGTTGGTGGAGACAGCGGTCATGTATGGGACGTACCAAAGCTGAATTTGTCCCCGGGTGGGAATGAGACTGGGCTAAGAGCTTGAAGAAGGAAGAACCTGTTGAAAGACCTGCTGTCCAAATGCCGCATCTGCTGACACGTATCTATCCACCTTATAATGGCGGATAAAGAAAGTAGGAGTAGCCCAGGTGGCTGCTTTGCAGTTCTCTTCCACCGAGGCCTGTCTTGTCCATGCTGCTGACATGGCCACGCTGCATGTGGAATGTGCCGTGATGTTGGATGGAGGCATGAGATGATGTGCCAGGTAAGCTCTAGAGATGGCTGACCGGATCCAGCACCCGACCATAGATGGAGAAGCTTTTAGCCCCTTATTTGTGGGATGAAAAGACATGAAGAGCGCTTCAGTGCGCCTGAAGATTGCTGTCTTGGCAACATAGATATTAAGAGCACATCTGACGTCTAACCTGTGCCATTTGCGTTCAAGACTGTGAGAAGGATTAGAGCAGAAATTTGGATGGTGAGGTCTAGAGACTGATGAAAGACCAAATTTACCTTTGGAACAAAGGTGGGATCAAGGCAAAGGACCATACGGTGTGAATGAAATACACACAAGTCAGAACAGATGGAAAGGGCTGCCAATTCTGAGGCCCGCCGTGCAGACGTGATAGCCACCTGAAAGGCTGTTTTCAGGGTAAGGTGATGCAATGAGGCCAACCTGAGAGGCTTGAAGGGTGGTCCAGTGAGAAAGTCAAGGACCTTGGTTAGAATCCATGAGGGGAAGCGGTGTATGACAGGAGGGCAGATTAGACACGCCCTTAATGAAGCGGTGTACATGAGGATGCAAGGAGAGGGGCTCCTCCTGGTGCAGGGAGAGAACCAAAGAGAGCCGACACTTGCCTCCATAAAGTGTTCGGTGAGAGTCCTTTATCAAGCCCTTGTTGCAGGAACTCCAAAACCTGGGGGACCGAAGCCTCAAGGGAAGTAACCTCCTTACTTCGTGTAACGAGACAGGTATCTGGGCAGCTGCTTGTTGGATGCCGTTGCAAAGAGGTGTAGCACCGGAGTCCCGTACCTGGAGGACAGCTGGTTGAAGATGTGATGATTCAGGCTCCACTCTGCAGGGTTGAGTGTCGTGTGGCTTAATCAGTCTGCCCTGGTGTTGTCGGAGCCCGAGATGTGTTTGGCGTGGAGACAGAGAAGGTTGGCTTCCGCCCAGATCCCTAGGCGAAAGGCAGACTCCATGAGAGATACCCCTCTCATCCCCCCATGGTGGTTGACATGCGCCTTGGCCGTCGTGTTATCTGTCCGAATCAGCACATGGGTGCTGTGGAGTGAGGATTGGAAGTGAAGGAGGGCCAGATGGATGGCCTTCAACTCCAGCCAATTCATATTGTGGGAAAAGTCGGAATCGGACCAGACACCCTGAGCTACTTGGTCTTCCAGGTGAGCGCTACCAGACGAGGAGGTTCCCTAAAGAGGAACCCCTGAGAGATGGTTGGGGAGACCTACCAGAGAGTGGAGGACCTCTGGAGTCAACCTGACCTTCACTAGGGAACAGCTGCTGTTGGTTTTCTGGAATGGCAGTAGCAATCACTGGAGGCAGCGGCTATGAAGCCGCACCCAAGGGACGATGGAGAAGCAGGAGACCATCTTCCCCAGCAGTTGAGACAGCTGGAGAAGAGGGACCCGCTGTCTCCTCCGTACCTCATAGGTTAAGTCCCTGAGGCGGATCTGGCGTTCCCGAGACAGGAAGACCTTCCCCTGAGAAGAGTCGATAAGGGCTCCCAAGTGCATGAGACGAGAGGTGGGACGTTGTGGATGGGAGATGGAGACACCCCCGTTCTGACCACGAAAGGGCTGCCTACGATAAAAGGATTGATTGCGGCCCTCTTGTTTCTTAGTGGCCGGCTGCAAGACCTTTCGCTTATCCTTGGACTCTACCAACAGAGGGTCTAATGGGGGACCAAAGAGAAGAGAGGAAGAATAGGGAGAGGAGGCTAGCCACTGCTTTAGCTAAAGCAGGCATTGGGTGGAGATGGAGGATGCAATAGCCTTGGACGCAAAACGGGCCGCGTCCAAGGAGGCATCTGCAGTTTATTCTAGGGCCATCTTTAATTTGTTAATGTCCCTGCAAGCCCTAGAATCCCGGGCCAGAAGCCTCGCGTGAAGTTGCCTTAGCCATAAGAGAGCTGAGCGACTGAAGAAAGAAGCAGAGGTACCCGCCCTGACAGCCCAAACCGAGGCCTGGTGTCCTTTGACCAGAGTTTGTTTTATCCTCTCGTCTTCAGGGCGAAGAGCCTCCTCAGGAGCTGCTGAGGCTGCATTAGGAGAAGAAAGGCCAATTATAGGCAAGTCAATAGAAAGTACCTCTAGAGCCTTGGTGAGTTCTGGTCCCACATTATACAGGCGCTTGTCCAAGGTATTGGGGAGGGGACATGTACCTGGTGATGCCCATTCGTTCTGGACCACATCTATGAAGAGTCTGGGTGACGGAATCATCTCCTTTTCTACCTTAGGCTGGATGAAGAGGGGGTCAGTAGTGTTAACTCTGTCCGCTTCCGTTCCCTGCTGTGCCTTGGGAGAAGGAATATTCGCCCGCAATCTTCTTGGCCTTAAAAAAAAGACATTGAATAATAAACTGACAACGGTAGGTGGGTTGGGAGGGAGACCTTCATCTTCCGAGAGATCTGAATCTCTTGCCGGACGTTCCTCCTCTCTGAAAACTGATGGCTGACTGGATGTGCCAGGTAACTCATGCGATGAAGAAGCTGAGAGATCACCATTCCTGCGTCTGGAACCAGAAGAAGAAACAGACCTGCGTGGAGGACAATGGTTAGAAGACCTGTGTTTAATTCCTGCTGCTATGCCTCGTTCAATAGTCTCAGATATGATATCAGCCATGCCAGGTGAGTAAGAACGATGGAAGAGGGGTGGGGGAAGAAATGTCCTCCTGGTAGAGGGCATCCTCATCAGGAGTGATGCTCCTGCTGCCCTCAGATTCATCCCCACTTTTGACCAGATCGCCGGTGCCCCGGGCATCCTCAGGTTGGATCATGGATGCAGCAGGGGAGAGATCATCCTTTGAATCGGAAGAAAGGTCAGGAGGACTAGGCTGAACAGGCTCTGGGCCTGAAATAGACTGGATTCTGTGTTTTTGGTCTTGGTTCTGGCATTGCTGAGAGGGGCCTGAGTGGCAGTGTCCCTTTCCTGGAGGGGTGGATCGGCTGTACCCATGTGACTAGACCTTGGGGTCTTGGAAGCAGGCTCAGTAGGGGAGGCCTCCAGGGCAAATCTGTGCTTGTGTGCCCCAGATGAAAGTTGGTGGGTGGAGGCCACTCAGGGCCAGGAGAGGCCATGGCCTGTACTCACGGCTCGCTGAGTAGACAAAATGGCCACCAGAGCTCTTCACGCCAAAACAAAAAAGCCTATGGGTTGGGCGCCACGAGGTAGTCGAGGCTGTGGAACGAGGGAAGGCTTCGAAAGCCCTGTGGAGTGGCTGCGGAGGCTGAGGAGGCAGCAGCGATAGTCCAGCGGCGGGAGCGCTGAGGACTGGTGGCGGCGTGCAGTGGCGGCGGCTTCTGGCCCGGTTGGCAGCTTGGTGGCAAGCGAGGGAGAGCCAGGGAGATCCAGCGGCAGCAGCAGCATTGAGTGGGGCCTCCAATGGCCAGTGCTGAGGAGCGCTGCGCCCGAAGAAACTTCTGAGGCTGCTGGCAAGTTTGGGAGGCAAAAGCCTCAAAGAATCCCTGGCAATTCTCCTCAGTAAGCCCAAGGGCTAACTGAAAGTCCTGGCTCCAAAGGGAGCAATCCCAGAAAACCCTTTTTTCTTCCTTGCAATTTGGAGATGAATTCAAGACAATTAATTTTGATTAGAGAAGCCAATTGAAGTTTTTAAGTAGAAAGTTGAGGAGAGAGCAATTAGCACTATCAGTTCAAATAGAACTGAGTCTAAAAAAAAGTGGGAGGACACTCCTCAGAGGCGATGACATCACTTTGGTAGACTCAGTTCTATTGGTTACTGACTGAGTTAACCCATTCATGACTGCTGTCTCTACCAACTTTGGAGAATAACCTGTTCTCTAGAGATTAATCAGAAAATAAAAAAAGAATGCACTTACAAAGGAAGAAACTGCATTAAAACTTCTTACCAGTAAAATATAAACACCACATTTTCCCATTATGCACACACTAAATTTTACTTTAGTTTGGCATAGTAGTTAAGCAGTGAGTGCCAGTCCTACCTCAGCCACAAAGTTAGCTGGGTGACCTCGGGCAAACCACTTCTGAAAAAAATATGCCAAGAAAACAGCAGGGACTTGCCAAGCAGCTGCCAGGAGCTGACCTAAAGGCACCAAATAAATAAAAATAAAATCTTACTTGTTCTGTAAGATAGTCTTCAATACAGTTTTCATTTTTATCTGCACTATCAGTTGGCTTTTGTAATTTCTGTTTAAGATCCCTAATAATTTGGTTTTTTCTTGCAATTTCAGATTCCATTTCTTTGAGTTTATTTTCAAACATCCTGAAAGTAAAAATAAAAATGGACAGTACTGATTCCAACTGATCTCATTAAAAGAAAATAATATTATTCAAGAGAATAAGATTGTATATGATGCATTGGTTTATCAATTGGTTTACAATTTTTAAAATCATATATGATACACAATACATACTGAATTGTTCATATTGAAAAGATGCAGTGTGGACAGAAATACATACATCTATAATAAATAACACAAATTAACAGTTCAACATGATTATTCTGAAGAACATTTTGTATAGCTTTCAACTTTTTAAATATACAAAATAACAAAAAGGACCTTGTCCCCTAGAAATATGTGTTCCAAAGATGCATAAAGCTGCTATTAATTGGTATGTTTTTCATTAACGATAAGTTTCTAAATTTTGAAACTTATTCAAAAGTGCCAATAAACTTGAGAAATAAATTAACAGTTTTTGAAATATAGGGGGAAATAGATATATATTTATTTTCCATTATTTATTTCTAGAGTTATCCTTTACTTTATAATGATAATTGGGATGAGAATTTCTATTGCTAGCTTGTGATCATAAAGCAAGACATCATATGACAATGTCATTCAGCGATAGCAATACTGATAAAACTGCCATTGCTAAGTGAAAATCACGGGCCATTCAGTGAGAATCTTGTGACTTCCTGCCAGCTTCCTGAGGAGAAAAAACAGCAGCAGAATTTGCAATCCAGCAGAGAAATGGTGAACATGTGACTGTGGGATGCCACAACTATTATGTGAGCTGGTTGTCAAGTACCCAGATCACATCCACATGACTACGGAGGTACTGTAAAAACTGAAACTCCAAGGATTAGTTATTAAGTACCACTCATTTAACGCTGTCACAGTTTAGGTTGTTGAATGAGCGGTTGTTAACAGACAACAACCTGTACCTTGTTATAACTATGGATTTCCAATTCTTGGTGTCAGCATCTTCAAGTTTTGGGATTCTGCTTTCTGCGAAGTTTAATTTCTTTGTTGTCTCTTCCAATTCCACATTCAGTTTCTCATTTATTATTTCAAGGTTATTCTTTGCCATTCGCAGTTTTTCTGCATTTTCTACTTCCTATTGTCACAAAAAATATATTAATCATATTGAAACATGTTTCCAAATTAAGCTTCGAATAAACACTATGCCTGTGAGTTCCTTTCTTACCACTGATGCATGTGCCACAGCAAATCATATTTCTTGAAACCAAATTTCTATTAAATCTGAAAGAATGTGGTTTAATTATTCTAATTTACTAATCTTTATTAATCAGGAAGCTATGATTTGCTTGTATATCAAGATTAAGGATTCTGTTTCCAAAATGGGAAAGACTGAGCCCTGTTTATCTATAATTTCATTATAAATAATAATATACAGATTAATAAATAATATAGTTAATAATCTATTGCAATATTTTTTAAAAAATAAATGAGCTTCCTCAAAAATTCAACCAATGTTGTCACCCAACCCTAGATAGAATCAAACTATATTGAAAATTTGTCATACAATATTTATAATATATTTACCTTTTTCAGCTCTTTACGTATTCTGTCATTTTCAGCAATGATTTTTTCTGTGCCTTTAGTCTTCAATTCATATCGTGCACTTAGTTCACTTCCAAAGTGAAGTTTCAGTTTTTCCATTTCAGACTTAGTATTTTGTAAACAAATGAAAAAAGGAGGATTATGTCACAAATTGTTCATATTATTAAAATCTGAAAAAGCATAGTATCTATTTGTATATCGTAGAGCTTTATCAATTTTTACAGAGCCGTATTGTATTCACTTAAAATATAGTTTTTTAAAAAAAAATGTTTTCACATACACTGTATTATCCAAGTTCTAGAACAATTAGGATGATCTAAATTTATATAATTTATAATTAGAAGTTCTAAAAGTAGAACTAAAACAGGAAAACAATAGATGAAGGGTTATTAATAAGACAGCTACTTCATGAGTTCTGGGATCCCAAGGACCTCAAGGGACCTTTGTAAACTCAGGAGTAATGAGACCACCTTCATAAATCACTATATATTTTTCAGATTAAATATTAAAACAAAAAAGCCTTTAAAATAGCATATGTTAGTTACCCTTAAGTCCTCATTTTCTTGCTCAAGTCTGGCAACTTTTTCATTAGAGACTACTCCAGGGGCCCTTTTTAGCTCTTCATTTTCTCTTTGGACTCTCTCTACAACTTTTTTCATCAAGCCAATTGTTTTTTCTAATTCTGGAATTGTTTTCCCACTCCTTCCAGCCTACATGAAGAAATAAGAGATGAATATATACATACACATACATTCATAGACTTATATGTAAGGCTGATATCTATGTGGTTATATCATATCTATTAATCTAGAAATACCATTTTCATTATATTAAAAGTCTCCAATAAATTATTTCTAACTATATTAATTTTCTTATTTGTGATATCTGCTTGCTATAGATATTTAGTTCAATATTAGATAGTATTGTTTAGAATACATAGTTCTATCACTCTACTTGAGAGACCACCTCCTGCCAGTCACCTCACAAAGACCTATTAGATCCCACAGACTAGGCCTCCTCCGAATTCCATTTGCCAGCCAATGTCGGCTGGTGACTCCTCGGGTGAGGGTCGATCTCCCCGTTGAGATCCGGACCCTTACTACCCTTCCGGCCTTCCGCAAAGCAACTAAGACCTGGCTGTTCCAGCAGGCCTGGGGCTGTTGAACTATCCAGCCCCATTCGAGGTTACGACTGTTGTGAATTTTAAATTGTTGTTTTTATTTTATTTTTTGTATCCCCTTCCCTTTTTATTGTGAGCCGCCCTGAGTCTCTCGGGAATAGGGCGGCATACAAACCAAATAAAATCTAAATCTAAATCTACAGTTACATAATAGAAAAATATGAGGTAAAATAATAAATGCAAACCAATTATTTAGCAGCATTTTTTTCTATTTTGTTTTTTGTAATATTGCAAGATGTGAAGTACTTATAGAAGCAACGTAAACAAATTCTTTTGCAGTGAAATACACAGATGAAGCAAACCTATTTTGGGTTCATATTGTGTCAAAGAAAATCTATAAAGCATAACTTATGAGAAGTCATTTACACCTACTTGTGCATTAATGTCCATACTAATCATCAGAGAAAATTGAATGTGCAGATTTTGCTTCATTCCCATATTTCTAATATAGTTTAATAAGAATTCGGTGTTCTTATTAAAATTTACAGTTAAATGCAACTATGGGAAAAATATTTTTCATGATTACAGCTAGGAGATATTTCAGCCTGGATATCTGTGGGAAGACAATTTATCTCCTCATGTGATAATAGATGCTTATTCTGGAATCAGAAGTGGATTAAATTCTGTTTGCTTGAACAAACAGAAGCTAAAGGTTACAATTAACTGTGGTTATAATCAGATTCCATGTTCTATAACTCATTTTGTACATTTTGTGGACACATTATATTGTAATAATGAAAACTTGTCTAAATCTTACAGGTTTATTTCCTCTAAAAACCTGGATGGGACTAGTTACTAAGAACCATGGTGGCACAGTGCTTAGAATGCAGTATTGCAAGCTAATTCTGCTGAGTGCCAGCAATTTGATTCTCACTGGCTCAAGGTTGACTCAACCTTCTATCCTTCCAAGGTCGGTAAAATGAGATCCTAGATTAACTGTTTAGAGAGGGCTGTAAAGCAATGTGAAGCGGTATATAAGTCTAAATGCTATTGCTATTGCTACTACACCAACTCTGCTTGGTGTGAGATAGTGATCCACTACATAGAATCCAAGGGTTTTTAGATCTGGATTGTTACATTTAGCTAAATGAATACTGGTGAATTTGGTGTGAATGGAATCTTCTGGATTTTTTGACATGATACAGTTCTTCTTATGTACTAAGATAGAATTGTAAAAAAATATTTTTTGTAACATATCACCAAATACAATTGATATAGTAATTAATACATTATTTTTATTCCTATTTAATTTTTGTCTCAGTTTTTAGTAAATCTTATGCTTATTATTATAGGTAAAACAAATCATATATCTCTACTTTGGGATAAGAAACTCTTCATTGCTGAAAGCCAAAGATTTTCTATTTTTTAATGCAGTTAATACAAATTCTTAGCATTTATAAGATTCATTCCTGTACCCTTTTACAAATTCTATCATGTTATCTTACCCCTCTGACATTGCCTAATTTCCGCTCAGCTTCTCCCTTTTCTCGTTTCAGGAGCTCACACATTTCTTTTAAATCAGCTACTTGATTCTATTGAAAAAATAAAATGCTAAACTCATTCTACGGAACACTTCTAAAAATAAAAATGTACAGTAAAATGGAAAATTCAAAATATGCATAAAGAAGTTAGGCTTCTCTGCAATATTCATCCTATTACAAAGATACCTGGATACATGCAAGAAAGGATTATATGTTTACAACGAACTTCTTTCTAGTTATCTAATAAATACATACTAATAATAATTCTAATGATTTACAGTATGTATTTAACTACTGTGATTATTTACATTTATAATACCAAACCACTGTATCACTGTATCACTGTCACAAGAATCTGTTAATTTTTAAATCAGACAATTTACATTAGAAAAGAAGAATGTGAATACAATGTTATTCAGGGTAATAATGCATAAGGATGATTGTGTTCTAACTAATCACTAGAAATTTCAATATTCCAAAGCTTTTGAAAAAAGGAGGAATCAGTGATAAAATCAGTTTATTATAACCACAGTAAAATAGTATAAAGATAAATGGGAGAAAAGGAACCATGTACTCAGCAGATTTTGATATGTAAATTCAGAATCTAAACAAAAATTGCATAAATATTTGATATTAAAATGTATTGCCTGATCAAAATTAATTTTAATGAGATGCACATATGAATGTCTTTAAAACAAAGGCTATTGTATAATCTACAATCATAGTCATATCTCATAAACAATTTCATTGTGAAATAATTTATTTCCAATAATCTAAGGTACAGGGGTATATACAGAAATTGATCCACTGATATATCTGAGCAGTTGTTACAAATTCATTTTTTTAAAAAGAAACAGTAATTTTCTGCAGACCATCAGATTCATAAAATAAAAATATACCTTTAATCTTGGCAAGTCCTTATTGGCTTGTTCTAACTGGAATCGTAACTCCATATTTTCAGATGACAATATTAGATTCTCCTTTTGAAGCTCTTGTTCTTTTTGATGTTGATCATCTGATCCTATCCCTGATGTCTTCAGAAGAAAGTTAAGTTATAATCAATGTTTAAAAGCTTAATAGTTGGCATTTTAAGATATTTAACAAATAGCAATGCTATTTAAGAATACTTAAATCTTTAATTATTAATTAAATTAATACTTTAATTAAGTATTAAAGAATACTTAATGGAACCTTAATTATATTTCCCATAATTCTGATGACAGGAAGCAAAAAAGCAACTGCTACTATAAAGAAAATGTGTATACAATCCCTTCAAACTTATTTGCACTTTTTATTCAAAACATGATCTTGCCAACGCAGCATATAAAACCCAAGATGTCTAAAAAGTAAATCTACAGTCTATTATTTTAAAAGACTTCAGCAACCTGAATAGTTTACAGAAACAACATAAATATAATAATATTTTCCTTCCATTCAATCATATCCAATTGCAGAACAATTTCCTGCACTTTTCTTGACAAAGCTTTTCAAAAGTGGATGGCCGTTGCCTTTTTTCTAGGAGAAGTGAATAGCCCAAGCTCACCCAGATGCTTTGTGCCTAAACTGGGTTAGAACTCCTGGTTTCCAGCCTAATGCCTGATCTGATCTGATCCACAAGCTACCTCTATAAATAATAAATAGCATAAAATATACTATTATAATTGTTGGTGCTATGGTCAAAAACATTGTACTAAAATAATCATAAAAATATTGACAAAATCACTGGAACTTATAATCTACTATAGCAATGAATTTTATCTTGAAAAAGTATTTATAAGCTTAACTTACTGATGGCCTTGAACATGTGTCTCGGGGAAGCTGTTTCTCTAGTACTAGTAGTTTTTCTTGTAGATATCTGTTTTTTAAGTGCAAATCTTCTACAACAGCATCCCGAGGGACAGCATATTGTGTTCTTGATATACAAATGAAAAGATTACTTAATAACTGCACAATTTGACACGTGATTCATATTTCATATAAAGAAATGGCTTATATTTGTGTGACTATGTGATAAGGTTGGTTTAATCATAAACATTAGTTAAAAGAAAAAAGTCTTCTTTGGGTTGAATTGGACTTCTGATTTACATATATTTTAATGAATAATTATTGGCAAAAATACAAAATTGCCATTCCTTTCAACTGTCACTAATCCATAATCCTGAGATTTCATAAAAAGTTCTCCACCCAGATATTAAAAAGAGACTTATTCAATTTTTAAACATCAATCATCGACAGGAGTATTATCACATTGCATTGTAAGCTAGCTTAAAAATCAATGAATTCTTTGGAAGAAAGAAATATGTCAGTATATAAAATGAATTTCAGAACTGTTCTCCTTATACTGACCTCCCTAAATGAAGGAGCGAAAGTTAGTACAGAAATGTGTACAGGTAAATCTCAGTGACTGCATCGGACAGCGATCACTCAGTGATGAAAAAGTAACTTTGAGACCAGTGCCCATATTTATAACCTTCACAGTGTCTGTCTGTCTGTCTGTCTGTCTCTCTTGTTCACCATTACACTCAGTCAGTACACATTGTTCTGTACCTGATCCATGTTTTCCCCTCTCCTTACAGAAGAGTTTTTGTAAACAAGTTATCTCTTCCTATACTGCTTGTCTCTGCAGTGCTTCTCTAAAAGTATTAACTGCAACTTAACATGCTCAGTTTTGTGGACTTAGTTGATTAGAGCCCTTCAGTTGCCTAAAAATTAAATTTTACATTAAAGACTTTTGTTTGCCTCCTAAGACTTCACTAGGCAAACAGTAGGAGTTAAACTTAGGGTTGTGCATTCTCCACTGTTTGCCTGCTTACTCTCTAGTAATCCCTTTTTCTCCAATGAATATAAAAAGATTAATTTCCTTCATTCTAATTATCCCAGCATCAGGCTGAGCATTCCAAAGAACAGAGGAGTGAAGAAAAAAGAGTATATGATTTGACGCAAGTTCTGGAAAATTTCTCTGCTGTTTGGGATCATATCCTGACACTGTAAGTCAAAGGAAAACTCATGTAAAATAGTAAGCATAGTTGCAGTCACATGATTTTCACACTAATTGCTTTGCTTAATGACCAAGTCATCTGTCCCAATATTGGTTGCTAAATGAAAACTCAATTTTCATGAGCTGAGATTGTCTGAAAGAGCTGCCTGCCAAAGAATGTCAGCTTCCTTTTTTGTGGGCAGGTGGTGAAATGAATTCAGATCCTGATCATTTAAGCTCCATTTCTGCACCCTACCAAACGAGTTCCCTTCTATGCATTGAGAGGGTCTTAACTCCTTCAGTGGGGTAGAGAAACAGGACTCAGATCCTGAAGATCTGAGCTTGGTTCCTGCATCCTGCTAAAGCTGATCCCTTCCACCCAGGGAAAGAGGCTGATATCCTTTGACAGCCACTTCTTTCAGCCAGCCCCTAGAGACAAGCAGAAAGCAGAGAGCCAGCACCATACAGTAAGTAAGGCACATGAGGTACCTCAGGTAGGGTACCTTTAGCTGGCTTGATGCAGACTGTGCATGAGTGTTTCTCAGAGGCTGAAAATCCTATTTGGATTTGGGCAGGGAAGATTTTCAGCTATTAAACAGAACCTCTACCCCACATTCCTGAGGCATCCCACACTCCTTACCAGGGACTTTATCTGCTTAACAACATGCATGATCACTTAACATCGGCAACAGAAGTGCCAGGATTGTGGTCATTGAGCAAAGCAATTACATGAGCAGTCACATGACATCTTGCTTAACAACAACTTCATTCAATGCCTAAGATAATAAAATTGATTTTTTTCTTACTTCAGGTGAACAACTTCATTCTCCAGATCCATATTTTGTTTACGAAGCTCTTCTAATTCTCGCTCTGATTCGGATGCTCTGACTCCCATAACATGATCAACAGTGACACTGCAGCTTTTGAGTTTCTTCTGCAAAGTATTTTTTTCTTTTTCAGCCCTGAAATATGTAATTTTTATGAATGCAACTTGTTTTCATGTGGATGAAGTATGCAAAATTAAATGTGTGCTAAATATTTATTAAAATAATATATATAATATGATATACCGTATTTTTCAGAGTATAAGACACACCTTTTTCCCACAAAAAAGAGGCTGAAAATCTGGGTGCATCTTATACACTGAATACAGCATTTTTTTGCCTCCTGAAACCCCACTCCTTTACCAAAATAGCCGTGCATAGCTTGTAGAAGGTTTTCAGAGAGCTCTTGGAGGCTGAGGAGGAAAGAAATGAGCAAAAAATGGATCATTTTTTGCTAAATTTTGCCCCCCACAGCCCCCAGGAACACTCTATAACTGGGATGGTGAACCTATGGCACATGGCTTTATAGGAGCCTGGGAGGGCGAAAAGAGCCTCCCCCACATCCCCCAGAGGCCCTCCGGAGGCTTCAGGAGCCTCCCTGAAGCCTCCAGAGCGCAAAAAAAGTAGCCCTATGGGCAAACTAGAAGTTTGGGAACACACTTCCGATTTGCTCATAGGGTCAGTTTAAGTCCTCTCTTCAGGGACCTTCAGGCTTCCCTGAAGGCTCTGGAGGACTAAAAATAACCCTACGAGCAAACCAGAAGTCACCCCACCCCTGAAGGTCCCTGAAGCCTCCAGAGGGCCTTGGGGGGGGGAGGCTGTTTTCGCCCTTCCGGGTTTCTATAAAGCCTCTGGAGCCTGGGGAGGGCACAAAAAGCATGCAAAAAATGGGGGGTCATGTCTGTCATGTGCCTATGCGCACTGGGGGGTCGCGCATTGTATTATGGATGCAGAACGCCCACGCATGCGCCTCCTACGCCCCCCCCCCCCACTTATGGCACGCGAGCCAAAAAAGGTTCGCTATCGCTGCTCTATAAGCTTCCTAATGTCCTTTTTTTGACAAAAACGGGCCTTTATTTTGCTCGTTATTCCCCCCCCCCCGCCGCTCTCCATGAACACTCTACAAGCCTCCTAAGGGCTATTCATGCCCTTTAAAAAAAAAACCAGGCCCGTTTTTGCAAAAAATGGACTGTTTTTGGGAGGTTTGCAAAGTGCAAAACCTTTTTTTAAAAAAATTTGCCTCTTCAAAATCTTGGTGCGTCTTATACTCCGGTGTGTCTTTTACTCTGAAAAATACGATATATTCATTAAAACAAACCTTTTACTTCCTCTTGCAGCTTTATTCATTTTCAATTTTTTTCAGTGAAAAACACCTTTTACAAAAGCATTTTGAAATGTGTGCTCTAGAAGCAATTTCTAAAAAAGATATATTGCTATTTAAGTTAATATATTACTGTTGAATGATATATATAAATGTTCTGTACCATATTTGATTTCCATTTTTGCTAATGATTACTTTTAGTAGTTGCTTGTGGTGATTTCTGATGAAGTAGTAAGATTGTAAAATGCATTTATTAATGTGAAAAACGTATTATGGCTCAGAATATATTTTTTCAGAGGAGATCAATTCTTATCAAATACATTTAAACAGCAATAAGTTTTGATATCATAGGTAATAAAAAATGGAAAAAATCAAACTAACTTGGAAAAAAGTTCCTTCATTGTGTTAAGCTGTTTGCTTAGGGATTCTATCTCCTTTTCTTTTTCTTTCAGCTTGTTTCTCATCCCATCAGCTTTGGTCTGCCATTTTTTACATTCCTCCCATTTAATTAATTCTTCCCTTGGGCTCTATAAAGTGAAGAAAAACAAAATGAACAATCTTCCCCTTTAAAGGTTTGCAATTTATCAGTCTCTAATGAAGCATATGTTTCTTGAAAATATGTGCCTTTGCATGTATAAACAAATACTATATGTAACATACCATTTAATAAAAATACCATATATAATTACAAAATATGGGAGGGGCATAGCAAGTCAGAAATAAGTCATATTGGCTAAGGACATTTTATATCATACTTTCAACATCCTGTCTTCTCTTGGATTCTTTTTTTCTGATTCATCACTCTTCTTTCCAAGCTCCGTTTCCATTCTTTTTATTTTTCTTTGAAGTTCATCTATTAGACTTTGCTCATCAGCCTTGCCCTGAAAAATAAAGAATTGCTTAAATCATAGTTCCTGTACATCACAAGTGACAAAGTACTACAACATTAGTATAAAGGCATTAATATTAATATAATACTTTATAATGGCATAAAGACTGACAAGTATGAGTATTTCAAAATTAGCAATTTCACAGGTTCATTTGAAAAAAGTGGATACCGCATAGATAATAGTTTGTGATTATAAATGTTGTTATATATGTAACTGGAATTTCACTTGCTGAAATGACATAGAACAAGATGCAAGAAACATGTGAAAGCATTTGTCAACCCTGAAATTGGCCAAACTTTGGCCATTTTCTCTAGGGAGGTTTCTCTTTTCATTGCTTCAGGGCTGACACAGCCTGGAGCGAAGGGGCCATGGAGTGGGGTGTCGAGATAGTTAAGAGTATTGTAGCCTAAATAAAATTCTTTCCCCTAGGAATCCAGGATGGTGCAGATGTTCAAAAGGTAGAGACTGGGGTCACCTAGCAACTGGAGAGTATGCTGATTCAACCATGTGATTGGAGACTCTGAGAAGTGACAAAGTTTTACTTTGAGTGAAAAACCGATGGGAACTTACAGCTGTTTTTTTTTACCAGGAACATGCCAATTTGATATGTCCCAATTAAACGTTCGAGGAAATTGCCTGCCTCGAAGTTCTTATTGAATGGGATGTATTACTTGGAACCCTGACATAATTCTTCAAGCTTAAAAAAGAAACCTAGATGATGGAACAAATGTGCTCTAAGCAGAGTTCTGCATGAATGCAGTGTGATTTGTTTCATGACTGGATGATCAATTGCAGTGCTAAAAAAATAAAACAGCCAACAAACCAACAAAAAATGTCCTATGACAAAAAGGACTATTTACCTGAATTGAACTGGTTAATCTTTTATTCTGATTTTTCAGTTCTTCATTATCTTTTTCCATATCATCTTTCTCCCTTAGAACTTTAGTGTAGGCTTTCGTTTTTTTCTGAAGTTCTTGATTTAAATCATCCATATCATCTAATAGAGAATTCTCTTTATTTTTGCTTAATTTAAGAGCATCTTTAAGTTTCAACAATTGGTCATTCAAATCTTCAATCTGACTCTAAGAAATTAATATATATTAATATTATTTAGGACAACCAAAGAATGAATGATAGCATTAAATTCATAGGAGGGAAAAGGTTGAAAGCATTAATTTCTGGCAATAGAAGATAGGGTCTTATCTTAGTTGCAAAACACAGGAAAAATCAGTTGTATTTAATGGCTCCCAATTCAAAGCCACAAATTGTTTTTTACCACTGCATCCATTTTCTCAATATTATCTACTTTTGCTGACTGTGACTTTACAATTCGCTTTATCTGAGAAGAGGAGGATCTCTAAGAGGGTTTCCTAGTTTCATGGTTCCTGCTTGAATAGAAAATGGGACACCATGGCCAGGAAAGCCTCTGCTCAGATTTTGTTTGTGTATCAAATGCAGCCATTCCTACAGCAGGAAGAAACAGTAAAAACATCTGCCACAAGGCCTAGAGAACAACATTGAGGGCAGTCAAGGCTACGATATACAAGTGTCTGATAATAATATTTTATGGACTAATATTGATTTTATGAGTTTCTGTTTTGGTTATATGTTTTTCTTATGGCTTTATATTTTATTGTTGCAGGCCAGGGGTGTCAAACTAGCACCCTGCGAGCCAGATACATCATGCACAGGCCACACCCACCCCGGCTCTGCAAAGGCAAAAAATATCACAATACGTCACAACATCACGTGACGCGATCGAGTTTGACACCCATATTGTAGGCCATCCAAGATCAGTGACTGAGGTGAAGAATTCTTACAGTGGTGCTTAAAAGTTTTTGAAACCTTTTGAATTTTCAATATTTCTGTGTAAATATGATTTAAAACATGATTTTTTTCCTAAATCCTAAAACTAAATAAAGAGACCCCATCTAAACAAACCAGTTAAAAATATTATACTGAAAAATTCAAAATGTTCACAAACTTTTAAGAACCACTGTATTTGAATTTTTTAAATTTACTTTTTTCCCATTTTGTTTTATTTTTTGGGCTAAAGTTGTAATGCAATTGAATTGAACTGCTAGCCCATTGGAAGAATTGTAATACTCTAGATATTATTAATTATTGCAAAATATTACGAGGTTCTAATTTATTATTATTTTTCTAGGAAAATATTCAGAACCATATTCTTTTCTGATACATTGTGTTAATAAATATCTTCTTGTGAAATCTCAATTTGTAATACTTGTATTGCACTTGAAATGGTATTCTTTTGACTATGCGGCAGCAAACTAATAGAAATACTGGTAGTATTTCAGCTGTTATATTTCTTTCTGACTATAAAAATAATTTATTATTCTATATCCAGCTCCATTCTGGGAAAGTGTTTTTTGTTATAGAAAGCATCATACATACATCTTCCTATTTTTGTATAATCCAGGTAGACTTATTTAAGCAGTTATTTCAGATGTCCTGATATAGTAGAAATGTGTGTGCCTGTGATTGTTATATCATACTGACATATAATCTTTTGATACTGTTTTTCCTGTTTAATCTGTTATAGATATGCTTTGATAAAAGAAAATTATACATATGCCTCAAATAACCATTTCACAATAAATACTGTTCATCTAAAACCCAGAAAGATGAATGCCCTCTGGAAAACTTGACGAGATGTCCTTCAAAAACTCTATCAGATAACTGTTAATAACTTAAGCTGAAACTTTTGAATAAATAGTAATCACTCATATCTTGCTTTTGCAATTCAAAGTTTCAGAAATTATCCAAATAATTGCCCATTCTTTTATTTTGCCTCTTCTATTATTGATTGCCTTTTATTAATAACTGCCATTAAGTTTGTAATTTTTGGCTAGAAATACTTTTGGGAGACAAATAATTTTCCTAGCTTTCCCTCAATTATTTAAAAAACAAAACAAAACAGAACAATTGTGTCTCAGCAGATTGGAATATCCAATATCAAAGATGTTGGAAAGTCCAAAACTGACTGACGTCCTTGGCCACCAGGACAGAAGGGAGAAATGAATAGCATTTCTATTTCCCATTATTTGGTTTAATATAGATAGATAGATAGATAGATAGATAGATAGATAGATAGATAGATAGATAGATAGACAGACAGACAGACAGACAGACAGACAGACAGACAGACAGATCCCACCTTATAAAGAAAATATATCCACTCCTCATTTAATGAAAAAGTTATGTTCCAGTGACTTGGTTGTAAAGCAAAATAGTTGCTAATTATTGTATACCATGTAGAGTCTCTCTTTGAGGGAGATGGGCAGTACAGAAAAGTTAACAATAAATTTAAAACATGTAACTGAAAGCCACTGTGAAAATTGCTGGTTGCTGCTATGTCATTCAGAGAAAGGTCTCATATAGGTATACCAATATTGTTTTCACCTTGGCATGTATTGTTGACAGATGAACAAAATTTGGATGTAAATGTATGCATTGGTCAGAAAATAAATTTTTAATTACCATATTTGTGAATGGTCGCTAACTGATGTAGTTGCTAAATGAAGAGCATTTGCATCCATTCCAATTGTGAACTTTTTTTGGACAAAAAAATGCAATTTTCAAAGTGAGATAAATTGCTGCTAGACACTGTTTTGGTATGAAACCAAACCAAACCAAAATGCTGGTTCCTTTTTACCCTCAATTCCTTTGTGTGCTTGTCAACAATTTGCTGAACATTCATATGTGCCTCC
This sequence comes from Thamnophis elegans, assembly GCF_009769535.1. Lineage (NCBI taxonomy): Eukaryota > Metazoa > Chordata > Lepidosauria > Squamata > Natricidae > Thamnophis > Thamnophis elegans. The sequence continues at coordinate 40,144,671 of NC_045547.1, read as the reverse complement.
TTTTGTGATGCTACAGAAATGATCTGTTGTTCTGCAGCTGCTGTCATTTCTGCTCGAAGTTCCAGAAGTGCCTTGCTCAAAGCCTAAAAATATCATTAAAAAGATACAAATAAGCTCTGTAAATTAAAAAAAATAACTATCATTATTTTTATATGTAAATAAACCCAGAATTTAACTTTCTGTAGAACTGAAGTTGCAGTTTCTGGCTGAGGTTTTTGAGTGGTATTTTTGGAATAAACTGCAAAAATCAATAAATAAGGCTACAGAAAATTTTATTTAATTTATAAGTAACATTATTTATATAAGTCTATGTATAACTTTCTGTGTGTGTGTGTCCTCAACTTACAACTATAATTGAACTCAAAATTTGCTGTTAAGTGAAACGTTAACTGAGTTTTGTCCCATATTATGCCCTTTCCTGCTTCAGTTGTTAAGTGAATCACTGCAGTTAATAAGTTAGTAACTCAGTTGTTAAGTGAATCTGGCTTCTCCATTGATTTTGCTTGTCAGAAGTTTGCAAAACCTTAGTCATATGGTCACAGAAGGTCACATGACCTTGGTATATAGCAATGGTCATTAATATGAATCAGTTGCCATGCATCTGAATTTTGATCACATGATTATGGGACTGCTGCAAAGGTCATAACTGTGAAAAACGGTCATAAGTCACTTTTTTCAATGCTGTTGTAACTTTGAACGGTCACTTAAATGAACTATTGTAAATTGAGGTGTGTGTGTGTGTGTGTGTCTGTCTGTGTGTGTGTGTGTGAGACAGTCAGTAAAGCATCTCAGGTACTGGACAGTTTGGGATAGAAAGAAATGAAAGGACTATCTCTATTTTGCAACCATCATGCACCATGCAAACTAAGTAAGAGAACAAAAGAAAAAAACGCAGTATTGAAAGTCTGCCAGCTCCGTAAAAATGTTGGCAGATAGGGAGCGTTTAATATGGCTTATAAAATGACTTTGGCTGTCTTTGCATAATATACATCACCAAGAAGCTTGTCAATGATTGCACCTATCTCCTCCCTAGATCTAGTCTCAAAAAATTGTGAAATAATCATACTTACTTTTTGTTGCTTCTCTTTTAAAGCTAGCTGATTCTTTAGTCGTTCCACTAGATTCTTCATTGTAGTTGTTGGAGACCTGTTATTTGCTTGTCTTTGTATCTCCAATTCACTTTTTATATTCAGTAGTTCTTTTCCCATTTTTGACAATAAACTCCTTAAGTCTTCTATTTCATCTTGCAGTTTTTTAACTCTACACTGATGCTTCTCCTCAAGCCTAGCGCAACAAAATAATATATAAAACTGAATTCCACTATTAAACTGAGCACAGCCAGGTAGACTAAGAAATATTCAAATATTATTCATAAATATTTCTCACACTGTCCTAAATTTATATCAGAATTTAGTAAACTAAACTAATTTACTGGTAACTAAACTCAGTCATGTTATTAAAAGGTGAGTAGTGAGACAATGATAATAGCTCTAAAAATAATGTTCAACTAATTTTAAATTTATACAGTGATAATTCAAAATTTAATTATTTATGCAACACAAGACTCAGTTATAAGTCAAGAAAACAGATCAAGAATTTCTAATATCACAACTTCATTCTAAACTTACTGGGCCCTGATGTTATCAAATTCATTGATTTTTACTGCAGTTATCTGCTTTTGCTTCTGCAAATCAGATGATGTTTTCTTTAATTTGCTGAGAAGAGAATTAAGGGAGCTGTCCTGTTCTGCTATAGTTTGTTCCAGTTCTGCCACCCGAATTAAATGTTTACTTGCCGGAACAGCTAAAGAAGGCTTTTGAATCAACTCCTGTAGAACAACGAAGATTGAAATAAATCTTTCTGTACTCATTTATTACACTTTAACATCAAAAATCAAAGTTTCTTGCCAATACATTTGTAAAAAAAGGTTAATTTAGCCTGTATGATTCTCAATTCAGAACATATACATCTGTCAAAATTAGGAATTTTCAAAGTCACAAGAATTTCAATATTTGATTTAAATATTCTCCTTGTAGTCATCAGTAGGATGATATATTTTTCCCCAGATCACAGATTTTACTCCTATGCTAAAGAAACAAACGCAAAACGCAAAGAAATTGTATTTTTAAGCTTTTTGCTAGGTAAGAGACATTAAGGAAAAATACTGGTACCATGTTTCCCCGAAAATACGACAGGGTCTTATATTTTTTTGACCCACAAAATATGGCCTTGGGCTTATTAGAGGGGGCGGGCTTATTGTTTTGGTGTTGCTCTATGGTTATGGGCAGGCTGCCAGAAGACTTTGTCTGGCAGCCTGCCCATAACCATAGAAAACACTCCTAGAGCGGCCGCTGCTGGAAGAATTGGAAGCCAAGTTCCGGAGTTTGGAAGCTGCAGAAGAAATTTTGCTCGGAGCTCGGCAGCAGCTGCAAGAGCCCAGAGCATGGTGGGGCTGGGAGGCATGCGAGCTGGGGGTGGAGCAGGCGCTCGCGCAACCCCCCTCTGCAGCCAGGCAGTGCTCCATGCACTGACCTAGGGGGTATCCTGAATGTGCCAAGCCGCAGCAGCTGGGTGGTGGGCAGAGCACCACATGGCTTGGCGTCTTAGGGATACTCCCTACATCAGTGAATGGTGCTCTGCCCGGCTGGAGAGGGGGTTTGCCATGTGGCTGCTTGTGATCATGGTCACGTCATGACTGCTTCGTCCCTGAGGCTGTGCCCGGCTCTTCGGGAGCCCGTTTGCAAGGGAGCAGCCGCCCGGCAACTCCACTCTCCAGCCAGGCAGAACGCCACTCCCCAACCTAGTGATATCCCGAAGGTGCCAAGCAACGTGAGTGCCTTTCTTCCACCCCTCCGGCTCCCACGGCTTGGCACCTTTGGGATACCACTAGGTCGGTGAGCGGTGCTCTGCCTGGCCAGAGGGGGGGGGGTTGTCCAGGGGCTTATTTTCAGGGGGGGCTTATATTTTTGCCCACCCATAAAATGTGGCAAGGCTTTAGTTTCAGGACATGTTGTATTTTCGGGGAAACACGGTAGTCCACAACTTATGACCGCAATTGGACCCAATATTTATGTGAGAAATTAAGTGAGAAATTTGTAAAGTGAGTTTTACCCCATTTTATGACTTTTCTTGCCATATTTGTTGAGTGAGTAGTTGTTAAATTAGTACACAGTTAAGTGACTCTGGTTTCCTAATTGAGTTTGCTTGTCAGAAGGTTGCAACATGACCCCAGGAGACTGCTACTATCATAAACGTCAGTTGTCAAGCATCTGAATTTAAAACATGTGACCATGTGGATGTTGCAATGGTCATAAGTGTGAAAAATGGTCATAATAACTTTTTTCAGTGCCTTTGTAACTTTGTTCACTAAGTGAACTGTTGTTAGTGGAGGATTAGATGTACAAGCTATTGTTTATCTGCAGAATGAAATAGCAAATATTATCCATTTCTTTGTATTTCCTCACATAAATTGCTCCAAATCAAAAGTTAATAGTGTCCATTCAAACTGTTAGGTCCATCAACAGCCTAATAATAATAACAATAACAATGAACAAGTATGACAAAAAAAAGCAGATAGTATCAATAGTGATAGGTGTCTTGGACGCAATTCCAATACATTTGGAGCACCACTTGAACACCACTGGCATTGATAAAATTACTATCAGTCAATTGCAAAGGGCAGTTTCATTTGAGTACCTGATGTCCTGCACCGATATCTTTAACACCATAAAACAATACCATCTTATCCCAGGTAGTGGCAAGGGCTCCATAGATCGACAAAAATGCAAATCCAGTCTAAACCTCTGGTTTACTGCACAATTAATCATAACAATTTTTCCATTTTATCTTTCTGTTATAAGCATTTAGTTTGGAAACAAATAAAGCATATTATACTTACTAAAGCTGTTTGCTTGAATTTATTAAAGGAACTGTCAACATGTACATCTAATTTCTGATGCAGAACTCTGAGGTCCTCTTCATGCTTCTTTGCAATTTCTTCTTGTTCCTAAATAATACATTTATATTTCTTGTTACAATACTTAATTGATAATTTGCGCTATTTCATCTAATTAATAAAAACAGATAATGGGAATATACACACATATACATATATTTGTTAATTTGTTAATTAATTAATTCATTAATTGATTTAAGCTCATTTTTTCCTGCAGGCTTATTCCTCCCAAATCTATTCAAATACTAAATCAGATTTATTATGAAATACAAAGAAACCCAAACTAACTCTCCACATTTTCCATTTTCAAAATAAGACTACTTATAACTTTAATATGTGACCTACTTACATCTTTTTTTTTCTTCATCACTATTAACCTGTTACTTTCATTCTTTTGTATGCCTATCTAGGAGTTTTTCATGAATGATGCACAAAAATATTCAAGAAAAATAACTGAAATAATAGGAAGATGGTAACAGAAAGTATTGGTATACAAGTTTTTTCCCTAAGCCTAACCACAAATCCCATTATGAAACCTAAATATTCCACCTTCATTTTTATTTAAGTGTTCTAAATTATAATACCTCTCGTGCTTTGGCCAAAAGATTTTGGTACTTTTTCAGAATTTCTTCTTTCTGATTTAATCTTGCTTGCATATTTGCAATGGTCTGGTGTGCAATTTTCAGAGCATGGGGGTTTGTATTATCATCAATTTGATCTAGCTGCGCTACCAATTTCTCTCTCTCGGATGATGCTGGCAATTGCAATCTTAGTTCATTTATGACTTTATCTCGTAACAGGATGTTTTGCTCTGCTTTCCACAAAGTGGCTTCTTTTTCTTTTAGCTTCTGAAACCAAGGAAATCCATATTATTGAAAAATTAATTAGAATCAGTTTCAGCAATACATATATTGTATATGACATTTCAATCAATTATGCTTCTATTGTGATATGATCATCCCTAAATATAAAACATGTGCAGATTAAAAAAAAAACCTACAGCTTTGTAACTTTCTCCAAATTAAAAATACTAGAAGATCAGAGAGGAAGATTTGGGGTGGTGCGAGTAAAAGTGGGTTGATAATGATAGTGGAGGCAACGGCAAAAAAATGAACTCAGGATTTTCTAGCTAGTCGCTCTGGAAAGAGAAAATATTAAAAAATAATTACAGGACATAATTTGGGGAGAGCTAGCTGGTAAAGTTTTTGCTAAGGACACTTAGTTTTATCTTTCCCAGCTTAGATACTATACAGTCAGAGCCAGTTACAACATTTAAAATGCCTATAGTAGTACATTTCTTTTTTTGTCATCATAGCTAAAAAGGAACTTTAATTTATCAACTAGTAAGTTGACAAGTTAAACTATCACAAAATAGTTTAAACCCATAGATTAAGATTTAAATGGTCAGAATTTGATCATCCTACTAGTTAAAGCTAATCACACACATTAAATTGATATTTGTTTTGTTGACATTTCATTAACAATATTTTCTATTTTTCCATTTTTACTTAGGTAAACCTAAGAAATTTTGGTCTCAGCTAACACTCCTAGGTTTCCAGCTTATATACTATTTAAATGATAATTATTGTTAATTATTTGTGAAAAGTAACTAAAAAACTCTCCTAAGGTCTCTTGAATTGTGATAATTTTCTCCCTCTCCTGGTCTGATAACATCATTAAAAACAGAGGATTCAATTAGGTGAATAGTTCTATTACCTCTTCTACAGATTTGCAGGTGGCTTGCATTTCCAGAATTGTTCGACTTTGTTCTCTAACTGTTTTAAGAGCTTGCTCAAGTTGATGTGGAAGAGACAAGGTAGGATCTGGAACTGTACCTGCAGCTTCATTAAACTGTAAAAGAGAGAAATAGATGGAAGATAAAGAGCAGCTCTCCACCAAAAAATATGGCTCTGTTATATAGCCTTAAATCAATGTAATTACCTTCTGAGCTGTACTTAATATGTCCTGTTTCTGACTGTCATATATATCCAGCTGACGTTCTAATTCTACTTCTCTTTTATCCCAGGCCATCTGTCGCTCCTCATGGAACTACAATTAGATAAGAATTTTATATGAAGAATGGTATCTAGGAATGACAGCACTATAGCACACTGATATAAACTTAAATGCAAAAAAATGTTTTTATGAAAGATTAACAACAGTAATATTCTTAAGAGTACATAAATTTTTTGAAGAAAAAAAATGATGGTGGTATTTTTTCTGTACCTGGCCCTGCTGAACAATTTCTTCTTCCAAATGATTGATTGTCTGTTCATATTCAGAGAGGATATTTTTTAAATATTTAATCTCCTCATTTTTCCTGGATAATTCACGATTTAGTTTAAGTTCTTGGAGGCGAAGTTCTTCAATTTTTACATGCCACTCAATTACCTAATAATTTATAACAAGTCAAATCTCAACAGTAATTTAAACAACACAATTAATTCCAGTAAAGTAGCATAATAGTTAGGAATAGAACAAACGTTATAGCTTTTTAGAAAGGAATAAAAAGCTTTGAAACAAGCAATTCTTGATCTACCAAATAGGTGAAACTCGAAAAATTAGAATATCGTGCAAAAGTTCATTTATTTCAATAATGCAACTTAAAAGGTGAAACTAATATATGAGATAGACTCATTACATGCAAAGCAAGATAGTTCAAGCCGTGATTTGTCATAATTGTGATGATTATGGCTTACAGCTCATGAAAACCCCAAACCCACAATCTCAGAAAATTAGAATATTGTGAAAAGGTGCAATATTCTAGGCTCAAAAGTGTCCCACTCTAATCAGTGAATTAAGCCATAACACCTGCAAAGGGTTCCTGAGCCTTTAAATGGTCTCTCAGTCTGGTTCAGTAGGAATCACAATCATGGGAAAGACTGCTGACCTGACAGTTGTGCAGAAAATCATCATTGACACCCTCCATAAGGAGTGAAAGCCTCAAAAGGTAGGAAGTTGGATGTTCCCAAAGTTCTGTATCAAATCACATTAATAGAAAGTTATGTGGAAGGGAAAAGTGTGGAAGAAAAAGGTGCACAAGCAGCAGGGATGACCACAGCTTGGAGAGGATTGTCAGGAAAAGGCCATTCAAAAGTGTTGGGGACTTTCACAAGGAGTGGACTGAGGCTGGAGTCAGTGCATCAAGAGCCACCACACACAAACGGATCCTTGGCATGGGCTTCAAATGTTGTATTCCTCTTGTCAAGCCGCTCCTAAACAACAAACAACATCAGAAGCGTCTTACCTGGGCTAAAGAAAAACAGACCTGGTCTGATGCTCAGTGGTCCAAAGTTCTCTTTTTTTGATGAGAGCAACTTTTGCATCTCATTTGGAAACCAAGGACCCAGAGTATGGAGGAAGAATGGAGAGGCCCACACTGCAAGATGCTTGAGGTCCAGTGTGAGGTTTCCATAGTCTGTGTTGATTTGGGGAGCCATGTCATCTGCTGGTGTTGGTCCACTGTGCTTCATTAAGTCCAGGGTCAATGCAGCCATCTACCAGGAGATTTTGTAGCACTTCATGCTTCCTTCCGCAGACGAGCTTTATGGGGATGCTGACTTCATTTTCCAGCAAGACTTGGCACCTGCCCACATTGCCAAAAGCACCAAAACCTGGTTCAATGACCGTGGGATTACTGTGCTTGATTGGCCAGCAAACTCGCCTGACCTGAACCCCATAGAGAATCTATGAGGCATTGCCAAGAGAAAGATGAGAGACATGACACCGAACAATACAGAAGAGCTGAAGGCCGCTATTGAAGCATCCTAGTCTTCCATAACACCTCAGCAGTACCACAGGCTGATAGCTTCCATGCCACGCCACATTGAGGCAGTAATTGCTGCAAAAGGGGCCCAAACCAAGTATTGAGTACATATGCATGCTTATACTTTTCAGAGGTCTGATATTGTTCTATGTACAATCCTTTTTTATTGATTGCATGTAATATTCTAATTTTCTGAGATTGTGGATTTGGGGTTTTCATGAGCTGTAAGCCATAATCATCATAATTATGACAAATCACAGCTTGAACTATCTTGCTTTGCATGTAATGAGTCTATCTCATATATTAGCTTCATCTATTTAAGTTGCATTACTGAAATAAATGAACTTTTGTACGATATTCTAATTTTTCGAGTTTCACCTGTATACAAAGTTTAGTGCACATCTAATAATCTCTTTAAATTTTGGTCCAAACTAACAAGATGACTTTATTTAAAAAATATAAATCACTGTGCACCACTAAGAAGGCTAGAAAGATGCTTAAATAGATAAGGTGATGGGAATAATAGTCAAAGCCTGATTTGGCACATTCAGGATTACATATAAAATCTTTCAATTTAAGACAGAATGTCTCAAACCTTTTGTGCTCCTCTTGCGTCTTTTAAAGTGGCTACTAGTTCTTCTATTCCTTTTAATTTCATCTCCAACTCCACTGCCCTGTTCTCTGCATTTCGACGTTCCTGCTGAGCTTGCTGGATATCTTCCATAGTTTTAAGTTTGTCATTCTGCAGTTGAATCATAGTCTTGGAGAACTTCTCCTGTTGAGCTAGGGGCAAAGCACCACTAAATTGCCTCCGTAATGACTGAATGGTTTGGCGTAAATGTTTGACTCTATTCTTCCCTTCAAGTCTTGCATAATATAATGCTTGCTCTTTGTCATCCAATTTTTGCTCTAAGCGCATGTTAGTGATCTCTGTGTTCTGAAGTTTTGATGTTGCAGCTGCCAACTTAGTTATAGCTGTAGCCTCACTAACCTGAAGAGCCACAATATGCTGATGTAATTTTGCAATAAGTGTTTTTTCATCTGATTGTACCTAAAATCCAATAAAATAAAAATAAATTAAATGTGTTTAAAAGAATAATACTACAAAGAACACTAAAAACTACCTGTGTATCAGAAATCACACCTGATAGTCCAAAATCTGCATTCTGAGTGATTCCACTTCTTTATCTCTGGATTGTTGCCGATTCTCTAGTGCAGTAACTTGTGTCTTAGCAATATCAGAAAGCTCCTTTAACCTTAAAGCAGAAGTAAAAGATACTGTAAGAGTTGGCAAGATCAGAAAGGCAGGCCTAAAATTGGATTATTAAAATAACAATATACCAGTATCAACCTACTCATAAACAAATGGCTCTCATTCCACTGTAACATAAAGAATGGAAAAAGTTGTAAGAGTTCAATCTTGAATGTATTATGTAAATGGTTTGATTCTTTCAAATTGAAGTAACTGATTTTCTTTTATATTAAATGAAAACTTAATAAAATGAGAATGCTTTCTAAAGTCACATGAAAGCTTCCTTTATAATAATCCCCAGCTTCATAAATTTGTAAAACAATTTTGGAATAAAAGGAAGTTAATTTAACAAAAAAAACCAACAATCCCTGACAATATTTTTCCATTAAAAAGATCTTGTAACATACATATATAGAAAAAAGATGAACTGCTGGGTAAATATCAATACACTTCCTCTTTTTTCAGCAAAGGGATAGAATTTTCATACTTACTTTGATATCTCAATCTTGAGTTCAGTTTCACTTTTCTCTAGCTCCATTATTCGACGTTTATCCACCTCACTTATTCCTTTACTCACACTGTTTGACAGTTCATCTCGCAAAGATTGTTCTACCTTCTGTGCTTCAAGGTTGATTTTTGTAAGCTAAGAAAGATCAAATTGAAATGAATTATACTGAGATAATATGTAACAATGCTTACACATACAGCTGGATAATTTATATCATGTACATTTTTATGATATTCTTAAACATGAAGAATAAGATTTAAAATGCAGACATCTGGCTAGGGCTTAGGATTTAAACAAATAGCTTTGTTTTCCAGTTGCATCTGTAACTTTGACTTACTAAACTAGAAGGAAACTCACTTCAAAACACAATCACTCTATATCTATTGCATGTGTATGACATTCTTGCCAAAAAGTCTAGGTAATGTGTTTTCATACAATTACATCAGATTTCAAAGCATACTCTTTTACAACTGCCTATCTAATTAATGAGTTATGTATGAAATCATCAAATACTCTCTACAAATACTGAAATAAAGATCTAGTAACGTGTATAGTACCTAGGCTAAATCTAATGCTTCTGACAAGAGGTGAAAAGACATGTATTTTATGTATTTAATCTGATAGTTGTATACTGTTATAGCGTGGGATGTAACATTGCAGCAAAAGACATTTCTCTTTGAAATACATGCATGAGTTTGATTTTTTTATGTCAAATGTAGCAAGCAGCATCATAAAAATAATGTATAATATACTAAATATAATGTTTGATGTTGGTGTTTGTTTTACAAGAGTTATAAGCCATTGCAATCACAGCTGCTGATACAAAGTTTGTAATTCTTTCCATCCAATCCATTATCCAAAAGGCAGGAATGAACGGCAGAAACCTGAAGCAGCAATGAGATCCACTTAGATTCCAAAACCAAAACTCACTTACAGTACAATCCTTTGCCTATTTACCTGAAATACAGCTGGCTGAATCAATGGAAGCTACTCAGAGATAAATATGTATATTATTGTACCTTTGATGTGAGTATAGATCTTGAGCATGTACATGCTCCCTGTTTTAATCAATAGCCCCTAAAAGCCTCTATCACCATGATTTTTTAAAAAACCAACGTTAACTCAATGACAGACAATTACAAATACAACAGCAATCTATAATTGTATCAAACACTTTATGCAAGCTATGTAAATAAAGTTTAACCACCTCAGCAAATTTTGCTTCCAGTTCAATGTTACGTTCTTCTGCTTGTTTTAATGTATTTCGTAGGTGTTCATACATTCTCTGACAATGCTCCGCTCTCTGTCGTTCATTTAATTCCTTCATTTCAAGCATAGTAATTTTCTTAGAAATAGAAACAATCTCACTGTTGGTTATTGCTTTTGTAGCTTTGTCTGTAGCATTGTCTCCTAATAACAACAACAACATCATCATCATCATGTACAATAAAATGTAATTCAGATGCACTAGATACCTTTTAAAAAGAAATAAAATATAATACTAGTGTTACAGAGGAACAATATGTTAAATTTTCCAAAATGTTTATTATTTTAATATAAAAGAAAGCAGGAATATGACCCAGAAATCTAACCATTGTTTAATTATAGCAGATTTATAATTTGTTGATGATCTAATCCCATTTGTGAGTCTGAAATACCTCACTTTTTCACTGAAGGCAGGAAAAAAAAACTTTTCCAACTAGAACAAAGGATTTAACGTATGTTAACGTTCTAATACGAGAAAAGAAACAGAGATATATCTAAATATTATGTTCTTTGTTCAACTCAATACATGGGTGTAATTAAGAATCTTACTCTTCCCAAACTTAGAATGTGAAATTGGTATTCCATCACTTCCCAAGTAAAAAGAAAAAATATACAAACTTGTCAACTTGCTAGTTTTACAGAAAAAAAGGGTTTTTTTTACCATAACTATGTGCTTACCAAGTTTCACTGTTTGTTCCCAGGCTTGTTCAATTGTATGAAGTTTCTCTTTTGTAATTTCTAATTCCTTATTTAAAGATTCTATCTGATTTTTCAGAGATGTGTTCTCATGCTATGAAGGAACATGTAAAGGTAAATTATTTTTCTACTGTACATATAATTTGAATGGAATAACAGTACTGATTTTTAAAAGTTGGTCTGAATGAAATATACTTTGACTTTAACAGCAGTTTCATGGGGCTACTCCATAAAGTTCCCTTTCTAATTTTTGATGATAATGAAGCATCCAATTGAATTTTCTAATAGCTCAAAAAGTAAATGAAGGGATGAAGGGAACAATAGCGTTTGTTCAAAGTAATATAATATAAATAATATCACCTCTAGGTGCTCCATATTGTTTGTTCTTTGAATAAGCAAGTTATCTTTTTGAAGCATATCCCTGTATTTAGCAGTTAAGTCATTATATTGTTTATTAGCCATTTCAAGGTCATTTAGAGGTACACTATCATCCAATGCTTTTTGCAATGCTGCTATCTTGAAAGTTGCCATTTCCTAAATTGAAAAAGAGGAAATGTTTTTTTAGAATATAAAAGCTTAAATACTGATTTCAGGAAAATGTTGTCAATGGTCCCAAGGAAATTATTATTCCAAGAGTTACTAGAAATATATCTGTAGGAGTGGTACAGCTTGGGGGTGGAGTCAAAAGAAGAATCAGCCTAGAGTTTCTATGTTGCCACAAGCAGACTAAGCCCAAACCTTCATGAAAACCAGCTGGGTGACTTTGGGCCAGAAACTCTCTCAGTCCAACTCACCTTACAGGGTTATTATTGTGGGGAACATAGAAGGAGCAAGGTGTGCTGGATATATTTACCACCCTGAACTATTTGTAAAAATAATAAAGGTGGGATATAAATAGGACAGGGCACGGCAGAGCAGAGCAGAACAGAACAACAGAGTTGGAAGAGACCTTGGAGATATTCTAGTCCAATCCCCTGCTTAGGCAGGAAACTCTACACCCTACACCAGTGGTTCCCAAACTTGGCAACTTTAAGACTTGTGGACTTCTGCTCCGCTGGCTGGAGAATTCTGGGAGTTGAAGTCCACAAGTCTTAAAGTTGCCAAGTTTGGGAACCACTGCCCTACACCACTTCAGACAAATGGTTATCCAGTATCTTCTTTAGAAATTCCAGTTTGGAAGTCAGAAAAGATGAGAGCTTTCATAGCACAATATGAGTTATGGACACTCGGGCAGTGGAATTTTCAACTGACTGGTTGCAAGTTTCCTTTGTACAGACTTTCCTCATAGCCTCAGCATCTCAAAGGGCCCTGCCCTTCATTGAACACAATGACCCTATTATTGATAACTATCAGAACTACATGGAAAACTTCAGGGACCAGTTCAGGAATCTGATAAGAGAGATTACAGCAATATACAGGATTCATGAACTTGATAACACATAATCAAATTATGTACAACTGAACGATACAGTATGATGAACAAACTTGGATAAAATAACACATACTTTGAATCTTTGCAAAGATCCAATCTTTTCTCGAACTGTCACTTCCATTGATATCATGTCAGTCTTCATTTTATCATTTTCTTTGCGAAGATGCCTTTCCATTTCAAGTAATGTTGTGTATTGTCTTGTTATTGATCTTTCTTTTACTTTCAGAACAGTTATTTTTCTACTATAATCTGCAAATAGTTGTTTAGTATCATCAGTATCCTTTTCAAGCGCATCCAATAAATCCTGTGGAAAGTTTCCAGTATTATAGACAGTGTAGTCAACATTTGGTAAGCATTTTACTCATGCATAATTAACAGATTCTGGATTATAAAGCTTCATTCATATCATTAATCTACTCCACCTTTCTGCAGACCCAAGTGTTTCCCCCCAAAAAATCTATTCAGAGAATAAGTATATTAACAGCTAGGAAAACGGCTTTTCCTCCCTATTCCTCTTTGTATGTAGTGATAAATATGGGGAAAGTGAAAACCTTAGCAAATCAAAGACCACTTGCTAATACTGTAGGGGAAAATATTAAATGATATTCTTAGGATTATGGTTAATGAACATTTTCTGTTTTCATGTAAATTAAAATTTACTACATTCAAATGAAAATAATCTCCTTACAGTATATTCCTTTATTTTTGTATCATCTTCCTCCTTTTGATACTCCAATCTTTTCTTTTCCTGTAGTATTTTCTCATTAACAACTTTCCAGTGTTCCCTTTCACTAAAAAAGAGAGAAGTTTTCAATAAATGCATACATACTTAAGGCCATTCCTTTTTATCAGCCTGTAAAATATAGTTTTAACAAGTTAGGTGGATGCCTAGGTTTGAAAGTTTAGATTAAAAAGTTGTAAACAATTTCTCAAAAAGAACTGATTAACAAAACAGAACTTGTAAGAAAGAACATTATAGTATTAATTGAATGTTTTGGTATTACAAATTGTTTTGTTTTGCCTCTCATGTTTAGTCCAAATAAGTTTAAACTGTTATTTTCTAAATAATCAAAATTAGAATATCAGAACACCATACAATGCAGATGGTCTAATTTTAGAGATCCATAACTCAACAGATTGTGTAAATTTAGCAAAAAAAATCCAAATGTCATAAATCACATGAAAAACAATGTTTTATTTCATTAAGGAATGTTAATACATTGTTTAATTAATTTTTTAATGTTCAGGGTTAGATCTTGGATCTGAAAAGAAGAGACAGGAATTCTTATTATGTACCGTAATAATTGTAACAGATGTGTTCAGAAACTACTTAATCTAGACAGAATTTGGTATTTTATCTGATGCTAAATATAGAAAGATATCTATTGTCCTGCTCATTTGCCTCTTCTTTCATATTCAACCAGAATAACTACTTCAAGTCTTAGGCAGAAAAAGCTAATATTATCATGATTTGAAAATGTTAATTTTTGACACGAGTATCAATTTAAAAATCTGTAATTTGGTAATATGAACCCATAAAGGAGTAAAAATTACTAATAAGCTGAATTGAATTTATTATGGTGATAGGGCAGCTCAAAAAAACTATGATAAAATTCTCATTTCTTCGATTAACAAAGATATTTTGACTTTCTAATCAAAAGAATCAGAAGGAAAAATCACTATACCTTTGATATTCTTTATACAACAAGCCTTGTTGATGGCGGATAACTGCAAATTTTCTCTTATATTCTTCTATTGCCTCTTCTAATTTTTTAAAGAGCAGTTCTTTGTTTTCAAATTCCTAATAATGCACATAAATTGAAAATATGATACCTCTCTACTTCAATTCCAATGTTACTGCTTGGAACACTGTCGTCTTGAAGTTAATGAAGTTAGTGAATTAATACTTAACAGCAATGGATTTAATTCTATAAGCATATGTTAACAAAAAATCCTATGCTCATTTTATGTAGGCATGCTATTATATGTGTGTATAATATATAATAAGCATTCATACTTATATAATAAGCATTCATACTTCCTAAAAACTAGTTTTTAGGAAAAAATATTAATTGAACAGCTTAAGTTTAACTCATGAATGAAGAAACTATATGTGCATGTTCTCCCTGAACCTTTGTTCTGTTTCTGTATATGGAAAAAAATCTGACAGATTGGACATATAGAAATACATATACTATTTAGTTTAATGTTATTTACCTGCAAAAGATGTATTAAATATTCATTCTGGGAATTAATGATGTTCACACTAGAAGGAGACATCCCTTCTGGAAGACTTGGTGATTTAAATATTATGTTGCCACTTTCTGATTTTTTCAGCATCTCAATTTCATTTTCTAGATTTGCAATCTGAAAAATAAACATTAGAAAATAACAATGGAGGGAAGAAAAAAATCTCTAAAATCTCTGAAGTTTTATCTAGCCCATCTCACTAAAAATGACTGGAAAATTCCACGGTTATAAATTAGAAAACCTTCTCTGGAAGTCCATAGTACCAAATCATACTATACTGTATGTAAAGCTTCATATATTTTAACAGCTTTAAAACAAGTACAGCAGAAGAGCACTTGGAACATCACTCTGTCACTCACAACAGATATAATTCACTAATCCAGTCCAGAGACAAACAAGAAATTCCATTAAAAACAATTTGCAACACAAATAGCTCTGAATGGGACTCCTCTTAACTTTTTTTCCAGTAGTAGCAGAGATAATTTTGAAAGCCAAGGTAATCTACATACTTTTGTACTTGCTTTAGCTAGCTGGTTAGAAAAGTTTACTGCTTCTTTCCGAGATTCTCTCAATTCTTTGCGCAATTCTTCATTTCGGCCTGTCAGTTGGTCCACTTGGGCCTTAAAATGCAAGCTGGCATCAAAAGCTCCTTCTGCATTCTTTAATTCAATTGCCTGTCAACAATTAATTCATCACAAAAGTAAGTATTTTCAATTAAATTATGGAAAATTTTCAGTTCCTTCCAAATAACAGAACTCTATTAGTAGTCCAAGTACTCCACAAGATAGTGCTCTCCAAAAGTTTGGAACCGTGCTTCCTAGTATCTGTAACTATAACAAGTGATCTTACTGGATTTATAGATGAAAATAAGTTCATTTGATGTTCTATAGCTTAATACAGCTTAATTTAAAATCATAAAGAATGATTTATATGATGAAATTAAACATATCACTGAATTGCAATGAATAAAAAACACATCACAAATGAAATCAGACACCAACTTTATTCTATAATTCTCTTGGAAAAAATTCTAAAGAATGAGGAAAACAAAAGGAATCAATTTGTGTGCAAGCTGCAATACCAGGCATTACCATTTCCAAAATATTACCAAGAAAATTAAAAGGGAAAAATATTCACTAGAGATGTTTCTTCTTTCTCCAAGATAAGATATGGGGATCTGGCAGGTAATTGATTTTGGTCCCTTATGTGAGCCTTTTTGATTCGTCTTTGTCACTATCTCACCCCAAGCCATTATTTTGTACTTATTTTCACTAACAAAACAGCTACAAACAGTTTAGTAAGATTCCTTCCAGCCATCTCTGCCTTTAGAGCATATGAAACATTTTGTATAGTTCTATGAATACAGAGGTAGAGAGCACTATGATATTAATAGTGCTGATTAGGGTTATGGAAACATTCATGAAAGACTGCACAGCTCACTTCCAAAACCATTATAATAGGTAAATTACAATGCAAAGTATGATCAGTATATAATGTTGCAGAATGGACTGCAACAGTCTCAGCAATTGCCTATTATCTCTTATTTAAGTCTCTTCTGATAAGGGTAAAAATGCTTGGCTCCTCCAGATAGATTCTAATCACAAACCATTCATTGTAGACAGAAAAAGATGGTATATGCCTTCTAGGTGACATTATAGGAGAATTCCATTCTTAGGAATTCTATCAGGAGGTTGTAAACACAGGGATTATTGTTGCTATAGTTTGTTTCAAATTCTGTAAAATTTTCAGCTATATTTAGCTAGAGGCATAACTGATATATTTTTCTATTTTGTGAGCTATTTTTAAAAAACTCATCAACATGAAATCCATTGAATGAGAGATATTAGACTAAGCTAAATAATAATAATAAAAAAACAAGAGACTCACATTTACTAACCGCTCCAGACTAGGAATCATAAGAGCACTTTCTCCATCTTTCACACCTGGATCCTTTTGCAAATCTTTTATTGCTTGTAAAATTTCTTTCATGCCTTGTTGAAGGTGCTTGTTTTCTTGTACCAACTCTTTCACTACAATTACAATGCATATTGCTCACATCTGGACACCATGGAATAGAATAAGTTCACATTCATATGTATTTTTAATAGACAGGCTTGCAAAATCAGCTTGACTCTTTATCGCCACTTAGTTGTACTATTCGATATTGAGATTTGAAATAAATAGAGAAGCTTCACTTAATCCAGAAAACAACAGATAGTTGGCAGTTGTGAGGGCAATTTTGTTGCAACAAGAGTCTGGAGGCTCACAAATGTTTCTCTGTGGTGATGCAAATGCAATGGAACTCCCTGCCTCCTGAAATCTGATTAGTTTTAATAAGGCTTTAGAAAATTGCTAAAAACACAGTTGGCTTACAGATGACAGAATTTAATTCTATTTTGGTTGGTTGTTTTCTGATTTTATCTGTGATTTAATTTTAGGGTTGTTTACTACTTATTGTTATGTATTGTGGATATTCCTCATGGCAACAAGTCCCTCATGGCAGAGCTTGCCATCCTCTAGTAGTTCATTCAAAGGTTTGCAAGATTTAAAACAGAGACCAAGTTTCATTTTGGTTGATCCACTAATTATTGCAGAGTTTAGATATAGTTACATTTCTTATGGGAACTATAAACCCATAAGATATTTATTATCAATTTACCTCTTCAATTTTCCTAGCTTTCAGTTTTATCAATCAATAATTATTTTGATGTTTAATTATCTATTGACTTTAAGTGATTGAACCTGACCTACAATTAGAAAGATTTAGATTCAGATAGAATTAGAAAGCTATATTCATCTAATATCAAGGCAGAAGCTTGACTCCTCTTTAGTCATAATTCCATTATACTTTCAACATTAAAAGTTGCAAGACATATTTTGAAAACATTGAGAAGGAAATAGAATTCTGACCCTTATTCATTCAATAAACTTACATTTTGGGATAACCCAGCATACTATTATTGAAAAAAGGAAAATGGGTTATAAATTAACACTTCTGGATTGCTAATATTCACTTTTTGCTTGTGGTGACTTTATTGATATAATGAATATCAATATTATTCAGAAAATTGAGCATTTTTATATGTATTTTTTCATTTATTATGTTAATACCATTTTCTTTTTCTACTTTAGACTAAAGCAATTTTTAAAAAATAAAAATTCAGCTTACAATTGGATTTCAATTTCATTATTACAGTCCTGTTTTGTTCCAAATCTTTTTCTCGTTCATTTAATTCTTTGGCAAGGTAATCATTCTGTTAACAAAAATGACATGAGCATAAAAAACAGAATTTCAGTTTTAAAAATGGAATTAGTTAATAAATCATTAACTAAGAGTTCGAAGAATCAATTAAAACCTACATGTCATACATTTTTAACCATGTATATGATACAGTATATTTGAATATATGGATAGTCAAATGCTATAGGCCAGGAAGTAATTACAGTCACAAAATATGAAATAATTTAATTCTTATCATGCTACAAACACCAAGTTTTTTAATATTATATTTGGAACCTTGAACTACCTCAAATTTCTGGCTCCTGCATCTTTCAAGCTCTAGCTCTGCATTTTTATTCAGTGTGTTCTTGGCGAACAAGTCTCTTAATATCTGCTCATTCTGAAGAATAAGTAATAATTAGTGCATAATTTATCTATGTCTTAACATCAATAAGCTTTAATATTACCTATGTCTTGTTAACATGTGTTTACTATCAAGTGATTACTAAAGAATTTCTAGATGATCAACATTTGTCAAGCTCCTTAATTGTAAGGCACATGCAAAGAACAAAGATTAGAGATTTGGCTACAAACTATTAAAAATCCAGATAGAAACTCCTTAGCCTTTCTTTATTAATGAGGTTATGAAGGCAGGGCCTATTTGAGTCTCTTTTTCTCAAAACATTTACACGATAGTCTAAGATAACGTTTGCTGGATAAGTCTAACACAGATTCTCCCATCTATAGATGGATTGTTGTGTATTCCCCTTTCTTTCTTAGTTTCAGCAGATTCTTATACAGCAGCATTAAAATTCTGCTGTGAAAATAGGGAAATGCCCATTTGTCCAGTTAAGACCAGTCAGGCAATGACAATTCATTCAAATACATATTATGATCTAGCCATTATTATGACAAATAGTAACTGTAGATAGTAATCTAAAAATATATGTGGAGGGTGTCTCACCTCTGACCTAAGGAACATTATTTCACTCCTCAGCTGTCTTATGAGATTTTCAACTCGATCTACCTGATATGCCTTCAATGACTGACCATATTCTCCTTCCAAGAGCTCTACTGGCCATGATTCTGAAAAATACAGGTCTTTGCCGGTGTCTTGCAAATCTGTTCTCAAATCCATCAATTTTATTTCAGAATTATCTTCCTCATTTTTTAATAGGATTTCCTGCACTATATAGGATGATATAGGCTTCCTGAGCAGAGAAGATGGCAGCCCTTCCTGAAAATCCAAAGGTTGTTTCTGTACAGAGCACAATGGCATTTGGGCGTGACAAGAAGCTTCTGTTTTCTTCATCTCCCTTTCCTCTCTTCGTATATGCTTTTTATCAGCCCTTTCAGTTCTTTCCAGCACAGAAAATGAAACTGGACAATCTGCGCTGTTCGGATTCTTATTGCTGACTGAACATAAAGCTGTCCCTAGAATTTCTGTGGATGTTTGCTCTAGTGAACTGTAAAACTCATCTACTGTAAAAGCCTTAGAACTATCACTGTTATCTTCCACTTGTACCTGTGGAGCAAGTTGAGAACAAGAAAGAAACCTTTTTCACTTTTTCAGACAAACTTAGAAAAACTCAATTTAATTCCACAAATCTTTTAGAAAAACAAATTAAATTTCCTTCTTCTATTTTTGTTTCTTTGAGTATTTTCCGTAATCTATGGACTAAAACTTTCCTCTTTCATTACTGTGGGTGTTTTTTTAACTCATTTAAGAATCGGACCATTTTTTAAAATTTGAAATACAAAAAGATACAAAAAGAAACAAAGAAGTGGTAACATTGTAATGCTGCTACTTGGAAGCTAGGTGTTTGTATATTGGAAACGAAATACTTCTTTGACTGATTATCCTGGCTTGGCACTTCAAGGACTCACAGCTTGTTTATATAGAGTGATAAGAAGAAGGAAAACACACAGACTGTTCCTTTGAAGTAGATTCTTAACCAGAGAAAGGTGAAATGTTACTGTGATGCTTAATTTTGGTAAAACCTTCTAAGCTAGAGTAGCAGTGTTTGTCAGCTGGAAATCATGGAACAATTTCAACACCAGAAAGACGTTTTAAATCTGCAAAAGATATTCTCAGAAATACAGAAATTATAAAATACATATGAGAGGATAGAGAAGAAGTTGGATTACTTAGTGCATCTAATAGTAAAATATGACAGAGAAGTTGAAGATGTTCATCAAATGGAAAAAGTGGCGATTAAAATCCAAAAAATCAAAGAGGAAAATAAATATAAAGAAATTAAAATTGCTGATACTTATGGTGATTGGTTTGTCTCTGAAAATGGAAAGAATGGAATACTGAAAGAGGAATTAAATGGAGGGGAAACTTACCCCAGATGGGAAGATACAGAAGAGGAAAAAATAAAAGAATTTATGAACTTAAAGAGAGAAACCTTATTAGCAATAGTTTTGATAACACCACCGACAATCAAAGATAAGCAGGTTAAGGAAACAGAAGAAGGGCATCGAAATTACATGAGATCTTATAAGCAAAGAGTTGCTAAGAAGAGTCCATACACAGCTGATTAAGGAGATGATTAGAGGACTGATGCCACAAATGGCAAAAGATATGACACGGTTTTGTTATTGGAAAGATACTGGTTGATAGATGAAAGAGTATAATTTAAAACTAGCTAACCTTAGCTAAATTTAGTGATAATAGATATAGTTAAATAAATAATTGATAATGATAATAATGTATACAATGTGTAGTGTTATGATAAGTAATAACTGAAGTAATATTCATATTGAACGGCACCCATGAAAGGAAGATTAGAAACCCTTTTGGATTATATATAAAGGTTAATAATAATAATAATAATAATAATAATAATAATATAAAAAGAATTAAGTTAGATTCAGTTAAATCTTGATTACTAGGGGGAAAATGATATGATGCAGGATATAGTCAAATAAAGGAGGGATAATGATAACGTATATATACAGTTGCAACAAAAAGTATGTAAACCCCTTGGGATTATGTGGAGTTTTGCATGAATTGGTTATAAAATGTGCTCTGAACTTCATCTAAGTCACAACAATAGAAAAACACAGTCTGCTGAACATAATACTACACAAACATTAGATGTTGCCATGGTTTAATTGAATATAACATGTAAACATTCACAGTGCAGGGAGGAAAAAGTATGTGAACCCCTAGCCTAATGACTTCTCCAAAAGCTAATTGGAGCCAGGAATGAGCCAACCTTGACTCCAATCAGTGTGATGATATTGGATGTGTTGCTGACAGTTGTCCTGCCCTTTAAAAACACACACCTGTTTTGGGTTTACTGGTTTCAAGAAGCACTGTCTGATGTGAACCATGCCTCGCAGAAAAGACCTCTCAGAAGACCTACCATCAAGAATTGTTGACTTGCATGAAGCTGGAAAGGGTTACAAAAGTATCTCCAAAAGCCTTGATGTGCATGTGTCCACGGTAAGACAGACTGTCTACAAATGCTACTCTCCCTAGGCGTGGTTGTCCTGTAAAAATGACTGCAAGAGCACAGCGCAGAATGCTTCATGAGGTAAAGAAGAATCCATGTGAGCTAAAGACCTACAGAAATCTCTGGCACATGCTAACATTTTTGTTGACACACCTACAGTAAGGAAAACATTAAACAAGAATGGAGTACATGGGAGGACACCATGGAGGAAGCCATTGCTGTCCCCCCAAAAAAATATTGCAGCACGTTTGAAGTTTGCAAAAGAACACCTGGATACTGTGGACAGATGAAACCAAAATTGAGTTGTTTGGGAAAAACACACAACACTATGTGTGGAGAAAAAAGGCACAGCACACCAATATCAAAACCTCATCCCCACCGTAAAACATGGCGGAGGGAGCATCATGGTTTGGGGCTGCTTTGCTGCCTCAGGGCCTGGACGGATTGTTGTCATTGATGGGACAATGAATTCCAGGGTTTATCAAGACATTTTGAAGGAAAACATACGACCATCTGTCCACCAACTGAAGCTCCGCAGAAGATGGGTGATGCACCCAAAGCGTACAAGTAATTCAATAAAAAAAATGGCTTCAACAGCACAGAATACACCTTCTGGAGTGACCCAGTCAGAGTCCTGACTTAAACCTGATTGAAATGCTGTGGCATGATCTTAAGAGAGCGATTCACACCAGACATCCCAAGAATATTGCTACACTGAAACAGTTTTGTGAAGAGGAGTGGTCCATAATTACTCCAGATCGTTGTGCAGGTCTGATGTGCAATTACAGGAAACGTTTGGTTGAGGTTATTGCTGCCAAAGGAGGGTCAACCAGTTATTACAGTTCACATACTTTTTCCTCCCTGCACTGTGAATGTTTATATGTTATGTTCAATTAAACCATGGCAACATCTAATGTTTGTGTAGTATTATTTTCAGCAGACTGTGTTTTTCTATTGTTGTGACTTAAATGAAGTTCAGAGGACATTTTATGACCAATTCATGCAAAACTCCACGTAATCCCAAGGGGTTCACATACTTTTTCTTGCAACTGTATGTATGGGTACAATATAAGGAAATGAGATGCAAACAATGATTTGGAAAGAAGGATAGAAAACTTTGTTATTAAATATTATGGATGTTTAGCTAGAATAGGATATAAGGATTTAGTGTCATTGGAGGATTTTAGAAATAGTAAATGAAATGCCAGTATGTAGTTATGTATTAAATATTGGTATATTCTATGATGAAGGACGTTTAAACAATTATAGTCAAATGAAAATGGAGGTATGATGACGGTAACATGTATAAATATCTGAGTTAAAATTCTTGAGTTAATATGACTTATGCTTGATGACTGAGGAAGCGATGCATGAAAGTCTTTTGTAACCAACTGCTACACTTTCTACAGTATGTAAAAAAGGAAGATTTTATGTGTTGTGTTTGTTTTGAAAATAAAAAATAAAAAAAACTTTAATAAAAAAAGAAAAAGAAATTATTTTACCCTAAAGTATGCTTTCTTTTCTCTTTTATATATACTGTAATTCTCAAAATGAACAATGCTTAATATTCTACTCATCCACCTAAGGAAATAACAAAGTATTACACATTATGAAACAGTGTTTAACAGTGTTAAACTGTATGCTTTCATAAATTCAGTCAAATTGGAAATTCAAAAGAATGGCTACCTTGGTTTTAAGTTTATCAAAGTTAGATGTACTCATTAATTCAGATCTCTCTCTTTTCATCTTTAAATCTTCAGTGAAATTATCAATCAGCTGTAGATCATCTGTATCCAGTCCTATTTGGAACAAAATTTTCAGACAAAATTAACTTCGGGCGGATCTGAGAAGTAAAAGTTAAGAAATACAAAGTTTACCAAAGAAAATATAAAAAAATCCTCAATGTTTGGCTCTCTTAGATTGACAGGAGATGTCAACATCATATAAAAAAATAACAGCTCAAACTTTTATCCCATTGTGCAAAGTAAGTGAAGAGTCACATAAAGTAGAGGCGGGAACTATTAACACTGATTAACCTGATGTAGATTATAGAACTAAAACTACTTGAATAAAAAGACATATAGCAACAGATCAGACACAGTACTAAGATTTAGCAAATTCTTTTCCATGTAGTTTAATGGAAAATACTGTGTTCACAATGAAATACTACATCATATTTGTAATGTGTGTAATAAAACTAAGTAATTATTTTTTTTCCATTAAATTTGTACGATGCTTATCTCACTATTCAAAGTGATTCTGGGCGACTTTATTATTATTAAATAATAGAATTATTCAGTCTGATTCTAAAATATTGGAAAATATTTTTAGATTGATCCAGGAATGATAGAATAACCAATTAATTGTTTATCTCATTGCTAAATTATTTTTTAAAAAAATAAGTACCAGCTTACCTAAAGTTGCAGCTTTTCTTCCTTTCTCCTGAGCTAATTTACGGATCTGTTGTTTCAGAGTAACTCTTTCTTCTTCTAATGTTTCAATCTGCATTGAATTTAAACGGCATTATTACTTTGTGCCTTAATTTTTAGAAAAAAATGTTAAGTGAAAATTATTACTTGCCTCTTTCAGCAGGACTTGATTTTCAGCCTTGTATTGTTGTTGCTTTAATGCTTTGCTATTTTTCAGCTCAGTTAAATCAATCATTGTTTTTGGATCAAGCCCTAAAATGAAACAGATCATACATGAGATATCTGTAGATTTGATTATGTAATTGCTGGACTGGATGATATAGAAAGGTGCATTGAGAGAGAGTATCTGTTCCCTCATAGAAACTTGTTGACACTTTTCATATTTCTTAGTTAAAGTCTATACTCAGCATAAACCTCAGCCATTGTATTCATTTTCTTTGTCCTCCAATATTCATTTCTAAATTCAGTTTTTTTAAAAATGCAGTTTCTTACTAAACCTAGCAAAAACAGACCACGTTTTTATAATAGTAGCTGCATTGAACTAATTTTTTTAGACTTAACTACCGTGTTTTCCTGAAAATAAGACAGGGTCTTATTTTCTTTTGACCCCTGTAATAAACGAATGGCCTTATTTTCAGGGAGATCTTATCATTTTTGAGGTGCAGGAGGCGGCAAGTATGGTCACCACATGGCTGCTGCTGTGTTGCACTGCTGTGGCAGCGAGGCACGTTGCTGGGCCTGCTGCTCTTTTTGAAGTGGCCATTAGCGTGACAGAAGAGGTGCAGTGGCTAGGGTTATAGGAGCAGCCATTAGATAGGGGTGTGTGGGGTGCATGGGGCATGTTCCCCCTCCTTCCCCCCACTCCAGTCTCATCTCCTTATCTCGTGTGGTTTGTACGGCAAGCAACCAGAGGAAATGGTGGGGACCAGCTGCGTGTTTAAATATTTTCAGGGAGGGCTTATTTTTGGGGAACGGCTTATTTTAGCACGCGCGCTGACTGGGCTTATTGCCTAGGCAGGTCTTATTTTCGGGGAAACAGGGTATTTACTATTAGGTTCTTGGTTTTGTCAGAGCTTGGTAGTATACTAATAATGTAGTGTTGTGGCCCGGCAGGAGCCGTTGGAGCTGCCACCAGACTCCGACAGCGAGGAGCCCTATGAGTCGGCCCTGGAGGATGTGGAGAACCCTGGACAGGGTTCTGACTAAGCAGGGTGCAGAGAGACTGGTTGGCCACCAGGTGGCTCCTGAGCCTTAGATCAGTGGGGAGGAGACAAGAGGAGTGATTCAGAAACCAACAGTGAGTTGTTCCGGGATGCACGCCATCGAAGGGCTACTCGGCGTCAAGAACAACTACGTAATTACAGGAGGTAATTACGCTCAGCTGATGGTCATTAGGCTCCTCTCCAGACTATAAAAAAGACTGCTGGTGCCACACCCTTCTTGCAGAAGTCAACGCTTTGACTAAAGAGAAACTAACTTGGCAGGCTGGACTGCTGCCAGTTAGTCTGAATTGCTGCCAAGGTTTGTCGGCCTTGCTGCCAAGGTCCTTATCTGTTTGTTTACTTGATTCTGGTCTTGTTATTAAAGGGCATTCCATTTTACGCTTGTCTCGGCTTTCGTTACTGGATGGAGGATGGGGTCAGAACATGTTACTTACTGTAGTTTGGTAACAAAACGTCTGCAAGAAAATCACCAAACTCGGATAGCACCAAAGACCCTGCAGTTAAACCTTGAGCTATAAATATTCTCTCAGTATTTCTGTGTATTTGTTCTCTATGCTAAAAAGGAAAACCATTTCAATTCTTAATATGTATGTTTATATGTGTGTACATAAATAAGTATGTGTATGTATACATGTATATTCTCACACAGACAAACATATACTGCGGTGGAATATAACCTGGATTCCCAAAATAGCAAGTGACAGCAAGGTTTAGACAGTTTGGTTGAGAGAAAAAGAATCAGGATAGCTTCTCCATAAAAGGAGGATTCTGAATATATCTTTAATGATGCATGTAATTGTTTAGTTTGGCAAGATTTCTATCCATAGGTGAGGAACAATAAAGGAAACTGCTTAGAAGTAACTCCATACTGTTTTTCTTGGTTTTGAGTGTCACATATTCAGACAGTCATAAACTAAAGCATCCATGACTGGTTGGGTATTTTTCAGAAATATTTCCTTACCCCTAACAAAGAAACAATGTGACCATGGATGGCAAAAAATCAGTGGGAGATCAGTGGAGTAGATTTGGACAAATCCAACTGACCTCCTTAATATTAACAACTTAATATGTAAACTTAATAAAATGAAAATAAAGACCAAAATCTAAAAAAACATCCGTCTATATGGTTAAAGAATTCCTCACTTTTCATTCTACTCACAATTCTATGATGCATATGTATCCACAATGTTTTATACAATAACACTGCCAATGTTAGTAAAAGTGTCATTCTGCTAAGCACCTTCTCAATCCCTTAAGATTTAGACCAAAATTTAAAATTGTTTTAATCAGCCATTCTCTCTACGTAAGACTTCTTTCTCAAATTTATATACAAAGAAACTATCACCTCTAATCCACAAAACAACTAAAAAAGTCCCTGAAAAAACAAAGTAATGAAGACATGCTAAATATATTATTTAAATACATTATCTAAAAAATCTGATATGATCATACCTAGTTGTTCCCGAAGATCTTCATTTTCATCAAGAAGATCATTGATTTTAAATGCAAGTTTATTAACTTCTTTAATTAATGTTTCAATTTCACTATTTCTTATTTTGAGTTGCTTTTTTAAACCTTTTATTTCAGCAACAGCATCTTCCAGGCCATATATTCCCTTGGAAAAGAAAAGATTAGAAAATATTATCAATCTAATATCAAAAATACATATAAAACATATAATAAAATAAGTGGGAAACTGGAATTATGACCTTAAATCCATTAATTATCTTTCAAACTCAGTTTTAGTATATTTTTCAGCCAGCAACTAAAATATGGAAGGAGATATAAAGAGAAAACT
This sequence comes from Thamnophis elegans, assembly GCF_009769535.1. NCBI lineage: Eukaryota > Metazoa > Chordata > Lepidosauria > Squamata > Natricidae > Thamnophis > Thamnophis elegans. The sequence goes on along the minus strand of NC_045547.1, from coordinate 40,117,412 downwards.
TCCAGGACAAAGAGTCTTCCTTTGCCTGCTTATTTGCACATTCATTAAATGCAAAAGTAACAAACTAAAAATAGATGAATGTAGATTGTGTATGTGCATGACTGTAAGAGAAGTGATGGTTTGCAAGTTGTAACTGCATGAATAGTAAAATGAAATTAGTGAATTAATTAGCATGTGCAAGAATAATAGATAAACAATGGGTACAGAAAACAAAGAGAGAGAATAGCATAAGAAAATTATGTTCCTCAACTTTTGATTCTGGCCCAATACTTCCCCAGCTCCTGTCCCATCAGATGCTGGTATACATTTCCCCATACTGGTGAGGGAACCCCTCTCTCAGCTTTAAGAAAATTGACTGTTTCTGCCTGGAAGATGTTTTCTCCAATCAATAGACATACAGTTTCATAATCTTTCACTCGCTTCAGAGTTTCAATAAGTTCTTTGTCTTTTTCTCTTGCATCTGCTTCTGCAAGTTCTGCTGTCCTTTCACTATCCTTGACTTTCTCTTCCAGCATCTGTAACTTTCCTTGCATTTCCCCAAAACGATCCTGTTGACTAATCGATAGCCCGCCTGAAATAAAAATAAATGTTTAATTAGTTAATATTCCTATAGAAAGGAAAGGAAACCTATATTCAATATGTGATATTAAAAGTAAAAATATAGAGGAAAATGAACAACCACTAAATTCTTTTTAAAAAAAAATCAGCTTCCCTTTCACTATAAAAATTTAATCCAAGGGAGTCAGAGACATAAAATCCAGGCTTACAAATTAAATAAAGTAGCAACAACTCCTGAAAAACTTTGATAAGTGGCCAGTAAAGTATTTCAATGGAAAGTTGAAAATATCTTATTATCGTGTTTCCTCGAAAATACGACCTGTCCTGAAACTAAGGCCTTGCCACATTTTTCTGGTGGGAAAAATATAAGTCCTCCCCCACAAATAAGCCCCCTGGACAACCCCCTACCTCTGTCCAGTCAGAGCGCCGCTCACCAACCTAGCGGTATCCCGAAGGTGCCAAGCCGAAGGGGAGTGAAGGTGATCGCGTTGCTTGGAGCCTTTGGGATACCCTAGGTTGGTGAATGGCTCTACCCAGCTGAAGAGGGGGGGGTTCCGGGCGGCTGCTCTCTTGCGAGCCGGCTCCCAAAGAGCCGGGCACAGCCTCAGGGGCGAACAGCTGTGTTGCCCTGTCGCAACAGCGCAGCACAGCAGCCTTGAAGCAACCACGCTTATGAGCAGCCACCCGGCAAACCCCCTTTCAAGCTGGGCACAGTGCCATTCACTGACCTAGGGGTATCATCAAGCTGCATGACCGCCTGTTCGCCACTGCCTGACTCTTGCGGCTTGGTGCCTTCAAAATGCCAGTGAATGGCGCTCTGTGCAGCTGGACAGGGGGGTTGCGTGAGCAGCTCTTCCACTCCCACGCCTCCCAGCCTCATGATGCCCTAGCCCAGCTCTCCCTGCAGAGCCAGAGCACCTCCGCTGCTGCCACTGCCACTGCCATCCCAGCATGGCTCTTTTCGGCAGCTTCCAAACTGAGTTTTCTGGCAGTGGCCACTCTGAATGTATGCTCTATGGTTGGGGGCCAACTGCTGGCAGAGCGTACTCCCAAAGCGTACAACCATAGAGTGTATGCCAAGAGCGGCCAATGCCAGAAGACTTGGTTTGGAAGCCGCCAAAAAAGCCATGCTGGGATGGTGGCTGCGGTGGCGGCAGCAGTGGAGGCGCCCTGGTTCTGCAGGGAGAGCTGGGCCAGAGCACCATGAGGCTGGAAGGCGCGCGAGCGGGAGCAGAACAGCTGCTCACGCAACCCCCCTCTCCAGCTGTGCAGAGCGCCATTCACTGGCATTTCAAAGGTGCCAAGCCGCGAGGGTTGGGCGGTGGCGAACAGGTGCTCACACTGCTTGGTGATACCCCTAGGCCAGTGAATGGCACTGTGCCCGGCTTGAAAGGGAGATTGCCAGGTGGCTGCTTGTGAGCGTGGTCGCTTCATGGCTGCTGTGCTGTGCTGCTGAGACAGCGCAACACAGCCGTTCGCCTCTGAGGTTGTGCCCGGCTCTTTGGGAGCCCGCTCGCAAGAGAGCAGCCACCTGGCAATCCCAAAAGAATAAGCCCTCCCCGATAATAAGGCCCAAGCCATATTTTGTGGTTGAAAAATAAGACCCTGTCTTATTTTCAGGGAAACACGGTATATATATTTGCTTGTGAAACAAGAGAATGAGTAAATTATCTTGAAATACGTCCCTAAATGCATTATTAGGGTATATACTCTGAAAGAAATCATCCTTTCTTCTGAACAAATAATTTCAAACCCCACCTAATATTACTCATTGTTAAGTGTCAGCATATGAACTGATTATCAATGTGCTGCTTTCCTTTTTAACTTACATTTATGGCTATAATCAGACATTGTAAATTCAAGCAATACTTTATTGTTTACCTATTGACATTAGTACAGAAACACTTTCAAATATTTACTTTTATCTTTCTGGAGTTCTCTTTTCATATCCTCAATGATCAATACATTTTTCTCCATCTCCTTTGTATATTGTTCAATCTGTTCAGTGAGCAATTTGATCTGACTGTCTCTTTCTTGCACACCCTAAAAAGAGTTTTTTTACTTAATAAATAATACTTGGAACATGCTCTTAAAGTACACCAAAATGATCAACAGAAAGAAAAAAAAGTACTTACAACACAGAGTTCAGATATTATCTAGAAGGATAAGCATAGGGAGCAAAAAATAAAAATAAAACAGAGAAATAAAAATAAAATAAACAGCTTATAAGTTTACGACGTCAGCTAAATTAATCACAGCTAAATGCTATCTCTCAAATGATTTCATTTTCTTCTAAATAGACATGAGGTACATATACCGATATTTCAGATTATCATAAATTCAGGATAAACTAATGCATTAATTATTTGTACATGATGTCTACCATGAGCTCCCCTATAGGCAAGTAGATTGCTACAGGAAGAAGACCTGGCACGAGCTTGGAGTGGGCAAGAATTAGAAACATATCATTAGAAGAGTCAAAGGGGAACAACCAAATAATCTTTGTTGAGGTCATGCAATTAAACTGCTCCTCCTTACTCAAAAAGGAATTATGCAATTCTCCATTCTCCCACCCCACTCCATCTCAAAATTTTAAAATATACTGCATTAAGGAAGCAATTAACTTCCCAAACATATAATAACCTCCTCATCAAACATTTCTGTTCCTTCAGCTTCACCTTCAAATCAACTATGTTAAGAGATTTTAAAATTCATATATTACATTTTATGGGAGAAAATGATTAAAAATAATGAATTTAATGGTAAAATATTCAAAATGTTGCATAGATAAATACAGCTCTCTAAAATAGGTTTCTAGATATGGCCATACAAAAGTGGGTTGTGAAGATAATTACTGCATTATATTTTCCAGTAATGTACATATTTATTTCACAAATGTGTGGATACAAACGTGTGGATACCTGCTGGAGGGCAAGAACATTGCTCTTGTCAGAATCCAACTGGGCCATTTTCAGCTTCTCTTTCAGAGTCAACAACATTTCCTGATATTCAATTATTTCATCATCTTTGGAAGCCAAAATTCTCTGTAAAATAAAAGGAGACAAAAAGAATCTTAATTATAACAAAACAGAAAACAAATAGCTAAAACGCCATTAATGTTTGTTGTGAAATACCTTCCACTCCTCCACTTTTTCATTTACAGCTATCATAAGTGGATCATCCTCTTCATTCTTTGCTTTAAGTTGGTCTGTCAGCTCATGCACCTGCATAATATAATTCATAATATAAGCTATTGACAGACTAATTACCAATGGGAATTTTGCAGTATACATAATTGAAAACTAGTTGCTTTCTTAAGATTTACATGTAAAAGATACGGATATCAATGGATAAGGCCATGGCACATGTATTGCAAATGAACTTCAAATTTGGTACTATTTAGCACTCCTAAAATCAAATTTGTGTATCTGCTTCCTCGTATGCGAGGTGCCTCATACCTGTAGTCTATATTGCTCTTTTTCCTTTCTTAGCTGGTCCATGGCAATATCAGACTGTTGCACCATAAATTTCATTTTATTGTATTCATCAGTCATATTCTCCATTTCTTGCACAGATTCTTCTAAATTCTTCCTCATTTCCTTGTTTTGTCCTTCTAACTTTTCATTAGCTTCTGTCAAATTCTACAAATGTAAAACAGACATATTTCCATGAAATGTATGTTTTGATGTAAGAAGCAATTCTTAAATTGATCAAGCTACATTAAATTGACCCCTAAGAAAGTCTAGAAGATAACAATACTATAATAAGTTTGATAATCAGCAAAGTTCTTAAATGCAGGGACATCCAACAATAAAACAAGTTGTTACAATTAGTTCATGGAACAACATATGGGTTTTGGCATGTTTGAGGGTGAGATTTTTAGAGATTTTATTAACATTTGTAGGCCGCCCTTTTCCCTGAGGGGACTCAGGGCGGCTCACATAAAATCAGGGAGGGGAAGTACAAACAGTGACATAGACACATATAATAAAAGTAATAAGCAACATACATTCATCATTCGGGAGGGGCAATTATCCATGTCCCCAGGCCTGACGGGCTAGCCAGTTCTTGAGGGCTGTGCGGAAGGCCTGGACGGTGGTGAGGGTACGAATCTCCACGGGGAGTTCGTTCCAAAGGGTCGGGGCTACTACTGAGAAGGCCCTCCTCCTTGTGGTTGCCAGCCGGCACTGGCTGGCCGATGGAATACGGAGGAGGCCCAATCTGTGAGATCTAATTGGTCGCAGGGAGGTGATTGGCAGGAGGCGGTCTCTCAAGTATCCAGATCCACTACCATGCAGGGCTTTATGAGTGACTAATAGCACCTTGAAGCGCATCCGGAGATCGACAGGTAGCCAGCGCAGCTCGCGGAGGATAGGTGTTATGTGGGTGAACCGCGGTGCACCCACAATCACTCACGCGGCCGCGTTCTGTACCAGCTGAAGTCGCCGGATGCTCTTCAAGGGCAGCCCCATGTAGAGCACATTGCAGTATTCCAGCCTAGAGGTCACAAGGGCCCGAGTGACTGTTGTGAGTGCCTCCCGATTCAGGTAGGGTCGCAACTGGCGCACCAGGCGAACCTGGGCGAATGCCCCCCTGGTCACAGCCGTCAGGTGGTGGTCAAACGATAGCTGTGGATCCAGGAGGACTCCCAAGTTGCGAACCCTCTCTGAGGGGTATAAAATTTGACCCCCCAACCTGAGTGATGGAATATTGGTCGAATCTTTGGGAGGAAAACACAACAGCCACTCGGTCTTTTCTGGGTTGAGCACAAGCTTGTTAACCCTCATCCAGTCCATAACGGCCTCAAGGCCTCGGTTCATCACGTCTGCCGCTTCATTGAGTTGGCACGGGGCGGACAGATACAACTGGGTATCGTCCGCATATTGATGGTATCTGATCCCGTGCCTACGGATGATCTCTCCCAGCGGTTTCATGTAGATGTTGAATAGTAGGGGGGATAAGACCGAGCCCTGAGGCACCCCATATGTTAGGGGCCTAGGGGACGATCTCTGCCCCCCCACTAACACCGACTGCGACCTGTCCGAGAGGTAGGAAGAGAACCACCGCAACACGGTGCCTCCCACTCCCACCTCCCGCAGTCGTCGCAAAAGGATACCATGGTCGATGGTATCGAAAGCCGCTGAGAGGTCAAGGAGGACCAGGATGGAGGAATGTCCTCCATCTCTGGCTCTCCAGAGATCATCGGTCAATGCGACCAAAGCGGTTTCTGTGCTGTAACCGGGTCTGAAGCCTGACTGGAAGGGGTCGAGATAGTTTGCTTCCTCCAAGGACCGTTGGAGCTGAAAGGCCACCACCTTCTCAACAACCTTCCCAAGGAAGGGAAGGTTGGAGACTGGGCGATAGTTACTAAGAACAGCTGGATCCAAAGATGGCTTCTTTAGGAGGGGTCTCACCACCGCCGCTTTCAGTGCGGCGGGGAAGTTCCCCTCCCGAAGAGAGGCGGTCACAACCGCCTGGATCCAGCCTCGTGTCACCTCACTGCTGTTAGTAACCAGCCATGAGGGACACGGGTCCAGTACGCAGGTGGAGGCACTTACAGCCCTCATGGCCTTGTCCACATCCCCGGGGGTAACATCCTGAAACTCAACCCAGAGATGTTCCACCTGATCTTCTTGTGCCTCGGCTGGAACTGCGGGGATGGAGTCCAAGTCCGACCGAAACCGAGCAATTTTGTCCGCTAAGAATTGGGCATAATCCTCAGCTCTGCCCTGCAAGGGTTCCCCCGCTTCCCTTTTATTTAATAGGGAGCGGGTTATCTTAAACAGGGCGGCTGGGCGGGACTCAGCGGACGCAACCAAGGTGGCTATATGAGATCTTTTCGCTGCCCTAAGTGCCCTGGTGTATTCCTTGGTGCAGGTGGTTACCATTGCTCGGTTCGATTCGGACTTATCGGACCTCCATCGGTGCTCTAGGCATCTCCTCCGGCGCTTCATCTCCCGGAGTTCCTCGGTGAACCAAGGGGGTCTCCGGGATCCGCCGCCTCGGAGGGGCCGTAGTGTCGCAATCCGGTCGAGGGCCTCTGATGCTGCCGAATGCCAAGCAGCAACCAGAGTCTCTACCGGACTGTGGGCGAAAGTATCAGAAATGACCCCAAGCTCCGTCTGGAACCTTAGCGGTTCCATAAGTCGCCTGGGGCGGAACCACCTGGTCGGTTCCTCCTCCCTACAGTGGGGGTACCTGAAAACATATATTTTCATTAGCATGATGGACTTATGCTCTATGCTCTAACAACCAAGCCTTTTATTTTATATTAAACTTTCTTCTTAGTTGCCCAATCACTAGTTTAATTTTGATTGTACTAAATTGGCAGGACTTTTGTTACTAGATTTGGTCATGATTTATGCTACTGACTTCCCTGAAGATATTTACACCCCTTTATTCCCCTTACAGATATTTCACTACTCTTTATTTAAAAAATATATTAATAATTCATATATGCCGTATTTTGTTCTACTGTGTAACTCTTTGAAATTTACCTGAATTTCGTCTAGGTATTGAACAAGCTCAAAATTCTTTTTTGATAACTGTGATCTGTAATCTGAGTCTTCTCCTCTTCTTGATAGAAGTGTTTCCTTTTGTGTTTCTAATTGTCTCTGATAGTCAATAACATCCTGATGAAGCTGCTCATTCTGCAGAAAAAGATAATTAAAATATGAAACTGCTGAAGAAAAGATATTAATGCTTTCTGAAACTGAGAAATATGCTAGTAGATCTAAGGAATTAGAAGTAATAAACCAGAGAGACTTCATTTCATTGGATATATTCAAGTGGAGGCTAGATTGTCACCCAAAATACTTTAATTTTTATTCATGCATCAAGTATGGCCAGGGACTTGATCTCATAATTGGCCCATTCACCTTTAAAGAATCTAATTTTAATTAAGTTATTAAACAAACTAATACACTGAACACAGAAACTAACACTAATCCTCACCTTTTTCTTCATTCTTGTTTTCTTAAAAAAAATAAGAGCAGAAGAAAAAAGAGGAAAATTTAAGAGACCAAACTTAGGAAGCAAAACAGAAAAGAGAAAAACATAAAGAAGTAATACAGCATTATCGTACCAAGCAAGCACATTAAGAATTTAACATTATATATCTTTATGATGAAGAAAATACATAAACTGAAGCAGAAATTACCTAGATTGAAAGAATAATCCTGTCATCGCAGAAGATTTTAAACATTTGTTATGACTGAATTAAACTAAATTAAATGGCCTTTCTTCTAAGAAATTGGAAATCCTTAGTTCTAGTGTACATGGTACAGATGAGGAAAGATGGAAATAAGGAAGCACAATAACAATGGTAAATCCAAAATACACAAGGTGTAACAAATAAGTAGGCACCGGGTGCAAACAATTATTGTGTGTCAAATTGTTATATTGGCATACCAACCTCTCTTCTTAATTTGCTGTTTTCATTTTCTGTTTCTTCATTTTGAAGAGTAAGCTAGAATGACAAATTGGTTAGCTGAAACTATATAGTATGATCCTAATATAAGACATAAGTCTCTTTCTAGAAATATCGTCATTATTCATATTTGCAAAACATATATATATATATATATATATATGTTTGTGTGTGTGTGTGTGTGTTTTATTTGTGCTGATAAATAAATAAAGGGAGACTAGTATAGATCTATTTCAAGCTATTTAGCTCTCATCAGCTAGCCATACCCTTACTGGGAATGATTTATATATATATAAATCATTAACTGAAAATTAACTGAAAATAAAAAAACACCTCTATTCAATCCAAAAGTTTGTTTAAAGAGTTTTCTACTAAAAGTATATAATGCTACATTTTCTCACAAGTACCCAGTAGCAGAAGGGATTATGTCTTCATAATTTACCAATTCCAAATTTAGTTCAGTCAATCTGCAATGTAGGGAATAAACTCCATTTGGTTCCATATATACATATACATATACATATACATATACATATACATATACATATACATATACATATACATATACATATACATATACATATACATATACATATACATATACATATACATATACATATACATATACATATACATACATACATATAAATTACTGCTTTTTATATATACATAATGCACTAAAAACAAGATTAATTTGTTAAACTAGACATAGGAACTATTGAAATCAGTAAATCTGAAAGCATCTCTTTCAGTTCACTATACATATTAGATTGTTTCTTATAATTTTACAATTTTGAAACAGTTCTAGTGCTTCATTTAAAAAACACACATTATTTATGATCAGATGTATTTTTCAAATCAAATTTATAGATAATATTCAATATTACCAATAACACTAAGAATTTCAGATAGAAAACTTACATTCATTTATCTCTGAGTAAATTTTTTTGATTCAATTGGCTCTTCTTCTGTGTAGATATGTTTACAATTTCATTACACAATTTTAGTTTTCCTAAGTTTATAGTATCTATCACCACTATTATGTTGATATAAATTTACATTATTTTCTTTTTAAAAGTCTTCCATAGTTAGGTCTTCTTTTTCAATTTCTATTATTATTCTAACATTAGTTTGTTCAGAACAAGCTTTTACTCTTTATAGAGATTAATGTAATTTACCTGTTCATTAACTTTCTTCTCTTTGTCTAGGTCCTTTTCCATGTCTGCTAATTCTCTGTCTTTTTGTGACAACTGTTTTTCCAATTGGCGAATTTCATCACGCAGAAATCGAGTATCACGGCTTCCAGTGGATCGCTGTGCTATCTTAACAAATATTATAATAAAACTAGTTATATATATATATATATAATTATATTAGGGTAAATTAAAGGTGCATATTCTAAACAATATAAAACTCATGGAAAGGTTTTGAAATATAGTAAATATGCAACTAAACAATGTAAAATCAGATTTAGCTATTTACTCTAGGGGACCATCTGTCTTGGATTAAATGTCTTGGAATCTAAATTAAATTTAGACTCTGCAATGAAAAATAACTACTAAATTAACAAATATTGAATTAATTCATTATTTCCACCAGTATAGCAGCACAAATCAAATTCCCAACTTTTAAAATAGGGTTATACTTTATGAGTCAACATATTATCTGCAATTATACTTTTTATTATATTTAAAAATGCTCCAAAATCTGATTTCTCAATTAATAATTAATGCAAGGAAGTTTTCTAAAACATGTAGTAGGATCCTACTTTTTTATATTGCCCATATTTAAAATATTAGGCAAATTGAACAATTGCAGGATTTAAAATTACCAATCGTAAAATGTGAAAACCAAGCCTCACAACATGCTGAAGCTTAGAAGATTCAGTGCCATACAAATTAGACAGATTATTAAGATTCATAAAGCTATTTAAATATTTTATCTCAAAAATAATAATGTTCAATATTTACTTTAGGTGAAATTTAAACATACCTCTAATTCTTTTTCTAGTTTCATCACCTTAGTTTTTAATTGATTTTCTGTTTTCATAAAAAAAGGACAAAGTTATCAAATTATAATGACCAAAACACTGAAATGAGACCTAGAATAAAACTGATCACATTCTTTACTAGTATCAAAAACAGCTCCTTCTTTGAAAAAAAATTAATTGTAAATTATATCTGTTTATAGTATAAATTATATTATATAGAGGAATACCATGTTTCATAATTGAACCTTGCATTTCCCATTTTTAATACTTACCTATTCTTTCAGAGAATTAAAAATGAGTGAACTCAATTGATCATTAACATCTTTCAATTTATTTTAAAGAAACTTTTTTCTTCATTTTAAGTTGAAATTGTGTGACGCTTTGGGCCCAGTTTTAGAAGTTGGACCTCATTAGTCATCATCGTATGTATGTTTTCAATATTTCCATATTTAACTTAGAATAACAGAATAAATGAAACATATTTCTACTAAAACTAACTATAATGAAGAATCTCACTATTCCAACTGAGTAAAAGGTAACAGTTCAAAACCAGCAGCAAAGTAAAAGCAAAACAATGAAGCCTATAATATTGAATTCTGAACTCTAAATAGGGTTTTTCTCTATGGAACTGAAAATTCAATTTTACTGATACTTCTGTATTTTCCCCCAAAAGTGTCCAGACGTTTACAAGTTATGTATCTACAGAAATGTTACCAAATTTAGCTTGCTCTTCTCCAGCTTTCTCAACCTCTTCCAGAGCCAGTTCTACTTCTTGGTTTTTCATCTATTAGAAAAAATGCAAATTTTGTAACTGCTGCCAACAAAATAAAATCATAAGGATTAAAACATGTTTAAAATAAGATACAGTTTATTATAGATAAATCCCTAATATTAAGTTATTTACAATATAAGTTATAAACATGCCAAAAATCCAAGAATAAACTTTATGTAATTATACTCTTCCTTCCATAACAAGGGTATACAAGTAAAAAAACCAAAACCTTCAGAGCTGTTTTTATTAATCCAAAACAACTACAACTCTATGTTTATTATGGAAAAGTGTGTTTGTCCCATTTTCATCCAAGTACTACATTTACCATTGAAAATGACTATACATGAATGGGCAAAAAGCAAAAAAAAATTCTCATCTCCTCCCTTCTCAGGAAATCTTAGGTCACTTATCTTCTTCACTACTTCTAGCCTCATAAATGTTTTTATATTAGAGTATTTAAATATTTAACAAACCATGCTCATTTTTATTAATATCTGTGGATTAACTTTTTAAAGTGCTGCAAAACTATTGATATACATCTGTAAATATTTTAGAGGTTCCAGGAATATTCTAAACACAAACATAACCTGTTCCAATCTTTCTTATGGGATTATAATGCAAGGGAAGAAGAGCCTATTCAATTAGCCTGTCCAGGCAACAGATGGATTCCTTAAGCTTTCAGAGGGAACCATGAGTTATTCCCAAAGTTCTGGTACATAATTCAACTGAGCCCTTAGTCACAGCTTGGAATGAATGTATTTTGAAGGACTCAGACTGGATCATGCCAATGTGGACTATGGATTCCACAATCTCCACACCCCAATTTATAGAGAAGCTCTAAGAGCCCACCAGTGGTCTTGTTTCAGATAACCAGTATTTTCAGGGTTAATAAGAGTCTGGAGTGCCCCTGAATGGCCACTGAGGGCTATTCAAAGAATCTGTTGGATAACGTTATTTGGATTTGTTCTAAGTTGGACTCCTGTTAGGCAGGTCCTATGGAAGAAAGTGAGGCAAATCTTGCTTCATTATGTGGGATGACTTTCAGGTCCTGAAGAAATGCACAAGGTCCTTGCAGTTGTAAGCTATGAATCATGTTCCTCCTGGCTAGTTAAGGTTTTCGGGAGATGGTGTATAGTTGGATATAAACAGAGGTTAACACCTGTTTATAAGAGGGGATGGAGTTTGCCTGTCTTAAAGCAATAGGTTACCCATTTCTCAAAAAGTCATCCTTGGATCTGACAGGGTTGACCAAATTTCATTCAGTCTCCAACTTTAAAATTATTAGGGAAAGTTGTGGAAAGGCTAGGCACTCAGCTTCAAAGGATTCTTGAAGAAAAGCAGATCATCAGGACCCTTTTCAGTCTGGATGTAGACGAGGTTATAATATAGACATAGTGTTGACCTCCACTTGTAAACTTCAATTACTCCAAGATACAGTGGTACATATAGTTCTGGGCACTCTGAGGACTGTTGGTGTTAGATTACTGGGAAATGAGTTTATATTGATGGCCAGTCTCTTTCTGGGTGCAATTCAAAGCATAGTTATCATATTTAAAGCCCTGAATGGCACAGAGCCAAATTATCTATAGGACTATTTCTTCCTGTGGATATGTCCATACCACCAGATCAGATAAGGTGGGTGCATTCCATTCCTCTTTACTAAACAATATCATCTGGTGTGCCTTCTCTACAACAACCATCTATCTTATAGAACAGCCTTTCCCCTGAGGTCTGGAAGGCCCCTACACTATTAACTTTCTGGAGGGCCGTGAAGATCTAGCTCTTCCCTCAAAAGCTGGATCAGGATAGGAGTTGAGCCCAGAATATGTGTACTTTAGTACAGGATTACTGTGATATCTTGGTGGCATGTGATGTATTTTTGGGGGAGGTTAGCATTTTCCCTCTATTCATAGTGGTTTGATGATTGCTATACACTTAGGACTATATTGTATATAAATAATTAAAGTATAATAAATGTTTATAAAGATGCTTTTTACAAATCTTAACCATATATCAGTACTGACCTTCATTAGTGATTGAGAAATTTTAAAAAGTTGAATTAAATGTGCAGAAGTCTCATCTTTCAAAGCATTACCATCAACCTAAAATATATAAAATATAAATATTTGAAAAATATGTGTTAAAATACCTTTAATTACAGACATATTGAAAACATCATGCAAAATACCTTGGCCACAGTCTCAAGCAAACTATCTGCTAGGTCCTCCTGACGAGGCAAAGCATCAGGATCTACTCTCATAATTTTCTTCCACTCCAAAATAGGTGCCATCCTGAATATTCATTTACTTCTGGAAAAAAAAGTAGTCACATTGAAAAGGTTACATTTACCAGAAATACCAGTGTTCCTCTTGAAATATTTAGTATAGCATTTGTAGTATTTTTATTTAGTAAGCTATTATATCTAAGAACAGTGGATGACTTACTTTCCCCATTAACAGAAATTATGCGAGGCAAGTTTAGACTGAGTGGTTATTGGTCCACAGGCATTCACTAAGCTTGTATTAATCAAGGGTGGAATAGAACCGCACCTCGCCCTTCCTAATCCAAACCCTTAACTACCACACTGGATCTCAAATGAAATGTTACTAGATACAAGGAGTCAAACAAATGTTTTAAGACTAAAAGCCTTTTTTTATTTATGCCCCCAAAACATTTCTCTTTATTTCCATGTAGGTTCCTCAATGTACTCACTTAGGAATTCCATAAGATGATATGGGAGCTACTGTAAAAATCAATAAGAAAACCTGTAAAACAGCTTTTACATTTGAAAATAATCCAATTTCAGGTTTTGTATGCATACTACTCCTTAAATTTGATATTATGTTAAGGGGTTCCTTTACCATTTCCTTTTTTAATTCTGTTTTTAATGTTTATATTAATAAAATATTTGATTACCATAAGTTTGGAGCAGATTGTAAAGGAATGCAAGTGATAACTACAATGTCTGAAAAACCATTTCAGAACAAATGTCCTTAATATTTTGGAATTCATTGCACAATTTCATTGCACAAATTGGTTCTATGTCTGTACCTATGAAAACAGATGCCAATCTTGTTTCTATGTAAACTAATATTATTAAAATCAATTTAATTTCTAAGAAACTGTGCATAAAATTATAACTATATAATTATTTACACAGAGTTTTGTACACGCTTAAACCTGTTAACCTTGCACAATAAGGCTCTGAAGTTAGTGTCATTTCGAGACAAATATGTGTTACGTAACATGTTAAATTTAAATATAAATCAATTTTTTAGTTCACATCTTAAGTGCTCTACTACTTTTTGGGGTATAGGCAACAGTGCACTGATCAACAAACAATTGTAACCGTCGGTACAGGAAATGTTCTATAGCTCTAAATCATCGAACTATAATTTCTGTTGGAATATTCCACTCAACTTCCCCCCTGCACTTTCTTCGGTTTTTATTTATTTTTTCTTCATATCGGTAAGCATTCCATAATTGAATGCATGTCTGAATAAATGAGTGAATCAGTGAATAAATAGACTCCTCTTACTAAGCAGCTTTGATTTTCTACAAAGTTTTACAATGTGTGGAATCTGTTGATAGATTTCTCAAGCATATCAATGATAAAAATGGTATTTTATTTTGGTTTACTGTTTTTTCTTTTTCACCATGGCTAAAATTAACACACTAGTAGTGCTCTTTTTTGTTTCATTTAGCTCCAACTGGGTATCACAACACTTGGAAGAAAAACAGGTTTTAATGGTTTTTCAGAAGGTTAAGAGGATGGAAGTCTGCCAGATCTCAAGGGGAAGAGAGAGAGCAGGACCACTATGGAAAATGCATACCTCCTAGATCCCAGAAGTGATATGTCAGTATGAGCTCATTATTCCTGGTATATATTGTGTCTTAACGGAAAACCACTACACGGTTAATTTCACATAGATTACATAAGGTGTAAGATAAATTTCAATTCCATATAATTTATGGAATAAAACCAATAGCATTGTTTTAATACTATATACCAGTGTTGGCAAACCTTTTCAGAACCGAGTGCCGAAAATGGTGTGCACGCAGGCGGGGAAACACCAGAAACCAGAAGAGTATCTTTCTGGTACGCAGGTTCAGTAGCGCCTGTCAACAGGTATTTCATTTCTGGTGTAAATGCACACACAAACACCAGCTGGCCGGCGCACATGCACACGCTGGAACCAAGAAGAGCAACGAGCGATGGCTGGCATGCCCTGAGAGATGACTCTGTGTGCCACTTCCAGCACGCATGCCATAGGTTCGCCATCAAGGCTATATACTATATAAGAAAAAATACTTTGGCCTTTTCAAATACTATTCTCTGGGATTCAAATATCAGTTTTTTGATCCTGGGAAGTAAGATCCAAGTTTTTGTTGAAGGGAATTTTTTTCTTTTTTTTCTTCACCTTATCTTATAATTCTTCATTCCGAGTTAAAGATTGGAGATAGGGTTCATACACTGAACTAAAACATGGTTAGTGTAGCAGGTAGCCAAGTACATTGAGTGGAAAGCTGAAGATCTCAAACCCCT
Source organism: Thamnophis elegans (assembly GCF_009769535.1). Classification (NCBI taxonomy): domain Eukaryota; kingdom Metazoa; phylum Chordata; class Lepidosauria; order Squamata; family Natricidae; genus Thamnophis; species Thamnophis elegans. The sequence goes on along the minus strand of NC_045547.1, from coordinate 40,102,117 downwards.
ATCCCAGAGGCTCTGTAAGCATTCACATTGTGATCCTCTCTCCTGCTGTGAGGTATAAGTTTGATTGTACTTGCTGATATAACTAGCTACCAAGGGGCATCTCACTTGACAATGCTGATATGTGAGAAAGATACAGCACTCATACCGTGTTGCCTTCATGGCAATTAAAATGTAAAAAATGAAAAAACTAAATTTAAATAGTGCAATCTTCTGCCATATAACATTCATTCTTTTCTATCTACATGGCATAGACTGTTTATTTTTAAAAAAAAACATATTTTGTAAATATCCAATAGATTATGCCAAGTATCATTTTAACCATGGTTTACTGAATAAATCACAATTAACATGCTAATAATGTAAATTGGTCTCTGAATCACAGCATCTGGGTTCTCATATTATGAATAACAAGTACCAAAGCAATTTCATACTTTTATGCTCAATCATAGATCATTTCAGTTACTGAATCCAATCTACCATTTAGTATAGGGATCTAGTTTAAAGCATTTCCAACAAGAGATCTGTCCTCCAGTCTCTACCTTAGCATATTCAATGAAAGATGTTTCCTAACATTTTTTTAAAAAACTACCTTTCTATAAAAGTTTTAAGACCATTATTTGAGATGACAGCAAAGACGTGAGCTGAGGTGGCGCAGTGATTAGGGTGCAGTACTGCAGGCCACTTTAGCTGACTGTGATCTGCAGTTCAGCGGTTCAAATCTCACCGGCTCAAGGTCGACTCAACCTTCCGTCCTTCCAAGGTGGGTGAAATGAGGACCTGGACTGTGGGGGCAAGTTGCTGACTCAATTTGCTAAAAAATTTGTAAATCGCTTAGAGAGGGCTGAAAGCCCTATGAAGCAGTATATAAGTCTAATAAATAAATAAATAAAATGGATCAATATTTTCCACTTCCATAGGATTATGAGTTTCAAAATTTCAAAACCTGTTTCTTTTCAGGTATTTTTATAAACAATGGAGAAGCTAAAAGAATATTTTTCCATATTATTTTATTTGCTGTTGCTCCATATGGCTTCCATCACACCTTTTCTTCACAAATTGAAATCTTTAAGTGAATGGTCCACTTTCTTCAAAACACAATTTTCCCCTTCTTTTTCATCAAATCATGTAACCCCAACACATGTGCAAGACGACAAGCAGGAAAACATGAGATCATATTAGCAAGATCTGGTATTCTTCTTTTGGAGATGCTGTGCATCCAATGCTTCTCTCTCGCCCAAGAACCTCGCTGGGCATTAAAAGGGGAGGGGGGGAAAACCTTTTGCTGCTTTAGGATAATCTATGCTAGGAAAGAGAGCCGATTATGCCAAAAACAGTGTGCATTAGTGACCATTTCACCATTTTTCTAACTTTCTTGCCAGAGTTGTTAAGTGAATCACTGAAGTTGATAATTTGCTAACATGATGGTTAAATGAATCTGGCTTCCCCATTGGTTTTGCTTGTTACAAGGTTGCAAAGGGGGAATCACATGATCTTGGGACACAGCAATGGTCATAATAAGTATGAACCATTTGCCAACCAAGCATCTGAATTTTGATCCCACACGATCACGGGGATGCTGCAAAGATTAAGTGTGAAAAATGTCATTTTCCCCAGTGCCATTGTAACTTTGAATGGTCACTAAATAAACTGTGGTAAGTGGAGGACCACCTGCATTTGGACCACAGGGAACATTTCGTGTATCTGTAGTCAGGGTCGCTGAGAAATTAAGTGCTGTAACAAGACTAATATGGGTCCCCTCACCTACACATGGACACATAAATCAATAATGTCATAACTGTGCATTTATTAATTACAAACATACTTGCAAATATATTAAATATATATTTAAAAATATGTTTAAATATATCCCCCTGCTTTGTCAGTGAAGGGAAGCCCTGCCCTAAACATCAATAGCACTCTTTTTTTCTCCATTTTTGTTTGACATCCTTCCTAAAGATCTACCTATTCCACAGTGCCGTTGACTTTAAACTCTTCCTTCAAACCTTAATTACACTCAACTAATATGCTGAATTTTCCTCCCCTCTTTTATTCTTCTTTGTTTACTGTCTATTTGGGATGGTAAGATCCAGATGCCATCCCTGCTGCCTGTGAAGTTTTAACATATCCAATATTGTTTTTCTTTTAAAAAATTTTACAACATTTTCCCCTTCATGGACCCCGGAACAATGTACCGGCTGCACCCCCTTCTCCTGGAGTGGTGGGGGGATACAGGCCTGTCTGTAATCCTGCAAAGCTTTATTTTATCGGTGGACGACCTAAACCGCAGGTTAGGCGCATAAAGAACCATCCTAATCTCGACTGCGAAGGACTGTTTCCCAAAGGTTTAGTATCCCAAAGGTTCAGTCAGAAAGCGGAGGATGCCAGGCATAACCCCAGCATCCACTCAGTCCTCCTTCCCTTAACCCCGATTAGAAGCGGGAACCGGTCCCCGTCTCTCCCCGGTGCCCGCGCCGTCCCTCGCTGGCTCGCTTACTTTCCACCGCCTCTCCTCCCACCTTCAGCCTCTTTCCTTTGTCTTCCCTCGCTGACTTCCGCAGTCGTTTAAGGTGGGGACGGCCGCTGCTAAGCAACGCGATTCAACAACCCTCGCCCACATTCAGAAGAGCCCGGATATGCTTCCGGACTTGCACCGAGCGCCCGCTCAAAAACTCCCGCGGGACTACAATGCCTAGAGAGCAGTTCGGCGGAGAAAACTCCGAGTCCCGAAATGCTTTGCTCGACGAACCGTTGACAAACGCCCCGAGTTGGTCAAAGCGCTACCTATAGCGCGGGTGAAAAACGAATTTCCGGCAACAAAGAGAGCGGAACGGAGCTGACGGGACCCTCGCGCAGACTGGGCAGGAAAAAAGCACGGACAGCTCGACATTAAAGAGCGAAGTATTTCCCTTCCTAGGGAAAGCGTCGTAGGAAAGAAAAAAAAACTACACGCCCCAGTCAGCCCAACACCGACCTGGAGACAATCTCTTTTCGATATCCGCCGCTTGGAATGCTGGGAAGAGGGAGGTGGGGGGAGCGGCCGAAAATCGCCTCGGCGAGCGCTCTACTGGGAAAGGAGGATGAGTGTCTGCGCATGCGTAATCGGGGTGGGAGTCTCCGGCTGGTTCATTCGTTCTGATTTGTGGGGAGGGGCGGTGGGGGGGGGGGTGTCTTATGTCGAGTTAAGTCGAGAGCTGCTGCCGAGTAAGTCATGGCGGGGAAAGGGCTTCATCCACGGCACTCCCAAGCAGAGGAACCTGCGAAGTGAAAACACGCGGGGACAGAATCTTATCAGGATCTTTGGGGAAGCTGGGTAACTTAACGCGCGTGGCGATTTTCCGTGCAAAGGTAATGGGAAAAGAAAAAAGACGGGGAGGGCGGAGGAGGAAAACTTATCCGTCAAATGTGAAGTTTAAGCCCAAGGGACGATTTTATTTGATCTTTTGCGTTCGGGTTCTCTTTAAGGTGGACATGTCCCCTCGCTTGCCTGTTATTAATTTCCAAAAAGGCTAGTAGGCTTCACACGTGACGTTTATAAAGCCTTGAATTAGGTACTGTAATGGTATCTTGGCAGAATCTATAAATGCATCCTAGTTAAGTGTTGTTACCAAGCTGCATAATTCATATGGGCCCAACATCATATACTGTATAATGCAATGCTGTTAGTGTTCACTTTGAAGGGCCAACGCTGGATACTGTTAATTAAAACTCTTCTGAAAATGGACCTGTCTGCTTCATTTATAGCTTACCTCTTTGGCAAAAGTATGACTTGTTAGGTTTGGAGCATGCTGTCTTTGCAAACTTTGTGTATCGCTTATATTTTATATTGTGTGCATTTGTCATTGAATATTAATCAGAATTATTTACCCAGTTTAAAAGAGTATGAAGTTTGCTAGTGAGATGCATAGTTATTAATTTCACCTTCTGGGTAATTTGGAAATGGGGGAAATAGTTCTACATGCATTAATTTCTTAATGACAGGTAGTTGAGTATCCTGAAGTAGTTTATAAGCAAAATTTAACTCTTGGATACAATTTAGATTTCAATGGCATATATATTTTACAGTATTCATATTGGCATGAATCTGATATGTTTACATGAAAGTTATTCTGGCCACTGGGTTTCTTCTCCTCCCGCTCCCCATATTTTGTCTACATTGGGCTCCTTATTTCATTCTGAATATATTGGACTTCATTGTTCTATCTTGCTACATTTTAAACAGTGTTTAACATTTTTGTAACGTTCTCTATTCATATTTATTCAGTTCTTTGCTTCTTTATAAGCCTGGAAAATATCAAAGCTGTAGTTATTAAGGCCTCAGAAAATTATTGCACCTGGCTGATTTTGCTCTTAACTCAAAGAACCTCTTATATAAAGAGGTTAAGGTCTGATTTATATCTAAGTGAGAGATTCAGGAATGTAGGCTAAACTGGGAAATTGGAGGGGGAAACCCTCAAAGAAATTAATGACTAACCAATTTTTTAATTGATGCCCAGTGAGCTACTGGGAAATAATCAGAGATAAAGTTCAGCAGAAAGAAGAATTTGGTAGAGAGCCAGTTTGGTGTAATGGTTAAGGTACCAGGCTAGAAACCATTATCGACTCCAATGCCACTTTAGGTATGAAGCCAATTGGGTGACTTTCAACCAGTCATTCTCTCTCAGCTCCAGGAAGAAGGTAAACCTCTTCTAAAAATATTGCCCAGAAAATTGTAGGGACTTGTACAGGCAATCACCAGGAGTCAACACTGATTTGAAGGCAGAAAACCAAAAAATGATTCATTATATAGTCAGGGTAAGACATAGGTTGCCTATGAAATTGTATTGCTGCCATTGTCAACAATATTAATTGAACCAAACACTTGATTTCATATAGAACAGTATCAGTGCTTTATATAAATATTCTGGATATATCAGCCATTCATTTTCTGTCCTAAATGCCAATAAACAAATTACAGCTGCCCCATCAGTACATTTTTTCCTAACAATCAGGCAGATGGTTACATAGCTAATTGTGTGCATATGTAAATGTTGAAGCAATTAATGCAATTTAGAATACCTAGCAGTCAGTACAAAAATAGCACACAGTATTTCTCAATTCCAGTTATATGGAGTTGGTTGCCTTGGGGGCAGGGGTACTTTATAGCTGTGTAGAATATTCAGAATACGGTTCAATTACTTTTGGTCTCTTCTACATATACCCAAAGGCTTTCATATCCCCAGTGGAATATTGGGGGGTGGGGGTAGCTTTACATGCCACATTAAAGATTGTTTTGAAGTTTATCAGAATTTTTTAAAGGAGAAATGCCATTTGAAAAGGCGGCTCAGATATATGGGTATCTTCTTGGAACAATTACTGTAATCTGGCATGAATACACATCACTGTCCTTGTGGATAACTTATTTCATTCTGCCAGACTCCCTGCCCTGTCTGATTTTATTCTTTACTCTAAACAGAATTTGTAAATCCAAAAGCTGTTTGCAGTCCAAAAGCTTATCAGCATAATCTGACCAAATTATTCTTTTTTTATATATTTTATTTTTAATTTTTAAAACAAACACAACACATCCTTCTTTACATATTGTAGAAAGTGTATCAGTTGGTTACAAAAAGACTTTTGTGCATCTCTTCCACAGTCAACAAACATAATTCATATTAACTCAAATATTTTAACTCAGATATTTATACATGTTACCATCATCATACCTCCATTTTCATTTGACTATAATTGTTTAAACGTCCATCATAAAATATATCAAGATTTAATACATAACCACATACTGGCCTCTCATTTACTATTTCTAAAATCCTCCATTAACACTGAATCCTTATGTCCTATTCTAGCTAAACATCCATAATATTTAATAACAAAATTTTCTAATCCTCCTTTTCAAATCACTGTTTACAATTTACATCCAATTTCCTTATGTTGTATCCATACCTTTATATACGTTATCCTTATCCCTCCTTTATTTAACTATATTCTTTATCATAACATTTTCCCCCTAATAAACAAGACTTCAACTGTACCTAACTTAGTTCTTTTTATTAACCTTTATATATAATCCAAAGGGATTTCTAATCTTCCTTTCATGGGTACCATTCAATATTCATATCCAATTATTACTCATCATGACACTACACATTGTATACATTAGTGACATTATCAATTATTTATTTAACTATATCTATTGTCACTAAATTCCACTAAGTTTAACTAGTTTTAAGTTATACTCTTCCATATATCAACCTGTATCTTTCCAGTAGCAAAACAGTCTCATATCTTCTGCCATTTGTGGTGTCAGTCCTCTAATCATCTCCTTGATCAACTTTGCATGGACTCCTCTTAGCAACTCCTTGCTTATAAAATCTCTCATGTAATTTTGATGCCCTTCTTCTGTTTCCTTAATCAGCTTATCTTTGATTGTCAGTAGTGTTATCAATGATGTTGCTAATAAAATTTCTCTCTTTAAATCCATAAATTCTTTTGTTTTTTCTTCTTCTGTATCTTGCCATCTGGGGTAGATTTCCCCTCCATTTAGTTCCTCTTTCAGTATTCCACTCTTTCCATTTTCAGAGAAAAACCAATCACCATAAATATCACCAAATTTAATTTCTTTATATTCATTTTCCTCTTCAATTTTTAGGGTTTTAACCACCACTTTTTCCACTTGATAAACATCCTCAACTTCTTCCTCATATTTTGCTGTTAGATGCTCTTAAGTCTTCTAGCTTCTTCTCTATCCTCTCATATGTATTTGATAATTTCTGTATTTCTGAGAATATCTTTGGCAGACTTAAAGTTTCTTTCTGCTGTTGAAATTGTGCCATTATCTCCAGCTAACAAACACATCTGCTCTAGCTTGGAAGGTTAATAAGATTAAATATAGATTCACAATAACGTTTTATTTTCACTTTTCTCTGGTTAAAGATATACTTCAAAGGGACATCTGTATGTTTTTCTTCTTATCACTCTCTATAAACAAGCAGTGAGACCTTGGAGTGCCAAGCCAGAATAATCAGTGAGAAAAATAAGAGTGTTTTGTTTCCAAACCTTCCAGCCTCCAAGTATCAGTGTTATTGTTGCAATTTTCTTTGTTTCTTCTTGTATCTTTTTTGTATTTCAAGTTTTTAAAAAAGTCTGATTCTTGAATGAGTTAGGAGAACACCCACAGTAATGAAAGAGGAGATTTTTAGTCCATAGGTTACAGAGAATAATAAAATAAAAAATAGAAGAAAACTTAATCCATTCATTTTAAAAGGCTTGCATAAATTCATCCATGAAGATAGCATTTAAAAAGTAAGATAACCCACTGTCCAAAACCATTCCAAATGTAATTACGCTGCTTATTTCTTCTGTTCTCCAATTTAAATTAATTTTAAATATTTTATAGGCAGTCTCTTTTTAAAACGGTAAAAATTCCTCACCAGCTGGAAATACTTTCTCTTTCTGTATCCTTCTGTTTTGGAGCCGCCCCAACTTCGTCAGCCTTGGCTAGATTTTTTGTTACCGGCTTGAAGAACTTCTCTTGCAACGATCAGGGACTTTGCAATGTCCCTGAGATCAGCAAGGCATATTCTTCCTGTTCCCTGTCTCTGCGGGATGGTTTAGGTCCGATTAGACCACCCAGCGGCAAAAGTATCAGCTGCTGTATCGGAGCATCGAGACCGCATGTCCGTATCGTCGCAATGTTGGCTCCTCCTCTCCTGACCAAATTATTCTTGACCCATAGAAATTCTAAAAATAATAATATAGATGATAGTTGGCCAATGTTTTACTCAGAAATCTGTACAGCTACCCAGAAAAATAGAGTTAAAACTAGTATGATAAGCATCAGGGAGAGGCCAGAGGATAGTGAGATACTACTTTAGAAGATTATTACCTTCCAGTTTGCTTTCAGAAAGATCATTCTTTTGGGTCTCACCAAAAGAGTCATATTGTAAGAGCACTATTTTTTAAAAATATAAAAATTTAATTGGAAGCAATGTGTCCTTCCGTAACTTTAATTTAAATTGGGGATATTTTAAAATTACTATTTTCCTGAGCTCTTTCATTACTTGATTCACTTTTCTGCATAGCTCCATTTGCTACATACTTCTGGCAATGGTGGAATAGTCATCACAAAGAACTGCATACTTTACTCATTATGACAGTGTTCCATGGACTGATGCTTCATGTCTGTGTCATAACAAAGTGCCCATGTTTTGTTGGCTGTCACAATGTGTTGTAAATATTCCTCACTTTCAGTCTTGTAGTTTGAACGCAATTCTTGACAAATTTCATTTCTGGAAGTGTTCATCTTTGTCATCAGCATACAAGGAACCCATCTAGCAGTTGTGTAAAACTTGTAAAAGTTTGTAAACTTTCTAATATGAAGCAACACATATTCTGTGAAATGCCAAACTTGACAGAAATTTTCCTTCCCATGATCTATTGATTGTCCGCAAATCAGTTCATCAACATTGCTCATATAAAACCTGTGTGTTGCTGTTACAGGTTGCCCATTTGTTCTTGATCACGCATATCAGCTCTTCATAGTTCACCATCTTTACACTTTTGGGGGCCCAGCTATGCACAGTACTCACATTAACAGTCATTGTCATAACTCTGCATTATGCAGTAAATTTTAATTAGCTGTCAAAAATTCAATCACAATGCATTGCCTAAAGCACACTGACCAGTACTCACTGCAGGTTTAGTTTCAATGACAGCACAATTTTTTCTCATAACTGTAAAGGAAAAAAAAATGAAGCTGAAAAGCACATTAGAGTTTCTATTTTGTCAGTGCTATGATCTATGGGTGATTTATAAATTTGGAGTCAATCTTCATTCATCCCTTGTGTATCTGCCAGCAATTATAGTATGCTCATCTGGATTTTAGTGACACTATCTGCTAGGTGATGGTACCATATGCCCACTTAGGTCTAATATCCTATTTGAGCATTCAGAAATATTGGATTACTTAAGAGAAATAGAAAGGCATGGTTGGCTTAATATACCAGTTAAGCTGCAATTTAAGATCTCTGCCACTGAATATTTAGTTTGCAACTGGGCTTATAAAAACAGATCTTCCTGACCCCTTTTCTTCTCATCACAAATTTTATTATTTTATTATTAAATTTATATGTCACTCATTTCATAAATTAAAGTTACATTTCCGTAGAGAGATTCAGACCAGGAATGCCTGAAAAATGGACAGGATCATGTAGAATAGGGATGCAAACCCGTGGCCTGTGGGCTAGACGTAGCCTGTGATGTGGCTAGATCCAGCCCATGGAGCTTCCAGGGCAGACAGCGAAGGACCAGCCCCCAGTACCTCAGCCCTGGCCCAGGCCGGGCTGGCACTGATCTATTACTGGATGGCAGCCATCTGGCTAGGAACATGGACAGCCTTAGATCCACGGGATCACCCTGGAGCCAGTGGAGAACCGCCCTGCTGCCTGGACACTCACTGCATCCTGTGTGCACACCCAGGGACCAGGGTTGAGATGGCAGGCTGATCCCTAGCTGACTCCAGGGCAGCCCCACAGATCTAAGGCTTACTATGTTCCTGGACAGAGGGCCACCATTCAGTTATAGATCAGCAACACACACACACTACCAGTGCCTCCATGGCCTGCTCACCAGCCCGGTCTTGCAGCCCACATGGCTTCCCTTTCACTGGCACAGTGCCTCCCCATTTGGGAAAGCCACAGCCGCGGTAACCACAGCTATCAGCAACACTGCCAATCTCTTCCCTTCCCCTTGTCGCTTCCTGAGTGCGGAGGAAGGAACGATATGGGAATGAGAAAGAGAGGCAGGGAAGGATGGAAGTCATGCCAGAGACAGTGAAGATTTTTTTTGAGGGGGAGGCAGCAGAAGAAGCAGCATTCCTTGGCTAGGAGGCAGGCAAAGGCAGAAAGGGAAAGTAAACCTCAGTCCCCGAAACCAAGTGCAGTTTCTGCTGCTCGCAGGAAAGACGCCATCTTCCTCCTGTTTCCCCCACCACAACAGTCATCTGAGCTGGACTGGACTGTCTCTACTTGTGTATTTCAGAATTAATCTAAAGAAAAAAAACATGATTAATTCAGATAAGTTAGAACATTTATACATAAATGTTATTTTTGGGAGGAAATTCATGGATAGTTTAATATTCAGGCAATCAAACAAGTTATAGTAATATACAGAAAAAATATAAGTATGTTTATTTAATCTTGTACTGTATATATGATTGTCTTTCTGGTTCATTATGAAGCAGTGAGAAGTTGACTAGCCTATTCAATTCCTGAGCTCTGACTACCCGGGAATGGGAAATTCAGTTGAGCACTAGTGTTTTCCCTTTCTCTTTGATGTCATATTATGAATATCTAGATATTTGCAGTGTGATAGCCCTATGTACCCAAATGGGGTATTACAGTCCTGTTCTGACCCCCCTCGTCCCACACCAAAACACTCTAAGCCAAAGATACTTTACGGAATTTATTCACAGACAGACAGGTCCTTGGCAGCAAACCAACACAGATAAGCCGGGGCAGCAATCCAGCACAGACAAACCCTGGCAGCAATCCAGCCTGCCAAGCTCACAATACTGTTCATCAAACATTAGTTAATGCATTGACTTCTGCAAAAAGGGCGTGTGCACAAGCCGTCCTTTTATAGTCTGGAGAGGAGCCTAATGACCACCAGCTGAGTGCAGTTACCTCCTGTAACTGCGCAACTGTTCCTGACGCCTATTAGCTCTTCGGTGCCGGGCATCCAGGAACAACTCACTGTTGGCATCCGGATCACTCTCCCTTATCTCCTCCCCACTGGTCCAAGGCTCAGGCGCCTCCTGGTGGCTAACCAGCCTCTCTGTGCCCTGCTCGGAGTTGGAATCCTGTCCAGGGTCCTACACATCCTCCAGAGCCGACTCATAGAGCCCCTCGCTGTCGGAGTCTGGTGGCAGCTCCAACGGCTCCTGCTGGGCCACAACACAGTCCCATTACATGGGATGAAATTAATGTGTATTCTTCCATGTTACTGTATTGATAAGATTTGTTGGCAGGAGGAAAGATAAAACCTTTTGAAAAATATATAAAATAGGGTAAGAATAATCATATTACCCTACACTCACTGTAAGGAAGATGATTTAGATTAGGGGTGTCAAACTCAAGGCCCTTCTGCCGGATCCGGACTACAATGTGGTTGGATCCAGCCTGTGGGGCCGTCCTGCTCTACTCAGTGCAAAGAGGAAAGATCAGACCAGTGTGGCTTCATCCCTGTCCAATGCAAAGAGGAAACATGCCAGCAATTTTGGGACTGGCGTCGAGCTGGCCACATCCACCCAGTCGGCCACACCTGCCCAGTCAACTAATCACGCCCGGCCCTTGGAGTCAACCACAGCCCTGATGCGGCCCTCAATGAAATTGAGTTTGAACCCCCTGATTTAGAAGAGGGTTTTTAAATACCTTTATTTCTACTTGGAAACCACTTCTGGACTTTGTCCTTGAGATGGGGAAAAATGAAGCTTTGATTTTGGGTTTTACTGATTAGATAGATTTGTTGTTATAAAAATGACTAGTTTATATTACTATGAAAAAATAAAAAAAGTTTAGGGTAGATGTTAATGCCATATTTTACTGCACCAAAGGAGTCGGAAGTCAATGCCTTTTTTTTTCTTTTTCCCTTGTTTCCCCCCACTATCCACTTCCCTTTTTCCTTCCCTAATTTCCCTAATATTTACTTTTGTATTCTCTTTGTATGTCATCTTATAAATGAATAAAAAACTATATAAAAATAGAAGAGGGTTGTATTTGTTATGGGCTTGTATCCTGTCCCATTTAATAAACATTAGATTTTGACTTTTGAATATTCATGTTACTCTGCAATAATAATGCATGATTTCATTTTGTATTTTCTGAATTCTAAAAACTGCTTTGTTTCTTGAAAAAAAGTTCTGCATGCATAATGGAAAATGGATCTTTTCTGCTTCTTTCTTGAACAATTAAATAAAGAAAAGAAATTGAGCTGAGGAATTTTTTTCTGTTTTCCTTGAAATTTTTGACACTTTAGTAATTTATTAACTTCTAGTATTTACACACACACACACACATACACACACCTGGAAAGGTAGAAGATAAGGATAGACAGACAGAGATACCTTCCAGGTATATCTGCCTACATTTTGCCTTTCCATTGCCCAGAGATCCCTTATTCACCTGCAGAGTTACTTTCAGTGACGAACTATGCAAAGATAATAGTGAAGAGTCTTACATAATTATTTGGGGAAAAAGTGTGCACCAAGAAAAGCTCATTGTTTTAAGTCAAAGTATATGTGTAAATTGAACCAAGTTACTTCTGTTGACTCTTACAAAATTCTTACTTTTCCCACTCAAAATGAAAGCAACTGTATTTTTAACTTTATTTTTTGTGTTTTTGTGTTATGTAAGGCGATTTGGAGCCTTTAGAAAAGACATTTAGATTTGTTCATATTATATGCTAACTTTTTTCAGCTGGTCATCACTGAATCACTTAGAATATATCTGATAGTTCACTGGTTATAAAGGTACATGACTTCTGCTAATCCATTATTGTCTACTATACCTGGCAATGTTCTTATGGCTCCAAGAGAGTTTTTCCACATCATCTACTACTTGGAAAAAGCAGACACTGAAAAGTTTGAGAGACTTTCGCATACAAAGCTTATACTCTGTCATGAACCACAACCCTTTCACTAAGCATTCTTTCTTTATAAGCAACACTCTTCGAAATCATGTCATTATTTTGTCATTTTTAAACAATGGGTGCAGCAAAGGAGAGGAATATGAGGAACCGAGGTAGTAAAGTATTAGTTGATGGTGATAAATGTGATATTTGGGTGTGCATGTAAGATTTTTTTTTCATGGTGAAATACAATACTGCTATCTCCAGTTTTCCCTATCAAAGTAGCAGGAAATTGCAAGGAAGATTATGCCATCACTTTATGCAGAGTTAGGCAGAAAATCATCTCCTAGACTTAACAATAAGCTTTGTAGATAGCAGAAACAGTAAGGAAGCCATTCTTAGCATATGTCCAAGATTGCTTCATACTGAACTTCTAATGAAAATCTGATACTCTTATATTTGAACTGGACCAGTCTCTTCCAGTTAGCAATTGGCTTAAGGTCTAATCAGTTTCAGGGAGCCATCCAGAAGGAGGGTTCTAATCAACTAATTAAGGTCACAGTTGAGCTTGTTAACTTATGGTTAGGAAGGGCTAAGCTGGGAAGACAACACGAGAAGAGAAGTCTCTGTGCTGTGCGAGGCAAAAAAATGGGAAAGGGGGGGGTGTCAGGCATAGGATACTGTGTGGGAGAACTTTATCTGAATGAAATTGTAGCAACCAGCGGCTTTCTCAGCATCTCTACTATCTTATCTCTACACACAATGTCACATGGTTTACTTGGTAACGGTGTTGCTCTGTGACCATTTTGCCAGAATCAATTGAAGTCATTAAATGATACTATATTAATATTAGAACTGGCTTAATTACAAGTGTTTTCTCAGTTTATATTTTTGGATAATCTTAATATTGTCATGCAATATTTTGTCCAGTTTGAGTGTGTCTATTCTGCAATTTCAACAGTTTAAGATAACTAAGGTGGCTTAAATGAAATTGACCTAAATATGTTTTCTAAGACTGTCTTATTTTTCTTTCCCTTTGTCCTAGTAAAGATCCATGTAACAGGTCACTTACTGATAGTAGTAAGTAATACAGATTGGAAAAAAGATTTTAGAAATGGCTTCTCTTTGAAGAATTTGCATAAATGAAAAAACATTTTATGCTTGATTGATAAGGTAAATGTTCTAAAAATGTTGATTTTTGGACACTCATCCCAAATTCTTTAATCATTGCTTCATTGTAAGATAAAATGCATGACTATTTTTTTTTTGCATTGTGCATTGTTATTTTAATCTGGGCATAAAAATCTTGGTGAGCTGATTGAATATGTCAATTCAAGATTACTGATGAAATCAAATGTTTGTACAATTCCTTTGAAAACTATTTTTATAATGGTGGTTGATTTCATTCAGTAAAAGAAAATGCCTTTTTCTCTCTATGTACATTTTGATATACTGTTATTGCAAGATAGAATAATCTGGTAATAAATTTAAGAGACCATAATTCTCACCTTTCTTCAGAGACTGAATTTATATAATTTTACGTAAGTCATTACCTCCTAGGTAAGGCTCTGTCATAAGAACCATATCCAGACTAATGTGATAATTTTCCACTTTTAAGTAAGGAATTCTCTGGCAGGATATATTTGCCTACCAATTTCTTTTTCACAAGGAGCTATTTTATTTTATTCAGTACCACTAGTTCCAAGTGCCCATATATTTTCAGCAATTGCTGATTAACTGAAGAGTCTATGGATTTTGATTGCAATATTACATCCAGAAATATTACATCAATATTTCATCAACAGTTGCTACAATTCAATATTATTACATATTCAATATTGTAATATTCAATAATATTACAATGCAATATTACATCAATAGTTGCTACAATTCAGTGGATAGCAAGATATCAGCACTTGGTAGCAGGTTAAGATTTATATGGTCTGAAAAGGTCCATCCATAGTATACAATCCTATGTTTTAGTTAGGCAATTTAAAGTTTTTAATCTGTTTAATAGGACCTGTAAACTTTATAAAATAACGTATGGCATGGTACTTAGCTGAAAAGTACTGAAAGACTTATAGCAATCTAAGAAGCTAAAGTGTTATCATTATATTGGTAGATTAATACAGTATCGTTCAGAATAAAATGTATTTTAAAGGAGATACATTTTCATTGCAAATTATATATTACTTTCTGATCAATAAGTAATATATATGATTTTAATTTATCTATAATCACCTGTTACTCTTTTCCTCCTACCTATTTATTCCAATATATAGGAAATATGTTGTATGTATTTGTGTGCTATTTTAAACTAGAGAACATGGCTTAATTTCCTGATCAGTTTTTAATGCATCCCTATGGCCAGCAGCCTGGTAAGGAGACAGTTAATTTTAAGAAGATTAACTCTTAAAGCAGAAAATAATATTTGAAGGAAACATATCTCATTTAAAAGAAAGGTAACACAGTTTGGAATCTGTGATTTGGTCCCTAAGGATGACATGCTATTTCTTTTGAATTCAAAGCTAGCTTTTCTTGTCATTGAAAGAAAAGGAATTGGGATATTACAATTCCTGAGACTAACAATACAAACCCAGGAATATCTCTTTAGAAGTGAAGCTCAGTGTATAAGGTAGTAGCTTTCCTCTCACCGCACTCCCCACCCACCCCAAAGCATTACTGAAAGTATTGTTGGAATAGATGATTCTCTTCTAAGCATTTATGAAGCAGTCCATCTTTTTGAACTGTTTTTTTTTTCAAAACCGTAATTAGCAAAATACCAGATGTTATCACTGTTTGAAGTCTATGTGGAAGCAAATGAGTGAAACCAGCAAAGCAGTATTGCTAGGATATAAAGCTGCAGCCTTTATGCTAAAATGGGTCCATTTTTTGTGAAAAGTGTTGTTTACTTATGGAGATAAGCAGCAATCTTTTAGCTTTCAGTTGATCTTCACTGTGTATATTTATGTTGATGAAAGCAGATGTTTAAAACAAGCTGAAATTTGTTTTACAGATAGTTTGTATGAGTTCCGGAGAAGATGGCTTATGTTAGCTCAAAGGAATTTGTACTAATATGTGGAGTAGTGGCTGCTTGCTACTGGAACAGTCTATTTTGTGGCTTTGTTTTTGATGATGTTTCCGCCATTTTGGACAATAAAGATTTGCATCCTTCAACTCCAATTAAGAATCTTTTTTTGAATGACTTCTGGGGAACACCCATGTCTGAGGTAATACCTCTACAGGACACTTAAAGCATTTTTATAAAGCATTGAACCAATGTGCAAGACCTACCTTGCACTTCAAAAATGTCACTGCAGCCTTCAATGATATTTTACAAAATACTGATATTTTATTTTCCATTCATTTTTAATTTATAACATATGATAACCAGGATAGAAATCTTGATCATCAAGATATTAAAGAGTCTCTTTGAGAGTGGGCGGCATACAAATTAAATAAATAAATAAACAAACAAATAAATAAATAAATAAAGACTATAGGAAAAATCAATATTATTCAAACTAGATTATCTGAAATTCATACTCCTCTTATAAACTCTCATTGTAAAAAAATTGGAATGAGCAAATAGACTGTCATATACAGAGAACCTAAGGGAGAAGATTTGATATGTTTTTGAGCAAACAAAGCAAACAAAATTGTCATGAATGCCCCCAAGGCTCAGAGGGACATTGGCAATTTTCCAAAACTCCTACTTGTGTTATTTTGAATGTTTGAAGAGAAAATATAATGTAATCTTGCATTCTTAGCAATGCACAAAGGACTGAATTTGTGCAGTGTGTATATGATGAGAGGAAGAGATTGATTTGAACAGATTTGCCTAGTTTGGCTATCTGGCTGTTTGTTTAGCATGATCTTTAAGGGGGAAGACACATATACTATTTGTTTAGGCTTCTAAAACTTTTTTTTAGAATTTTCCATTTTAGCAATAGCTTTTACTCCTTTCTTTTATTCCTTTCTATGTGATATTGTTTACTTCTTTGTTTTGTCTTTTTAGGAGAGAAGTCATAAGTCATATCGACCCTTCACTGTCTTCACATTTCGTTTGAACTATCTTTTCAGTGAATTAAATGCTATTTCTTACCACTTCCTGAACGTCATCTTCCATGCAATTGTTTGTATTATCTTCCTCAAAGTCTGTAAGCTTTTCTTAGACAATAAAAGCAGTTTGGTTGCATCTTTACTATTTGCAGTGCATCCCATACATACTGAAGCAGTAAGTAAATTTAAATTTTTTGCTAGTTCGAACTGTGGGGAGTTCTTAAACAGCATAGGGAAACAATGCAGGGTGATGATAGTAAGAAAACAATTTAGGGAAATTGGGGGTGGGATATTAAAATAAGGGGGCTATTCTCAAATGCATCTACATTTAAACCTATCATTTACTTACAGACATCACCTTTCCAGCTACCGCATGATTGTGTTAATGCATTTGAAGTGTGCTTTAGGAAGTGAACTGGCATAAGCAGTTATTGTGCTCCGTGAATGTGCTCCCTTGTTAAAGCTGTGAGGCAGCTTGTCCTCTTGAAGGCTCTATGCAATTGTGTCAAGAACGTTCCAAAGTCATGTGTTTGGCAGTGCTTCTGCTTGGCAAAATGACTGTTTATGTACATACACAGTACTCAGATTACATCATGTCTTTTGAATCCAAAGAGCTTTTTCTAAGCACATATTCACAGAGCAATCAACATGTTCCTTCATTCTTGGTCTCTGAATGAGTCAGTCACTTCTTACTCTATTTTTTCTTTCCCTCCCGTCCATTTATAACACGCAACCAAAAAAGTAAGGAAAGTTTATTCTAGGTCATATTTGTTTGGGATAATGCACATTTTTCTCCAAAATTCATTCCCGAGTAAAAATAAAACATCTCTGATGTGGCAACTTGCTTTCTTCCTATGTTCTGCAAGTTATAGCCGAGCAACTCAGCAATGATTGATCTGGGGATGTAGGCTGGGAGTTTGAAAAGCACCCTTGAAAAAGGCAAGGGCTAGACTACATATACTATATATACTGTCCTATCCTCAGGAAAAGTCCATGGATGTGTTATAGCAGTTGGGCTTGAGCTCAGAGCATCTTCAGTTTACTTATAATATTAATTTACAATAAGGGCATTTCCTTGTTTATCCACATGATGGCAGTCTAGTTCTATCCTTGCATACTTCCACAATGGAAAATCAGAACTTGAATATAAATATGTAAGATTTTTTTGTCCCTTACTTTAATATTTTATCTCATTTTGCTTAAATGATTTATATTGCTGTATCTTTTATTTAGGTAACTGGTGTGGTGGGCAGAGCAGAACTTCTCTCCTCAATTTTTTTTCTAGCTGCTTTTCTGTCCTATACCAGATCCAGAGGGCCTGAAAACACTATAGGTAAAGCAAACAATGAGTGGTCAATAATTCATCCCCCACCCCCAATACCTTCAATGTAGTTATTTAAAGCCCAGATAAGGAATCTGCAGTGGTTTGTGTGATTTCAAATCACTGTGTAACAAGTCAGTTCATTTTCTCCTGTTCTATGGCTAAAAGTGAAGTATATTTTAAAATGAAAGCATATGAGGTGCCAGAGAGAGATACATCCCAATCATACTCTTAGCACTTGAATCAATCATTCTTTGCTGCAATTCTGCCACCATGTGTCTCACCACAAAAAATATTTTTAAGAAAAGACCACATCTATATAAGGTCACCCAATCCTAATTTAAGGAAACAAGAGCAAAGGCCCTATGATTTTGGAAGTTGTGGCATGGCCTCTGGATAATACCAGATTGGAGGACTATGCCTTGGCATGGCATCTACAAATGGCATAAGATGGTACTTCTATTCTTAAATAGCTATAAAATGTCACTTTCAATAAAACCATCTGGCAAGACAATGTACATTCAGTGTTCAGAGCGTAAGGAAATATTTCCAGGCTGACATTTGAAATGCAATGTTACTTTTCCCAAATTCACGAAGACTAACTGTTTTTGTATCTTACATTGCAGTGTGGACTCCTATTGCAGCAACAGTTTTTTTAGTGGCTATTGCTACATTATGTAAGGAACAAGGAGTAACGGTGGTGGGGATATGTTGTGTCTATGAAGTATTTATTGCTCAAGGGGTAAGGAATTTATCTGATTCAATTTCAGATCTGAAATTAAAATATGTCACTTCTATTCACAGGAGCATGTATTAGATTTAATGAATATATCTAGATGAATAATTTAGTCCCCACAAGTTTTATTGCAGAATAGGACTGAAAGTACCATAAAGATTATTTGGGATCTCTTTGTGCTAAAGGAGGACACTCAAATGAATTCCAGACTGACTAGATCAATGTTTTCAAACTTGTCATCTTCAAGATGTGTGGACTTCAACTCCCAGAGTTCCGAGTCACATGCTGAGTGGGGAATTCTGGGAGTTGAAGTCTACACAGCTTAAAGTTGCCACATTTGAAACACTGAACTAGATCATATCTCACTTGAGTTCCAAGGCCCATGCAAATGCAAGATACCAATGACATCTCACGTGCAATAGGTGTTGTCCAAAGCTAAAAATACCAAATGAAAACTTTGCTCCTATTATTGAATTACTGGCAAATGAATCCACAGACCTCCCATTTCTTATCTCTTAAAGTTATTTCCCCTGTACCCCGTTACTTCTGGTACAACTACATCAACCCTAAAAATATTTTTTTTTCCATGATAACAAAGCCAGTGAAAAAGAAATGTGTCAGTAGCGAACAAGCAAACTTCAGAATGGACGATAGTACAATTAAATTGCCATAAGACAACAACTCGCTTTTTAAGACTGTTCTAAATCTAGGAGATAACATGAACTATTTTGTACAAGACAGATGTGTGAAGTGTATGGCTTGAGGACCTAAGCATCCTAGCATGCATAGAATACTGGCATTGTTGTGTTAATGGGTACTTTAAATGCACTAAACATTGGATTTGTGTTAAATGTATTGTCAGTGAATATAACATGAATAGCTTATTGAATTGAAAAAGATTTTGATGTATGACAGAACTCAGTATGATTGGTGAATAAAACTTAAAAGTGTTTGGTTACATTAATCATGAGACAAGCTTCAAATAAAGGGGGCAGAAAGGGTTTTGAATCCTGTTTGAAGGCTCTTCTCCCCCCCCCCCCAAAAAAATTTTTTTTTTGGGGGGGTGGATTTCAGTTGAATGAAATCCCCAGAATTACTGCTACCTTGTTTGGGAATTTGGGGAGTTGTAGACCTGCACACTTGGATTGAATTATGTTGAAGAAGTTTGCTTGTGTGATACATGGTGTCAGAAAATTCATTTGAATTTTGTTTATGTTTTTATTTCCTTGTCCAGTATACTGTGCCAATTCTTTGGTATACAGCGTTACACATTCTTCGAGGCAAAGGCAGCATTCCCTACTGTATGCTTCAAATGTTATTGAAACTAATTGTTCTGATGTTCAGTACCCTACTACTTGTTGTGATCAGAGTTCAAGTTATTCAATCCCAGTTACCGGTGTTTACAAGGTAAATTCCACTATTTGTAATAGTGAAGGAACTTGGGGAAAAGTGGATAAATATTTCTGTTTGAAGAAGTATTTCTGCTACTTGGCTTTTATATAATATATAATATATTTATTATAATATCTCACTTATGCATTAAATATTTTGTGATCTTTTGTTATGTTTACTGTTTCAACAAACTCATAAGCCTATTCAGGGTCTCCCCTGTAAATATAGGGATTGAAATTGGATAAAGATAAAGGATGTATTGCTGGTCTCAGGTGTGCTCATCTGCAGAAAGCAAAAAAAAAAAAAAAAAGCTGCATGCATGCAACCCTCTTCTGTCATGTTTCCTTATCCAGGATTCAGTCGTAGATCTCCAGTAGTCAACTATTCACAGCTTAATTTAGATGGCAGGTTTGAACTTAGCAGGAGTTCTCCGACCCTTGACATGCTATAGTTAGATAAGAATGTCTACTGTGAATAGGCTGAAACTGTGTTAAACAATTGGGACTTCTCTGTCAACATAACTATTCTTCTTTCTTATACTCATAACAGTTTATACCTTGGTCCCTTTTCCATATTTCAGTGGAGTCTTCTCTCTGCACTTGCTGGCTCGAAGCCAAGCAATTGCTGGCTTTTGAGTTAATTGCTATCCCTGTCCTGAGTATTTGCATTATATATATATATATATATATATATATATATATATGTGTGTGTGTGTGTGTGTGTGTGTGTGTGTGTGTGTGTGTGTGTGTTTTTTTATTTGTGCTGATAAATAAATAAAGGGAGACTAGTATAGATCTATTTCAAGCTATTTAGCTCTCATCAGCTAGCCATACCCTTACTGGGATTTGAACCTGGGCTATATGGCATACTAGGCACACTCCGTTTATCAGCGAAGCCAGGGTGAAAGGTATCTATTAGATTTTTACGCTGATAAACGGATAAGAGCCTGTGGCCTAATGGCTAAGATCTCTGCCTAGTGTGCCTAGTATGCCATATAGCCCAGGTTCAAATCCCAGTAAGGGTATGGCTAGCTGATGAGAGCTAAATAGCTTGAAATAGATCTATACTAGTCTCCCTTTATTTATTTATCAGCACAAATAAAAAAACACAAATATAACAAAGGCAACAGTAAAAAATATTGGGTTTCTGTCGTGATGGACTCTTGTGATGAGCCGAAGGACAGATGATGGAAGCAGTTAGCTTCCTCCCATAATTGGGGCTTACCAGGGGTTGTAAAAATCTAATAGATACCTTTCACCCTGGCTTCGTTGATAAACGGATAAGAGCCTGTGGCCTAATGGCTAAGATCTTTGCCTAGTGTGCCTAGTATGCCATATAGCCCAGGTTCAAATCCCAGTAAGGGTATGGCTAGCTGATGAGAGCTAAATAGCTTGAAATAGATCTATACTAGTCTCCCTTTATGTATTTATCAGCACAAATAAAAAAACACAAATATAACAAAGGCAACAGTAAAAAATATTGGGTTTCTGTCGTGATGGACTCTTGTGACGAGCCGAAGGACAGATGATGGAAGCAGTTAGCTTCCTCCCATAATTGGGGCTTACCATATATATATACTGTTTGCTACATAAAAGCATCTCAAAGCAGTTTACAACATATAAACTGTAGAGTAAAACAATAAATGTAAAAACCAATTATAGTAAGAAGGAGCGGGAGAAAAAGCAGAAACAAAAAGCATTTGTCCAACATTTATGTAAAGAAGGCTTGGCAGAAGAGAGAGCATTTTAACATATTTCTCGTAAAATATTACAGGCATGATGACTACAGCATAGCACTTTGCAGTCCTAGGCACATGCAATAGAAGTCCCTTGGTGATCTCAGCAGTTAATCATGTCTGCATTAGCAAAGCAACCTGCTGGGCATCCTGACCTTGTACATGATACATGAATCATGGACCCAGTAAGGTTCTGCTTACACCAGACTTTTAAGAAGTTGCCTAACTCAGTTTAAACAGATTAACCGGTCACTTGATTTGCTTGCTTTGGATCTCAGCTTGTATCTGCTAAACTATAGAAATGCATAAATTGTTGTTTTCCTTGGTTCAATAAAAGGTCAAGGCAGCTTTGCAAGAATTCTAACTAGGGTTTGACCCTTCATGAATGGAAGAACTCCTTCCCTTAGTAAAGAGCACAAGAATCCAGCTAGATTGGGCCATAATTTTCACCATTGCTACTGTCCCATTTTTCACACTGTTTTGAATAAGCCTTCCGCCTTCAGCATTGTTGTAGGAAGAGGAAGCGGTTTTTTTGAGGGAGGGAATCATCATTTTCCCTTCAACCTTTCTCTTTAGGTCATCCATTTCACAAAATACTTTTTCATTCAATCCTGGATCTAATCCAAAGATTTAACGTAAGTCTCCTGTTATATTGCATGTCATATGGTTGCACCTCAACTCAACTTTTTCTTTCTAGGTTTGATAACCCAGCTGCTGTGAGTCCATCTCCTGTGAGGCAGTTGACTTTCAATTACCTTCTTCCAGTAAATGCTTGGCTGCTTCTAAATCCTTCTGAATTGTGTTGTGACTGGACAATGGGCACCATCCCATTGATAGAATCCGTGCTAGATGTAAGAAATGTTGCCACTGTCACCTTCTTCTGCTTTTTGGGCACTTTGGTGGTCTTCAGTCTCCGGTATCCTGGGGATTCCTCCAAGACTGTATTAATGGTAAGTGACATTATAGGGCTACTTATCAAGACTGATTGAGACTGACCTTGGAGGATGGAGGTGAGCCAGCATGTAACTACGCCACCCACCCCCAACTCACTAAGTCAGCTCAAAAAGATAGAATGCTCAAATGGTATCAAAAGTCACCAAGAGGTCAAAAGGAGCAAGGATGGATGCATCGCCTCCATTCTGCTATCACCCGAGATCATCTACGAGTGTGACCACTACTATTTTAGTCCCAAAACTGGGCCTGATATTTAACTGAAGAGAATCCAGATAATCCATTTCCTCTGTAACACCACCGCTTTCTCAACCATCTTCCCTCAAAAGGGGACAAAAGTTGTCCAGAATGGTATGTTACCATGACTTCTTAAGGAGGGGCACACCGGTGCCTCTTTAAAAAGACCCAGGACACGCCCGCCAACAAGGATAAATTCACCACCTATCTCCTGGGCAGTCTTTAACCAGCCAGGAAGGGCATGGATCTAATGCACAGGTGATGGCATTTACATTCCAGAGGATCCTGTCCATTTCCTCAAGTCCAATAGAATCAAATCATTCCCAAATAACTGGGTAAGTCCATTCTCTGGGCCTCTCCACAGGATTTACATCATGCTTGGTATGCAATTGGGAATGAATCCAAGCGATTTTATCCTATAGGTGCACAAATTCCTCTGCACGGCTTTGTAAATGGGCCTTCAGGTTTCCTTTTCTGAGGAGAATCCAGGTAACCCTAAACAGGGTGCTGGGTGGCAGAGCAGATAAGTATTGGCACTTCTCTGTTCATGCCATCATGAGATAAACCTTAATAGTGGCCTTAACTTATGTTTGGTCAAGCTCATTCTTTGTTTTCTTCCAGTGTTCCTTTCGGTGTCTCCTGATCCTCTTTCAACTCCCTGAATTCCTCTGTAAATCACAGGGAGCAGCAGGAAAAATGGGCCAAGAGAGGCAGCATTCCCTAACCCTGGCCTCTCAGTTCCCTTACCTGGGGGATCCCCCATCCCAAACACACAACCCAGATACAGTGAATAGTGGTAATAGTGAGACCTGTAGTACCTTCAGCACTGATTCTCACTTTCATCACAAGGGGAGCCCCTCTTGTATTACTTGCAACTGTGCAGAGAGATTTAAATGTATACTGAATTAGATTATTCTATATTCAGCACATTTTCTTTAGATTTGATTTTTTTTCTTTCAGCCGCTACAATTCAGTCCCAATTCAGTGTAAGTGATGGAAATATTCCCAAGTCGATTTTGCTGCATATATGAAAATAGAGATCCTATTTATCACCACATTTTATTGAATTAGCTAATTTCTGTTGCATGGTCTATTGTGCTATACTTACATCAATACATTTCAGTGATTGTTTTTTGTAGGTATGGAGTTAATTATTGTTCTCATTGTATCTCTACATTGCCTTTTGTCCTTGAATGTTGTTACACTTTGAGTTGCGTTAGTTCGGCACTCAGGGAAAGGTCAGATTTTACCAAGCTGGTACATTGTATATTATCTGTAATCAAAATTGTGAGGAATGTTGGATGTATCAAGAATGGGATGCATAATGCATATTCTATTTCTTTGCTGAATTTTTTAAAAAGTATTTCTTGGAGCATCTATTTCACAGTGTAACTTTGTATCTGCAGATTTTGCTCTTCTGTGCTTATGAGGTTCTTGTAATATACACATACAATGTGAGCTTTATTGACAGCAGGTTTTTTTTTTGCCATGTTAAAACAACACAGTAACAGCACCATAGATAGATTCTGGATTAAATGACTCTCCCCTCCCCCCACCCCCATCCAATGCTTGATCTATGAATGAAATGAAATCTGCCCTGAGCAAAAATGCTGGAAGTCACTTGAGTACTTCCTAATAACCATTGCTGTTCTAGCAATAATCTAGGAAAACAAACACAATTAAGTAAAAAGGGGAGTCCATGGGGTAATTTTGTGCTTTATGTTGATCACGGTTGTAGTGGAGCCCAAGTAATGTTATTTGTTATGTAAAAAGATGTTATGGGCTACATACAGTCGGCATCACAAAAATATTAGGATGTCATTAGAAAATCCTATTTTTCCATCGGGTTTTTCAGCAGATTTCATTTCATTTCATATGAATGCTTTAAGGATTTTTTTAGAAACTGCACCAAAAGTAGCATTTTGATTTGGAATATACCACCAAAAGTTAGACATTTAGTATTCCCTGCATTAAGAATGGATTTCTGTAAGCCTTCCGCTTGTTGTGTGAGTTATTCAGAGTTGCTTAGGATGAGAGCGGCCACATAAATCTTTTAAATAAATAAATTATAAGTTTAGCCAATGTTTCTGTTGTGTCCTTATGATTATGAAATCTAGACACTTGCATACTTTTTAATTTCATTTCCTAAATGCTTATCAGCATTCTATGTTGATTGTTGAATTAATAATGACTCAGTAGGATTATGAATAAATTGCCTTCACTCTCTGCTGAGGGAGTGATTTAGATGTGGCTCAGCAGCAAAAAAAAAAAGCAGAACCAAAAAAAGAAAAAAAAAATGGCAGAGATGCTTCCAAAGACATTTGGCTGTGTATTTTTACTATGAAGAAAAAACAAGTAGTTCATTCCTTTTCCAGGAAAGCTTGCTTTTGTAGTTTGTGGTCCAGGAAGAAGCTTATGAATTCTTATTGATCTAAATTAAATACATCATCTGAGAACCTGAGATACTTCAGGAGGCAGAATTTAAAATCAGTCTGAGTCATAGGTTATAGTGCCTTGGACATCACAACTGATGATCATTGGGAGATATTACCCAGTGTAATCATCACCTTCAATTAACAACCCCATAATCCCTTGCAGGGTGAAGTCTGGGAAACTGAATGGAGCTAGCAGAATGTTTTAATTGGCACTGTCCATCCTGTTGCCAATGCAGAGTTTTGTTCAACAGATATATTCTCATTGTGCCCAGAGATAAATATTGCCTCTACCTAGGTTCAAACTCACAGCCTCCTGATTGTGAGGTAAAGCTCCATCTCTAGATCACCTCACCACTCCATATTACCCAGTGTAATGTATGTATGTAATGTACTGGACATACTGTGTATGTCATATCTGGGCATCAGAGTCTATTAAACTTGCATATACTCTATGCTGCTATAACATAGCTTTCTCAGAGCAGTATATAACTTATGTAAAATGTTCAGTGGTGGAAGCAAAAGGATGGCTGCCCTGCCTTTAAGCAGATTTAGGCAGATAACCTTACAAAGAACTAGGAGTGCATCAGAGGTAACTAACCCAATTGCTTGCATGTGCAGTGACAAATGCAGATCTATTGTTTGCAATTAAATCTTTGGTAAGGTTTTGCTAAAGCTAAGCAGATCTAGCAGTGTAAACTTCAAGGAATTAGAAAGGTTGTGAATAAACTGTTCCAATATTGGCCTTTGGTTTGGATCTCCTACAGCAGTTTAACTCCAACCTGAGTGGCTTCCAAATATGAGGAATTCCTGAAGAAACCGTCCTTGGATCCAGCTGTTCTTAATAACTACCGTCCAGTCTCCAACCTCCCCTTTGTGGGGAAGGTTGTTGAGAAGGTGGTGGCCTTCCAGCTTCAGCGTACCTTGGAGGAAGCTAACTATCTTGACCCCTTCCAGTCAGGCTTCAGGCCCGGTTACAGCACAGAAACCGCTTTGGTCGCATTGACCGATGATCTCTGGAGAGCCAGAGATGGAGGCCACGCGTCCATCCTGGTTCTCCTTGACCTCTCAGCGGCTTTCGATACCATCGACCATGGTATCCTTCTGCGACGACTGCGGGAGGTGGGGGTGGGCGGCACTGTTCTGCAGTGGTTCTCCTCCTACCTCTCGGACAGGTCGCAGTCGGTGTCGGTGGGGGGGCAGAGATCGTCCCTGAGGCCCCTAACTTGTGGGGTGCCGCAGGGTTCGGTCTTATCCCCCCTGCTGTTTAACATATACATGAAACCGCTGGGCGAGATCATTTGGAGGCACGGGATAAAATACCATCAATACGCGGACGATACACAGTTGTATCTGTCCGCCCCGTGCCAACTCAATGAAGCGGTGGACGTGATGAACCGGGGTCTTGAGGCTGTTAAAGACTGGATGAGAGCTAACAAACTGGTACTCAACCCGGACAAGACCGAGTGGCTGTTGTGTTTTCCTCCCAACAATTTGGCTGACGTTCCATCGCTCAGGCTGGGGGGTCAAAATTTATACCCCTCAGACAGGGTCCGCAACTTGGGAGTCCTCCTGGACCCACAGCTGAGTTTTGACCACCACTTATCAGCTGTGACCAGGGGGGCATTTGCCCAGGTTCGCCTGGTGCGCCAGTTGCGGCCCTACCTGAACCGGGAGGCCCTCACAACAGTCACTCGAGCCCTTGTGATCTCTAGGCTGGAATACTGCAATGTGCTCTACATGGGGCTGCCCTTGAAGAGCATCCGGCGACTTCAGCTAGTCCAAAATGCAGCCGCGCGAGTGATTGTGGGCGCACCACGGTTCGCCCACATAACACCGATCCTCCGTGAGCTGCGCTGGCTACCTGTTGGTCTCCGGGTGCACTTCAAGGTCCTTCTTACCATCTATAAAGCGCTCCATGGTAGTGGATCTGGCTATTTGAGAGACCGCCTTCTGCCGATTACCTCCCTCCGTCCCATCAGATCTCATAGAGTAGGCCTCCTCCGAATTCCATCCGCCAGTCAGTGCCGACTGGCGACTACGCGGAGGAGAGCCTTCTCAGTTGCAGCTCCGACGCTATGGAACAATCTCCCCGTGGAGATCCGCACCCTCACCACCGTCCAGGCCTTCCGCACAGCCCTCAAGATCTGGCTATCCCGTCAGGCCTGGGGATAAGACTTACTCTCGCCCCTCCCGAATGTTGAATGAATGTTGGGTTTTTTATTGCTAATTATTTTTATTCACATTTTCTTTTTGTGTTTTGTCCTGCACTCCCCTCCCCTATTATTGTAAGCCGCCCTGAGTCCCCTCAGGGAAAAGGGCAGCCTATAAATGCTTAATAAAATAAAAAAAAAAAATAAAAAAAAAATTCAACTCATAGAATTCTCTCTATGCCAATTGAAGAATTCTGGGATTTGAAATACATCAGTCTGGATGATGTGTATGCTGGCAAAAGCTGTTCTGTAGAGTTAGATATATACGAACATTACACTGCTTCATTTGGACTCTTGTCTCTTTTTGAAGTAACTATAATATGCTTGTTTATAACACGATTCTGATATAGGCCCATGCATCTTTCCCCTAAACATGTAGGTCTTCTCTAGACTTAAGATCATATCCAGTGAAGACAATGGATAAGTCTGAACTGATATAAGCCCCTCTGATTTCTATGAGTCTGTTATTAACAAATCTATTCAATCCATTGCTCCTTTCATAACTTGCAGTTAAATCAATGTTTTTGATTGGCTTGTTTAAAACCTTTAAATAAGCCAATTTAAATCTTTGAACAGAGCTGTGGTGGCGCAATGGTTAGAATGCAATATTGCAGGCTAATTCTGCCAATTGCCAGCAGTTTGATCCTGACTGGCTCAGACTTCTATCTTTCCAAGGTCAGTAAAATGAGGGCCCAGATTGTTGTAGTCAATATGCTGACTCTATAAACTGCTTAGAGAGAGCTGTAAAGCACTATGAAGTAATATATAAGTCTTAAGTGCTATTGCTCTTTAACTACAGTTATCCAGTTCACTAAAGGTTTGCTCTGTTTCATTAGATTTGGTGATTGTACATAACAAATTGATTATACACATAGATGAATACAGGTAATCCTCGACCACAATTGAGCCCAAACTTTCTGTTGTTAAATTAAACATTTGTTAAGTGAGTTTTGCCCCATTTTACAACTTCGCTTGCCACAGTTGTTAAATGAATTATTGCATTTATTAAGTTAATAACATGGCTGTTATGTGAATCTGTATTTTCCATTGACTTTGTTCCTCAGAAGAGTGCAAGAGCTGGATCATGTGATCTCAGGACACTTCAACCATCATAAATACGAACTAGTTGCCAAGCACCTGAATTTTGATTATGCAACCATGGAGATGCTGCAATGGTCATAAAGTGTGAAAAATGGTCATAAGTCCCTTTTTAAGAAGTAGCTTTGAAGACAAGCTTTGTAGACATACTTTGAAGGGACACAAGATAAATCTAGATTTGCTAACAGCATAGAATAGCAAGTTTCTGATTCCATCAGAACTCTAGAGGGAAAAAATAGGGATTCTAAATGTAAAATTAAATCAATGCCTCTTTCACAGACATGTATGCTGTAGGTCTGTATAATGCTTAAGTACTTTTCTGTTTTGGGTTACTAGCTAGTGTTTGTGTGTGTTTTTCTTTTGCTGTTTTAGGCACTTTGTTTAATAGTTCTGCCATTCATCCCAGCGTCAAACCTTTTTTTCCCTGTTGGCTTCGTAGTAGCAGAACGAGTGTTATATGTTCCCAGCATGGGATTCTGCATGCTAGTTGCTCATGGGTGGAAAAAGCTGTCAAGTAACAGGTAGGTTGAAAAGTATTGTTTGGGGGAAACGAGTGAGGGTGGGGGCATGAATGGGAACTAAAGATGAAATAACTTGCATGGAATAGTTGTCTGAGTGGCTTAATATCTTTACTTGCTTTTACCATCTTTTCCACATCATAATCATCAAAATGTAGGAACTTCATTCTGGGGGAAGGGAGGAAAATATATCTCAAAAACCACTACATTTTTTAAAGTTGTCATTAATGTTTTAACAATTAAATAAACTAATTTATGCTATGCTGGCTGGGAGATTCTGGGAGTTGAAGTCCAAAGGACTGAAAATCGCCAAGGTTGAGAAACGCTGAATTAGATAAAATAAAACAACTAATCAAATTAGAATTGAAATTTTTCCAAGTATTCAGGATCTTAAACGGAACACTCTACAGTACTCTTTTACGGTAAACGTTTCTTGAAAACAGTAATTTGCAAGACTTTTCAAATGGTTATCCTCTTATTTTATGTTTCATCAATTCAGTCATGGTATCAGTGCCTTTATGTAATGCTGTAAATATTTTAAAATAACCTGTGGGCAACTCTTAACTTGAGAGTAAGTGAAAAGGATTTTCTAAATGTCCTTGCATTATTTTCTCTTTTCTGTAGTTCCTGTTATTACTCTCTCTGCTTGTTTCGAAGATTCATAGCACCTGAGAAAGAAATGAAGGGTTTTTAGAAATGGTTTGCTTTAGCTTCTTCTTTAAAAATGTAGATCCCTTCCTTTCTAATCATTTTTACTGTTTTTTCTTGTTAACACATAAGCTCTGTCAACTCAGATGTGTTTCTAAAATAAAATATTGGCTCTTTCTGTCCCCTCAGTTTCCTGTATAATATAAACCATAGTTGTGGCTGGGCCAATTGTTGTTATATTAAACATCAAAACTAAATTCACAGACGAAGCTTAAAGTAGAGTCTTGATTCTTCTTTGGTAGGGGAAGTGACTTTCAGTTGTTTGACTTTTTTTTGTCAAAGAAATGAATATTTTATTTTGCATTGCTTTCCTCTTAAGAATGAGAATAAATATTGTTTCATACAATAAAATAATTTAGGTTGCTTTCATTGTTTTGTTCTCCATTACCTTTTATGCCATCAGCAGCAAACCAGAAATGAATGTTGAAAGTAGAATTGTTTTTTTTTTTTTGGTTGGTTGGTTGGTTGGTAGGTAGGTAGGTAGGTAGGTAGGTAGGTAGGTAGGTAGGTAGGTAGGTAGGTAGGTAGGTAGATAGATAGATAGATAGATAGATAGATAGATAGATAGATAGATAGATAGATAGTTTTGTTCTCCATTACCTTTTATGCCATCATAGTAACAAACCAGAAATGAATGTTGAAACTATAATTGCTTTCAGATATAGATAGATAGATGGATGGATGGATGGATGGATGGTAGATAGATAGATAGATAGATAGATAGATAGATGGATGGATGGATGGATGGATGGATGGATGGATGGATGGATGGATGGATGATAGACAGACAGACAGACAGACAGACTGACAGACTGACTGACTGACTGTTCCACAGTTTCAAATGACCCCATATAGGCAGTTGTATTTTTTCATTTTGGCAATGACGTCTAGATTCCAATTATTCCAAATAATCTCATTTTGCAAAGTAGCGATATTTAGTTACTCGTGGGATTCAACAAGCTCCTAGTGGTTCAAACATGCTAAGAACAGCTCAATGGATTGAATGACAAATATAGTCAGTTGCAACTTCTGTCTAAATAGGTTTCATTATCTCTTTGTATCTTATTGCTGTTTGTTTATAATAAAATGCTAAATGCAAACTGTCATTGCATTTAGCAAAACTGCCTTAGCACTTTTTCTCCTGTCAGCATCTGTTCTGCTTCCTGTAGCAGCTAATTGTGAAAATATGGTTAATGTTAAATTGGATCCAGAATTGTAAACTGAGCTTCTATGAGTTAAATGCCCTTATTGGGGGAAATGTGTTGTTAGCCTGGGAAATCAAGAATTACATTAACCACATCTTTCTTCATTTTTACTTTCTAGTACTCTGAGAAAGCTATCATGGATTTGTTTGTCTTTGGTTTTGTTCAGTCATGCTTTAAAAACATTGCAGAGGAACTGGGATTGGGAATCGGAATATACATTATTTATGTCTGCTTTAAAGGTATAGTATTATTATTCTAAACTCTTATTTCTGATAATAATGCATTCTTGAAGAATTTATGTCAGAAAAAAGTACTCCTGGATTCACAGCCTCTGATTCCTTAGTTTTCAGAGCTTTCCCCTCCTCTCTAGGAAGGATACTGGAATTGATAAATGTAGCTTGTCCTTGGTTAACAACTGCTTCATTCAGCAGACACTGAATTCACAACAGTGCTGAAAAAGTAGATTTAAAACCCTGTCCCTGAATCTATTACTGTCACAGTGCTTCTGTGGTCATGTGAGGACTATTTAGTCACCTTGCAACCAGCATGCATTTCTGACAGCTGCATCCCACAACCTGTGGTCATTTATTACCTTCTTCGTTGGCTTCTGACAAGTAAATTCAGTGGGGGAACCTGGAAAAAGCCACTCATGGTCATGACATCATGATTAATGACTTCAGATTATCTGCTAAACAACTGCAGCCAAACTGATATAGGTTGGGTGCTGTCACTTAATAACCAGATTGTTTAACAACAAAATTATCAGTCCTAGTTGTGGTCATTAAGTGAGGACTGTCTGTAGATGAAAAGTCAGGGTTACTCTACTGTTCTGACCCACCCCTCTTCTCCGTCCAGGAACAAAAGCCAGAATAGACGTACGAAAGAATGTTTTAATCAGTCCAGACTCTTGTTGGCTGCAAGCCCAAAATAAACAAAGAGATAAGCTCTCTGGCAGCAATCAAACAAGCTTCTCACAGCAAACCACTTATCCAAGTTGGTTTCTCTGAATCATGAATGTGAATGAGAACGTTGACTCCTGCAACCAGGGCGTGGCACAAACAGTCTTATATTCAGGAGAGGATCTTAATCAGCATCAGCTAAGCACAATCATCTCCTACAATTACGCAGTTGTTCCTTCCATCGAGTAGCCCTTCGCCTGCATGCATCCTGAAACAACTCCCAAATGTTTTTCTGAACATTCCCTTTGATCCAATGCTCTGCTGCCGCCTGGTGGCCCACCAGTCTCTCCTCGCCCTGCTCGGAGTCGACACCTTGTCCAGGGTCCTCCAAGGCCGACTCATAAGACCCCTCGCTGTCAGAGTCTGGCGGCAGCTCCAATGGCTCCTGCCGGGCCACAACACTCTACTATTGAAATAGAAGTCCTAAGACGTGTCTAGCTAAAACAGTGCATGTAATACTGAGAAATTTCTGATGGCTGGTCATTTCGTTAACCAATTTCGTTGTATTTAAGTACAATGGCAATAAAGATTATACTTATACTAATTTATAGCGTGCTAGAAGTGAGGCATTGTTTAATGTGCCACTAGTATCAACGTACTGAAAATCACATTTACTTTTTGTCCTGTTTCCTCCCACAACTTTTCTTACTGTATCCACTGTTTTACCATTTCAATCTTTTACAGCCGTCTCCAAATCACATGTCCCGGGAGATGCAAACTGTAACTGCCAGAATTCTCAGTATGGCCATGACAGGTAGAGAATTCTGAGAGTTGACATTCATGCACCTGGAAGGCACCAAAGCTGGGGGAATCTGTCCCGAACAATTAGGCAATTTACTATCATCTATCATAAGTCTTTTGTATTTTAGATTTTAAATAAATGAGTTCAGCTCCCAATGTCCCTAACCTTACTGGTATGCTCATAAAGCTTTTATACATTCCCTTAGTCTATGCATAGGCAAGGTCTTTATACACACTCTCTTAAACATTCCACATCAATAGATTATGCTTTCACAAATGAATTATTCAATTTGCAGAGTACTTGTTTGTTTCTGATATGTCATGTACATGTTTTCTGTGATCAGGTAAATAAGAACAATGCCAAACTCTGGAATAATGTGGGTCATGCTTTAGAAAATGAAAAGAACTTTGAAAGAGCATTGAATTTCTTCATACAGGCCACCCAAGTGCAGCCAGGTGAGTTGTAAAAAAGAGCTAGCATGAAAGGCAATAATATGAGAAAACTCTTTGCATAATATTTTCCCCATGACCAGGAAAGTCTTTGCCTAGCATGAGTTGGCATAATTAGCTACTGCATCTTGGACCAGAAAGCTTTAATGGCTCATGCCCCATGCATTTTACTATTGCAGTGCTCCCTCTGAGGTTCTGCCTTTGAAGACAACTCCGTAATCAACACAGATATAGGAGGTTTACAGGATATCTTTACAGGATAATTATTTTATGTTTCATACACTAGGCTGCATTGGGGATCACTTTAACCATGTGTTCTGTCCTATCTGCAAGACCATTGGGAGAGGGGTTTTTTCTTCTTCTTGCCAATGCAAGAGGTGAAAGGACAAGCAATCTCTTTGGTTGCTCCAGCATTGTAGAACTTGTTGCCTGCAGAGATAAAGCTGTTCCCATTCTTGGCACTCCAGAAAGTCCTGGAAATTCCTCTTTTTAAGCAGGAATTTGTTCTGAGCTAATATGACAATTGGCTCCTCTTAGGAAGGTTATTTTGGTCTGAAAATATTGAATTTTACCATGAAATGTTAGTTTATGTTTTTCAACTACTCAGGGTGATTTATTGGAGTAATACATAAATTGTGTAAGTGAAATAACCGTTAGTGTGAAATCTTAAAAATGTATATAATTTTATAATTTATATAAGTATGGAAAATTTGCTGGTGTCCTGATTCCTTAAGTGTAATGTTTTAAAAAACTGTTTAAATAAATTTCCTGCTCCATCTAGCTATTGTTAAGTTGCATATTAATCTTCCATGGCTGAATTTCCTAAAGGAAAGCTCTGTAATTCAGGGACAGAGCACATGTTTTACGTGCAAAAAGTTTCATGCTCAGTCCTTAACAAGGCTTTACAGAAAAGACCTCTGCATGAGATTCTAGGAACATTGTATTTATCAAAGTAGCCTGTGCTTAGGAGGCAATGTACATCCCTCCAATTTATGCCAGATTGTAATCCCTCAACATTGCGATACTGGCCTAGCCTGACAGAATCCAGAGGTATCTTAAAAGCATCCTTTCCCCGCCTCTGAATTAAACAGCCAAGTGGCCTAAGCAAAGATAGAGCAATCATATATATATTTTTAAATGGGTACAATGTGTGTGTGTTCTCCGCTTGGAACATTACAAAATGCTTCTGGTTTTGAATTAATTATCAAATGAATTTCTTGAGACTAGCTTAACAAAATCGTACAACATATGTCATATCAGTCACGCTTTAGATAGAAAGAAGTGGAGGCAGGGAGGATTCAATATTTATTTGATTTCTAGTTTAAAATTGTTGTGACTGAGGCTGGAATTTTAGAGGGAAAGGAAGTACTGAAGGTCTTCTTTATCTTGCAATTTTGAAGATGATATTGGCGCCCATATGAATGTAGGAAGAACTTACAAAAATTTAAACAGAACCAGAGAAGCAGAAGAATCCTATTTAGTTGCAAAATCATTGATGCCACAGGTAAGTGGAGTACACTGTTTATTTGAGAAGTTTCATTAATGTTTTTTTAGCAAAAGGTGTTGGGACACAGGGAGTCTTCTTTTTTACTTTGCTGGAAATTTTAGCAATCAGTCTAGTTCAGCCTTTTTCTTGTCTGTATTTTTGTAATAATTATAATATTTAATATTTTTTTAAATAAAAATATTGTAGGTTATTAATTGTCTGCAGTTGTATCTCAGCCTGCCTCTGTAGTAGAACAGTGTATTCTCAATTCAAATAAAAATTGTACTTAGTTTAAAGTAATTACAATTTAGGCCTTTCATTTTAAAACTACAGTCTTTGACACTGTTACAACTTTCATTGTGTTATAGTTCTGATAAATTTATGGTTAATGCTCCTCCAAGCCTAATATAATTTCTTCTGCTGTCAGATTATTCCAGGTAAAAAATATGCTGCACGTGTCGCTCCTAACCATCTGAATGTTTACATAAACCTTGCAAACCTGATTCGGACAAATGAGTCTCGTCTTGAAGAAGCAGACCAATTGTATCGTCAAGCCATTAGCATGAGGCCAGATTTCAAACAGGCCTACATTAGCAGGTACTTTATAACCTTATATTCATAACGAAATGCCAAATGTGAGTAGGCAGCTTTACTGTCTGAAACAACTGCTGTTTTAGTAGCAAGATAATGGAATGAGTGGAAATCACATAATTTAAAGTTCTGATTCTCAACAGGGGTGAACTACTTCTGAAGATGAATAAACCCCTGCAAGCTAAAGAAGCTTACCTAAGGGCTCTTGAATTGGATCGAAGCAATGCAGACCTATGGTACAACTTGGCAATTGTTTATATTGAACTGAAAGATCCCTCTGAAGCTCTGAAAAACTTCAATCAAGCATTAGAACTGAATCCTAATCACAAACTAGCCTTGTTCAATTCTGCACTATTGATGCAAGAATCTGGTATGTATACCTAGAACTTTAAAGCAACATTTTAAAAATTGTATTATGTTTTATTATCGTTTATTAACATGCTCTATGGGGAAGAAATACCGGGGGGGGGGGGGGGACCAGGAAAAAAAATGCATGACGAACTCCAAAAACAAAACAACATGAATGATATATGTCACATAATAACAAAATTTCAAACCAAAGTTAGTAATAATCAATGACTCTCTAGCATGATCAAATCACAAAATGACATGAAATATCAATAAATCTATGCCATAGAAAAACAGTTATTTTTTAATGAATTGTCAGGATTGCTTTTTCAAAAAAAAAAAAGGGTAAGTTACATAATTCTAGAATACAATCCTCTCTCAGAGTACAAACCATAAGCAAGTTAAATATTTCCCTTTCAGGATGGATTGTCTAAAGTTTTAGCTTTGAAGAATAGATTTGCAGAACTGAGTTCAATTTTATTTACAATTTTCCCTCTTAAGTCAGATTCTAGCTTATAAGTAGTTCTTACAATTAAACAAAAGACTGTGTCCTTGCATTGTGAATTGTGTCTTCAGTGCTTTTTCTACAATGATTGAATATGATTTTTGGTGCAGTGGTTAAGGTACTGAATAGATACCTACGAGATGCAGCTTCAAGGCCACATCTTGTCATGGAAAATCACTGTCTTCCAGCTCAATTTACCCTATAGGGTTGCTGTTACAGGAAAAAGTAGGAAGGAGGAAGTAGTATATATTTCACTTTGAGTTCTGGAGGAAAGGTGAGATTTAACCCTAATAGGTTTTTTTTTAATGTTACATTCCAACAGGGGAATACAAACAAGATTTGAAGCAAGAAATTGTAATAATTTTAAAAGCCTTGGGATGGAATCAGTGTAGTAATTTCCCTGGGCCCCACCCAATTATTTTTCAATATTTGAAAGGATCAGTTGTTCTTTTCCATTCAAATCAATGAAATTAATCAATTGAAATCCCAAAAATTATATAGGCATTCCAAATCCTTTACCTCAGTTGGACAAAAAAATTACTGTAATTTTTTACATGTAATGTTGGGAGAAAAAAGTGGGTATATAATACGCTTCCCATGGATCCTTCAGACTATAAGAAATATCAAATTGTAAAATTATAGTATCATGAATCTAAATCAACAAGCATAAGTAATAAAGACTGTCGATATTGTCCTATTTATACAGCCTTGGATAGTCCATATTAATGTTCATTTGTTGCTTTAGGTGAGGCCAGCCTTAGGCCTGAAGCTAAAAAGAGACTTCTAAGTTATATAAAAGAAGAATCGCAAGATGCTAATGGTTATTTTAACTTAGGCATGCTTGCAATGGATGATAAAAAAGATGATGAAGCTGAGATGTGGATGAAAAAAGCCATAAAACTACTTCCAGGCTTCCGCAGTGCTTTGTTCAACTTGGCCTTGCTTTACTCTCAGACTGCAAAAGAGCTGAAAGCTTTACCTGTGCTGGAGGAATTGCTGAGGTACTACCCAGATCATACCAAAGGTTTGATTTTGAAGGGAGACATTTTGATGAACCAGAAGAAAGATATACAGGGAGCAAAACAATGTTTTGAGAAAATTCTGAAAATGGACCCAAACAATGTACAAGGAAAACACAACCTCTGTGTGGTTTACTTTGAAGAACGAGACTTACTAAAGGCAGAAAAATGCTTAGTGGAAACACTGGCCTTAGCCCCACATGAGGAATACATTCAACGCCATTTAAGCATTGTTCGAAGTAAAATTGGTTCCCTCAGACCAGGGGAGGCAAGTGTGACTCATACTGAAAAAGTAGCATCTATGGAAGAAAAAAAAACTCCGTCTGAACACTTGAAAGAGGTAAAAAATGAGCAAAAAAACCCTCAGACTACAAACTCTAATGGCAGCAAGGAGCAGAGGAAATCCAAAAAACATGGAAATAAGAACTCTACAGACAAAGAGACAAAAAAGAAATCGACAAAGGAAATAAAAGAGATAGAGAAAAAAAGAGTTGCTGCACTGAAAAGACTGGAAGAGATTGAACGTATATTAAATGGTGACTAATTACTTGGAGCACCACTGTAAGGGAAACTGGCATCTATTTTGCAGATTTTACATGTGCGTTGCATGTGTTTTCAAAGTGATCACAGGGTGCTTTTGAATTTGGAAAGTATATTGAAATGTTAACTAAAATTGAAGAAGCTGCAAAATGAATAGGAAAAGCCATGACTTTTAATCAAGGATGCTTGGTTAAGGAGTTGCACATAACTAACATACAAGGACTTTTCCAGCAATGGAAGCTATGTTCTAATATTGCTGATTAGAAGAATAGCTTATTACTCCAGAAACAAATCTCACTAAACTCCTTATTTGAAAGCAAGCATGTTAGAGCTTGGCTGCAAAATACTTGCAACCAACTATGCTCAGTTCTTTCTGTTCTCAAAGAACGGTTAAAATACTGATAGATAGATAGATAAATATTAAAGAGAGCCTCAGGTATGTTGGTCACCAGACTAATTTTACTAGAGAAATCCATTGATCTGAGTATTTAAGCATTACAAATTAATTTGTATGACTATGATTTTACTTCACACGTCAATTTTTTTTCTATGTAAATGTATGTGGCGCATTCCCATTTTGTCTTCCTGCTTTCCTATAAGTATTAATGTTCCAGAATGCATTGGGAATTAATTAGCAAATACCACTTGTGTTTTTGTATGTGCATGCATGCATTTGATGTTTTTTTTAAAAACTTTAATAAATCACTCTATAAGTACAGTGATTTTCTCTATCATGGGGACAAGCAGGAATAGTCATACTCAAAAGATATCCCTATCAAAAAGCTTTCTCCTGTTGTTGTTGGGTTTTTTGGTGTTTTGTTTTGTTTTGTTTTTGTTATCATCACCATCCTGTGATGCTTCTAATATAGGGAAAATGTAACTGTTTCTGAACTGTCATCTAGTTTTTAAGAAATCAATGCAAAACTTATGGAATCATTTCTAAGGCGGTGGATTTTTTTTTTACCTCTTTTAAGGTTGAATACAACATCTCACAATATAAACCAGGTAACTTTTTAAGCTCTTCAATGATTAAATTACCTTCCTGTGATAATGCATTATAAGGAATGGCAAACCATTGAGTTTTATTTGCAATCATAGTATCGTGTTTCCCTGAAAATAAGACCTCCCCAGATAATAACCCAATCAGGCTTTGAGTGCATGCGAACTTCCGCCCCTCTCTTGATCAGCTGGTCTGTGGGATGAGGTTAAGGGGCCTCCTGCACCTCAAAAATAATAAGACCTCCCTGAAAATAAGACCAAGGGCTTATTTCGGGGGTCAAAAGAAAATAAGACGCTGTTTTATTTTCGGGGAAACACAGTAATTATGTTTAATATGGAAAATGTAGACCTGTACTACATAATATCAATCACCAACTGCTTAGGTGACTTCTATGGAGACTGAGGTTGAAAAGAAAGAACAGAATGTTTCAGCTCCTTGGCAAAATTCAGGATGTATCTTAAATTAATAAAATCCTTTGCAACAAAAAACCATGTTTGACATTTTAAAAGTCCCAGGATCTTAAGGTACACCTGCAAAAGACTCCTGGGGAAAAAGTTTTATTCATGGTATGAGAAAGCTAAAGAACTGATCTGACATGGTATAAGACAACTTCTTATGTTCCTGCTTGGAGAAACAAAACAGGTATACAAACAAAATGAAAATAAGATAGGGTGAAAAAAATGTCTCTTGGCTAATAAGGAATTTCTTACAATTAGAATTGTAGGGACTGAGTCAATAACATATGGCAACTCCAAAGAAAGCCTTGAGGTAAATAAGTCTTTAGATGTCTCAGCAAGCTACTAGCTGGAGGTGTACTTCCCCTCCCCCATCATCATGTTATACATGATAGATTGTCATGTGACAATCATACTTGTAACTTACACAAAGATTACTTATTGCATTAAACCTTCGTTCAGAATTTGTTTTCAGCTTGAACGTTTCTGGTATAATTCCAAAAATGATTTTCTGTTTTTATTGAGGAAATTTGGGCATTACAATTAAATGCTTGCTTTGCTAAATTTCCTATGATTTTCATTAACAGCTTTGTTAGGATAAGATAACTAAATCTCTTATGTGAAACTTGAACTCATCATTTTTATATCTGTGGTTATATATTCTTCCTCAGTTTGTCTCTGGATTATCCAAGACAGTATTAGTTTTTAGTTTTTTTAATCTTTTTTTTCAAATATGTTAACTCCATGGATGTTGAAGAAATGTTTACATGAGCAAACTTACTGAATTCTTTATTATTTTGTCCCTTACTTCATAACATGTCTTAGCATAGGTTGTGGTTAGTATGAACTCCAAAACAATCAGAATTGTTACTTTAAAATAAAAAATGTGTCACAAGCTCAGGAAATCCTAGTAGTTTCTACAAGACAAAGTTTTCAGTTTTTTATTAAAATATTGAATGAAAGGAGCCACACAGGCTAACCAAAATACGCCTTTGTGTTCTAGTACAGTAAAGCACTTTTATGCACATACTGGTAGGTGCTTAAATACAAAGCGAGAGTATCAGCAGTTACTCTGATGGCAAAGCATCTCACTGAGGTGAATTGTGAAATATATGCCAGTCAGATGTTGACATATATAGCACTGTCATCTTAACTGTTGTCTTGGTTTCATCCATAGAAAACCTGACATTACCCATAAGCAACACTGAACATCGTCCAGTTTCTCTGCCTGATTGCCGCCGGTTGGCTTCATCCCATGTTATTCCACAGATTTTGTTCTGGGGGGAGGGATGTGCAGAAGAGACCATAGTGGGGAAGGAAAATCTTACTGTGCATGTGGATTGCTACCCAGTCTTGAGATAATTGTATATGTTTAAACATAAATTGAATGTCTGTGAAATAATAAACAGTGGCTTGGTATGTGCATAATTTCTGTGTGGGGATGCTGTTTTCTAGTTGACAACTTACTAGCACAGACTTTTTTTTTAAAGGGGGGGATATAAAATAATGACATGATGAATGATAGTAAAATTAAGCAGTACCCTCAAGTAAAAGGAAATACTAGGAAATGTAGGTAAATTACCTAATGAAAGAGCTGTGTGAGGCATTGGTCTATCAGAAACTTTTGTCAGTATTTCATATTTGTCAGTTAACAAATTATGTAACACGAAAGCTTTGCTATCACACTTCTCAGTTTGTTGCTAGTGAAATAATAATAGTCATCTAAGCTTTATTCAAAATGAAAGGTACATTAACAGTTTGAAAACAGATGTATTTCACAGAAATCCTGCAAAATCCTCCAAACTATCAAAACATGCAATGGCTTTCCAATATTTGTATCCTGCAAATTAGTAGCAAATTCATCTTGCAAGTTGATCTTAATAGATGACAAAATTTTAATGTCAATTTAAAATGAACAGTAGATTTAAAAAAATTACTTCATAGGTAACCCATTTATTATAACATAAAAGGTATTTTGGATCACAGTTCATTACATTAT
This sequence comes from Thamnophis elegans, assembly GCF_009769535.1. Taxonomy (NCBI): domain Eukaryota; kingdom Metazoa; phylum Chordata; class Lepidosauria; order Squamata; family Natricidae; genus Thamnophis; species Thamnophis elegans. The sequence continues at coordinate 40,060,798 of NC_045547.1, read as the reverse complement.
TTCAGTTGGCAGTAAATTAATATGAAAAAAATGTGTTGCTGTTGAAATGTTATGCTGGAGTTAGTGCACATCCCTGTGCTTCTAGAAACACTGCAATTGAATTTGTGACTGCCACGTGTCCTTCTAGTTGAAAATCATTAAAGTTTTCATAGGCTTGTAAGGTCCTCTTTACCAATGCAATCTTTAGAAGTTTGAATTTTCTTTAAAATGTGATGCCCAAAATTGGACATAAAATGTGTGATGGGATCTACCAATTTAGAATAAAATGAGGTGAATACTTACCTTGGGTCTGAAAATTTACATTTCTATGAATACATTTGCTTCCCCCCCCCCCCAGCCACTTCAAAATACTCATCAGTATGGAATCAACTGTTCAGAAGTCTTGGTCACAAGATTCTCCCACAATACCTTGTATGTGATCTTTGTTTCCTAAGTATGAAAATTTTATAGCTATCTTCTAATGTATTAACCGTCCACCTTTATCACAGAATGCTCACAATATATCATAGAAGTTACTATTTTAAAAAAAAAGATAAAATTAGTCTGGCAAGTCTTGTTCCTGATAAACCCATTGTGAATTCTAATTTAAAAGTTTTTTTTTTCAAAATATTTTTTAATCCACCTCTTTATAATCTGCTGCAGAATTTTCCCATGCATTAATCTTAGATTGACCACTGTAAGTTCCCAGTATTTTAATAATAGTAATTTATAATTTATTAAATTTATATGCCACCTGACTCCCACCAATTGTGTAGGTTTAATTGATTTAATTGGAGTTGTTAAATACCATTCTTTCCTGCACTTTTTTACCAGCTTCCTGATAGTAAATTAATGACAGCAGTTTTGGTTTCAAAATTTATTTCAGTGACCTTGTGCTATTTAATGACTGCAATAAAGTTATTTTATTTCAGTGAAATAAATATGTGTGCAATTCTCTTGTGACAATATGGTCCTTCATATGTGTTAAGTTCATAGTGGATAACTGTATGTGTGAATGTCCTGGTTTTTATTATCCAGTTTTCTTTCTAACAGTCTTGTCTCCTTCCTGGCTTCTGTGCTTTAGTTATATCTAAAGAAAGATATTCAAGGAAATTCTTGTCACATTTTTTTTCCTGGCTGGGAAGAATGATGGAGAGATCTTTAAAAAAAACAATGCCAGTTCTAACATCTTCAATCTCTTCCATCAACAAGATAAACTCAATAACACCACTTAGAGAACTTTGAAAGAAATTATTAGTCACCATGAGAAAAAGGAAACACTAAGAAAAAAAAATAAGGCACTTTCCTTAGGATAAAAACACATTTGAGACATTGCAAAAAATGGGTTTTTAAATAAATTATTTTTTATTTCATTTAATTTCTAGTAACTTTTATTCCTATTCAATATAAAACTATGCCCCATCCTGTGAATTGCAGCAAGAATAACTGTTGTAAGTATTTACACATAAGTACTGTCTATTTCATTTCCAGCTACCGTGAGGAATGCAGCCAAGTTTAAGAAATAGGGAAGGCTGAGCAGGATAGTAGATGGTGCTATTATCCCTGCTAATGCAATTTTTAAGTCCAGGCACTTTGTCTCCCTGACAAAATAGCTTCATTATAACACTAGTCCAACTGGACAGTGTTAAGTGAATACCTTTTACTAGCCATACATTTTGCAGACTTGTAGAGGATTAAGGGACATATCTTCCCAGGCAGCTGTGTGCCTCTACTTTCTTCCCAAAGTAGATGCTTCACTGACGGATAAAAGGGAGCTGGGAGAATTGAGTCATAATAATACACATTGTACTTTGCATCTACCCAGCATGCTGTTTTTATGTTCATTGGCGTCTTGTGAGATGAAGTATTTTAAGCTGTATTTAGCAAAGTACAGCTATTTTTGTGCTTATTCATGCGCACAATAGGGGAGATCAGGAAAGGATCACAATTCTAGGAAGCAGCATATTGTGTATGGAACTTTGGGGTTCCAAATATTTTAAAAGTATTCTCACCTTTGTTTGATTAGAATTGTTAGTATCTATTTTGTAATTTTGAAACTTAGCATGTACAAACAAATTTTTGTCAAGCTGGAAATTAATGTCCCCTAAAGTCTAGATAGAAGAGAAGACAGCAAAACTGAAAACCTAGCGGTTTCTTTTTTTGCATGTTCTTATTTCTAAAAATTATTTAATTCAGAATCTTTGAAGCTAATTTCTCTTTGCCAACTGCTGCGTAGCAGCTTCTGGTGTGTGGGTGTATTGCTGTGAATCAGCTAAAAAATACCAATTCTGCCAAATCTAGAAGCATTTAATGACTTCTCCACTATTGTTAAAAGTGTGCACCCTTTCATTAGTAGTCAGCAGAGGTCTTGGATATAATATGTGCATAACTGCAGGGGTGAGAGTGACTAGAGGAAGCAGCCACAGACAAACTCAACCGCTAGGTAATACTCCATACTAAGATGCACAGAATTAACAGAAATCTGGGTGGGCAAGTGGGAGTCGGGGAAAGAAAGGTGCAAAAGCTTGCATTATCAGCGTACACTAGTACCATTTAAACTCAAGACAAAAATAATAAAATTATTTAGGGTTAAGTTTATAAGTCTATGTTTCCAATCTTGCCTTAGCAAGATTTCATTTATTTATTATATCCATAGCGGGTTAGTAAAATACATTTCAACAGTAAGTGTGATGAACTATATTTTATGAAATACCACTCAATTTCTTTGAAAATAAAAGAGGTTTTTAATCAGTTCAGTGTCCAAGATGAGACTAATAAATTCTCTGTATCATCTCGTATTTTTCAAGTAATTGAGTAAACAATAACAACAAGAATTATATAATGATTATAAAATATCGAAAATTTTTGAGGATCACATCAAGTCAGCAGCACAGTGCTTGTGGAGGCCATTCAAGGATATAAAACAGTGATGGCTAACCTTTTTGTTCTCGTGTGCTGAAAGTGGATGCAGTGCACAGCGCATGCATGTGCCCACACCTATAATACATTGCGTGCACAACACCACCTGCGTGCCATGTCCCCTCCGTGTGCGCCCCATGCTTGTGCTGCCCCTGTGCATTTGTGTGACACACACACACACACACACACACACACCATTTTGGGCTTAGCAGGTCTCCCTGATGCCTCCTGGGACCAAAAACAGGGCACTGGAGGGGGCACAAGGTGGCGCCCCATGCCCGCCCATGCCCCCATTCATTTGTGCGCTGTTACAGGTGTTATGTCTGCATTGTATGTGTTATGTATTAATAAATCTTCTAGGAGGCCAGCAACAGCCTATGCTGAGCCCTGATTGGCTAGGGCGCAGCATAGCCTGTTGCTAGCCAGCCAACGCATTCTGATTGGCCGAGGTACTGCGTCAGCAGTTGCTGGACGGTACCCGGCCTCCCATTGGTTCCCTGCTATACAAATGTCATATAAATACCTTGGCGCGGATTTCGCCTCTTCGAATCGCTGTCATCTGTTCTGTTGTAGAATAAACCTTGCTGTTTGGAAGTCCTGGCTCTCGCGTCTTTTCTCCAGCCCTCGATCTTCAAAAGTATGCAGTTTTATTCCATTCTAGCATTCATCTCCATTGTTCAGTGATACATTTCCTGCCTCTCTAGGATTTACCTTTATCTGCTCCTCACTTCCTGTTGGATGTATATAGCTATATTCTCAATGGCTTGTATAGTGTTTTAACTGCATTTTGATTAAACAACACGGGCTGCAGAGACCCAAAAATCAGCTAGCCACATGCACAAAAATCAGCTGGCCACATGCACATACACAGTGAAGCTCAGCTGTGGCAACAGCTCACGTGCCATCAGAGAGGTCTCCACGTATCACCTGTGGCATGTGTGCTGTAGGTTTGCCATCACGGGTATAAAACATCAAATACATTAAATGGTTTAATATCTTCATTCAAAGAAACTACATTTTATTACATAGAACAAGGAGGTCTTAGTTGGAATATGCAAGAATGGCGATGATATGCTGGGGGGAAATTATGTGTGTCGTATGATCTATTACTTATCTCTAGTGTGCTTCTCTCAGGAACAGTAAGACAGAGTTAGTTTGATGCAATGGCTAGTCCAGCTTCAGCTGGGAAAACTGATTTGGGGTCAGTTAATTTATTTCAGCCTAATCTACCTCATTTGGTGGTTGTGGGGAAAAATAGGAGGTAATGAGGTAGATACAAGGTAATGAGCTTGTAGATACAAGCTCATTACCTTGAGCTTGTATCTACAAGATAGGATATACATGTAAATAATGAATAAAGTGTGATTCAACTGGCCATTTTCATGATACTGGAGAAGCACTAACAAACAAAAACAAAGAACGACATAAAACACATACAACCATCTTCCATTTCATATAATGTGTCATTTGGTTACAAGATTTTGTGGGTCCTTTCAATGGTCACCACTTACAATTATGTATCGAATCACAAATTATTCATTAAGTAAACATGTACATTATTATCATTATATATCAATTATTCAACTATAATTATCCCTTAATTTTAAATGAGTTATTCTATGTATTGAATTCATACATACAACATCATTTTGAATCAATAGTTCAACTCCAATTATTATTTCTACATTTTAAACAGAATGTTCTATATATTGAGATCATACAACATCAGGATCAACATCACATCAAAGAAAGAAGGATCTATGCATTTCCACTGAGGTAATGGAGAAAATCAGTTATTTTAAAAGAAAAACTGAATAGGTAGACATGTTGAAACTTATTTTTAATGACTGTAGTCCATTGTTGACCATAAAAACATTTCCCAGTGCCTACTTGGGCATTATTTCCACCATTTGTTGTTATATGAGAATTAATCCTGATTTAGAGTTTCTTGAAAGTCTGCAGAAATGCCTTTGACCACCTTATAATATTCCTTCTTTTCTGGGGTCTGGGGGAAGTGGCTAAAATTGCAGATATAGTTTTCACTTAGCAATATCTGGGTTCAAAAATAGCATTCAGGTGCTTCAATTTTATAACTTATAAAGGAAATAAACCTCTCTTTCCCTGCCTTTTTGGAGCTATAGATAAAACATTATTCCTAATTATTCCTTTTTTAAATTGTAAATGACATTTTTTCAATAAACTATATTTTTATTGAACAAATTATCTAAATTATAGATATTTGGAAGCTTAGTCATGAAAGATAGTTGCATGATTTTTCTAGATGAGATTCTTGCCTCTAACATACGAGAGGGTAAGCTTTTCCAAACATTTATTCTTGTTATGAGAGAAAATAGCAATGATAATAAAGCATATTATTTATAGGCCATAAATATTGTCATAAACCAATTTGGGATTAATTTTTGTTCCTAAAGTACAATTACTGCAAACCTAATGCTCAGTATAAGCCAATTAATCTAGGAAAATATATGGGTACTACCTTTGTTATGAGTAATTATCTTTTAAAACCAGCAGATCATACAGTTGTTATATTACCAGGATATTAACCCTGTAAGGATGATTTCAGACAAACATTATCCATCCAAACACAAGGGAACATTGTGAAATCATCCTGAGTTCATAAAATTTCAGATAGGAATTGAGTGTCTGAAAACATTCAATGAGTAATAGATATCACAGTTTTATTTATGGGACAATTAAGATTTCATCCATTTGTTCAAGGAGCTGCAGATTTGTTATATGAATTATTCTAGGCCACCATAAAATTATGGAAACAGGTATATATGGAATACTATACTAAGCAATATTAATGTAAAATGCATTTTTTAAGGAAAAGACAATTTTTATTAAATACTTGTAGCATATTTTAATGGAAATTGAGCTCCTTGGTTTAAGAGCCAATTGTTTCTCGATTTATTACCCTAGCAGACATAGACATGATGTAATTCAGTTGTCTATTATATGGGATAGCAATGGTCAAATGAAGTCAAGAGAGTTAATAAATTTAGTATTTTCCATTTTAAAGTGAAAAGTATAGTGTGACTTCAGAAACAACAACAAAAGAACTGATTATAAGTTCAGAGATACTTCACGAGAAGAGTCCTCTCCTCTGCTCACAAGAAAATACCTTATGCCACCAGACATGAAATTTTGGGCTCAGACAACTTAGAACTACGCCGCCTTCAGTCTGACCTAAGCATAGTACATAAAATTATATGCCACAACATCCTACCGGTCAGTGGCTACTTCAGCTTCAACCACAACAATACATGAGCACACAATAGATACAAACTTAAGGTAAACTGTTCCAAACTCGACTGCAGAAAATATGATTTCAGCAACAAAGTTATTGATGTCTGGAGTGGACTACCTGACACTATGGTTTCTTTACCAAATCCCCAAAACTTCAACCTTAGACTGTCTACTATTGACCTCATCCCATTCCTAAAAGGTCTGTAAAGGGCGTACATAAGTGCACCAACATGCCTACAGTTCCTGTCCTAAGGATTTTTAAAATTCATATCCATTTTGTGTATCCAAAATCATGTTTATACTTATATATGTTATCTAATACATGCTTGATGAAATAAATAAACAAAATAAAATAAATTTTTGCTTTCCAAAACTCTACAATAGAAATATTAACAAAAACTGAATTGCTTATCCTAAAATAAAGACTGGTCCATGTTATTTATAAAATCTGTGAGGAAGAAACTCCCAAACCAGGCATGACGTTATAAAAATATAACTGACTGATAAGGAAATTACGGCAACCCATCTCAGCTTGGGGCTTTCCAGATATACAAACTACATTCCCAAAAACTGGGTGCATCATTTCTAGGAAAAATACTGCAACCCGTATATAAGACTCCAAATTAAGGAAAGCATTAAAAAAGGGAATCTATTACTTGAATGCCCTCCAAATAAAAACATCAAAGCAGATATGTAGTGAAATGTTCTACATGAGAAGCATTCCAACTGAAGCATAATGAAGAGATACTACAACACAATGACAGTTGGAAGGGACCTTGGAGGTGTTCTAGTCCAACTGCCTGTCTCAAGCAGGAAACCCTGTATCATTTCAGAAAAATTGTTGTTCAATCACTTCTTAAAAACCTCTAGTTATTTTTCTCTTTGATATCCTGATCTATAATATACTCAAAATAGATCTCAACTGATGACAGGAGACAGTGGTAGACAGACCAGGCAGAAGGCATGTTAACATCTTCAGGAGTGCTTCTGGACATGTCTACTATTTTGCATTTTGTACTCTGCCTTGTTTATGACATTTTACAGGCGGATCAAGTGAATTGGTCTTCCATTTATAAATCCACTCATGTTTCTGTGAGCTTTACAGTATTAGCAGTGATTGGCCCAACATCATCCAGCTGGCTTTCATGGCTAAAATGGGACTAGAACTCACAGTGTCCAGCTTTCTAGCTCAGCGTCTTAGCCTCCAGACCAAACTGGCTAGACTAAAGCATAACAAATTAGGGTTTATGGTATCTGCGTTTGAACTGTAAGCTTCAATTATTTTCCAGTGTGGCTTAAAAATACTTTTTTGTAAAAATGCAAATATTTTCAACTCTTACTCTTTTCTTAGCTTAGTATTTCTGAAACTTAACATATTATTAAAAAGTTGGCTGTGACATCTCGTGACCATTATCTGTTTTTATATTTCAAATTTATTCAACATATTTGCATATTCTTATATATTTTAAAAACCTAAATTTTCAAAATTATCATACAGTATGACTACAATCTTCAGAGGCATTCTGAGAGATTATTTGGAAGAGAACTCAAATATTCAGTAGCAGAACCCAGTGTTGTTTTATGTTGGAACTAATCTTGCAATTATTTGTGAAATATAATTGTCTTTTCCTCCTACCAAATTTCTGTCCCGATACCAAAGTATTTATAGGAAAATACACATAGGTGCATCCTTTGCTTCTATCCATATACTTCAGTGGTGGGATTCAAAAAAAAATTTACCACCGGTTCTGTGGGCGTGGCTTGGTGGGCATGGCATTGTCAGGCCTGCAGCCATCTTTTCTTTTGGATCTTTGGCCTGCCACACTTTCTATTATTCTACTATGCATTTTCTATTGTGAGAAAATTGGAGAGGGGATTATAGGAGTGAGATGAGATGTAGCCATATCAAAATTCTTTCTAGAAACCCAAGGTCGTCCTTTGTTTTTGCACCTCTGCACCTGACTGGAACTGGATGGGTGGAACTGCTAGCATGGAATATTGGACCATGTGATGAACTTGTGGGTGTGGGGGCAAGATCTTGAACTTTCAACTAGGTAGAGAAAACCGGGAAGCTTTCAGAGTCAGGTTTTCCCAAATGTGCCAACATGGCTCTCTTAATAAATTGAAACTTTGAGCAATACTTTGCTTTGGACTCTGATTTACTTTTGGATGCTATTTGGAATCCTGACAGGTGTGCAGTGATGGGTTGCAGGTGGTACGCCTGCCCAGAGCACTGGATACCATTGGATGTCATCCTCTGAACTTTATTTTGGGTAAAACAATTTTTGGGAAGCAGTTTTGGGTCAAACTTTTTCTGGATTGTAGTTTCAAAAAAAGTATTTATATACATGCCCTTCCTTCATAATAGAAAAAGTATTTTATACAGTGTCTGGATCATATCACTATTGGAATTGGTAGTTATCCTATGAGATATGGTATTTTCACCATTAATTTTTTTTAAAAAACATTGGCTTCTACATTTTAAAGAAGGGCAATTTTAAAAGTGTTCCAGTTCAATACTTCAAATACAATCAAAAACTAAGGTTTGACAGATTTCAATTCTGGATATTACTGAACTATTTCTTTGTATTTTATTGCTTTTAACCCAGTTCACAGAGGTTGGAACATATGTCACTCAGAATTGTTCATCACCAGAATACTCTTCATCCCAAATAAACAACAAAATATTTTCTGGAAACATTTTACAAAATATATGAATCAAAAGATGCTCTTTCCCATTAGAATGCATATGCCTAAGAATAATAATTACTTTTAGAGGAACGGATATCTCTTTGGATAAGAACTTCTAAAATATCACTTTACAACTCCCGGAATGGAGCTGTAAAGAGCTGTAAAACTGATACCTTTGATATGTCCCCCTTCTGCCTGAGAACGTATCTCACCTTTGATCTGTGCCCTTCACAACAAGGGGCCAAATGGCCAATCACAACAAGGGGCCAAATGGCCAATGGGAACAGAGGAAAGAGATAATGCTGATAAGGCTAGTGAGGAGTATTGTAAAGCCAGGATGTTATTCTATGATGTCTCTAACTGTATAAAAAGGAGCTACACCTTCTCTGAAGGGTAGTTCTTCCCTGCATGTCCTTGGGGTATGTTGGGAACAACTGACTATCATGTCTTTAAACTTTGATCAAAGATTAAATGCTGATTGTTATTCAAGCCTCCCTTTAAGTCTCATATTTGGCTTGTTGTGACTTGGATGTATTCTCAAACTTCTATGGGTCTCAACATATTCTCAAACCTTACAGTATCTTAAATTTTATGTCATATGGTATATCTTCTTTAAATTGTGATGCTCCAGACATGAATAAACAAGAAAACAAACGTGAGAATGGGGGGGGGGGAAAGCCCAATTCCCCCCCCCCCATAGTTATTAGAGCTTTGGACTTTATTAAAAGTTGTAATGGGAACTTTGCACTTCTAGTCCTACCCTTAAACATATACGTTTATATGTGAAAACCATCTTATTGATAAAATTATTTTTTTGCCAGATTCTGGCAGTGGGATAACACGGTTCCAAAATATACTGTAATATACTAATTTCCTCAATTGGCTTAGTAAGATTCAAACTTAGACTTAGAACATAGAATAACTTTATTGTGACTTTGAATGTACAATAATCGGCATACATTAAAATGAAATTTCATTGCATATAGCTTTCAAAGGGTCACCAGCTCCAATATACACTACATAAACATGACTCAATCAATCAATCAATACAAAATTATGCATATACCCACATATATGACACAGAGAAACAACAGTCTAGTTCGGATGTATACATGTACATGGCAAGAAAAACAAATCTTGTCAGTTTACCAGATTGATGGCATAGGGAACAAAGCTGTTACAGATTCTAATAGTCCTGCTACAAATACTTTGAAACCTCCTCCCAGAGGAGAGCAACAGAAACAGACCATAAACTGGCTGTGTGGGGTCTCTAACAATTCTTTGAGCTCTAAGCACATAGCACTTATAAGAAGTATCCTGAATAACAGGAAACAAGCTTTCTATAATCTTCTCGGCCGTCCTTACCACTCTCTGTATGGACTTTCTATCTGAGGTACTGCCTACCACCAAACCAAACATTGATGCAGTTTGTTAAAACGCTCTCAATTGTGCCTCTGTAAAAAGTGGCCAGGACAGAAGGAGAAGATGTGGTCTCCTCATCTGCAGGAAATTTAGATGCTGGTTTGCACACTTCATTAAGGATGATGTGTAGAGAGACCAGATTACTAGTTATCAGCACCCTCAGATACTTAATAAAAGGTGCGCCTACTTTTTCTTTTACCTGGCAATTCTACAATGTGATATAATGTACTATATATTAGAATAGCAAGACATTGAAGAAAGTAAGAGCCACAGAAGCAATATGGGTTGTGCTAAATTAAATAATCTTAATGTGAGCATTTATACTCATTCTGGTCTTTAATGAAGACATTAAAACCTCATTAGAATAGAACTCTGTTCTGAGGAAAAACTATAGAGACAGTTCTATAGTTTTTAACAGACCATGACGCATTCTTAAAGGTCACATTTTTGGCAGGCTCTTATTGCATGTCATATTAAAATAAGTAAACATAGTCAGCAATTCATTCCTTTTCTAAAAAAGAACAAAAGAGTAGTGAAGGACGCTTCTGTTTAAGAAGTGTGTGGAAATCATTTATTTACTATACTCTAATTTCATGACATTTCATCAGGAAAAAGCTGAAGAACAATATTTTCATACAGAGAAGGTCTACAATTGTTGTACAGGGAGGAAATAAAGTTGAAAATAATTACATGCCTGATGATTTTTTTCTCTAGTTCATTAAACAAATAGTTATTTGCTATTTCATTCTACTTCATAATACTTCAGGGTTAATTACATGTTCCTTCACTTCTACTTTTTACTGATTTTTTGAGGTAGAGCAATATCTTATAGCTATGGGCTTCTTAAACAAATGGTTTGATTCTAGTTTAATACTTTGACTATCTTTTCTCCCTATATTTTTTAATTTAGCAAATACTGCTAAATTTTTGCAGTTTAGCAAAACTAAACATACATTTCAAATGTTCTGTACTTTAGAAGTAACTGATTTTGTTCTGTGCTACTATGAATATTTGAAGTGTGAACAGCTACAAATTGGAATGCTAAAATAAAATCAGAAAAAAGAATAAGGAAACCAAAGTCTAAATAATCAGCTAAAAGTAGTTAATGTTATGATATCATATAAAGTAAAACTGCTTACAAGATTTACCAAGAGTTCATGTTCTCTCCTTTACATGAGATGACTTTTGACAGTATATAATAAAACAAGCAATTAAAACATTATAAAACCAATTATTTAAAATAATTAAATAATTGAAAAATAAATAAGAACAAGATTGTAAAGGGATTAAAATCAGAATGTTATATAAACTCCTTGATCTGATTGAATCAAATTTGTATGAATTCCAGAAATCTTTCTTCTCCAAAAGAAGTTGAAGTTATTCTAAATTTCACATTCAGTTATGCAGGTTGAAAGGGATCTAATCATAGTCCTGCCTATACTTATTTACAGTATATCAGAAAAGAAGTAATTTTTGCAAGGTATAAATTATGGTATCCTTTAATCTAGAAGAAACAACTCACTTCCAATTTTAAGATACCCAAAAGTGGATTTCTAAATCATGTTGATTTATAAAAAGCTATCTAGAAGGCTTGAAATCTCCACTATACAATATACAGAATGCATACAGTTTCAGGTGATGTTGATTCAGATTTATTTAATTCAGCTGAACAAGAATACTGCTATACCTTTTGACCTGAGTATCTGTTTATATATGTCTCTTGGGATCCATAATTCATTAGTATACTTTGATGTATTCTTTATTATTTACTAAAGCTCTGTTAGATAAGATGTCCCAGTGCTGGAGAATCAAATCTATTGTTTGGCTATCATTGATTCAAATTTTTGCCTGTGGGAGCTGCTTCAATTCAAGAGGCAATTTGTTTCTCGACAATTATTTATACAGTAATGTCCAAAGCTTGACTCCTAAGTTAGTGGCCTTCTTGTCAATAGACAAATCTAAAAAAAATAAAAACCAGTTTTCTTTGCAGAGAACTTTTTATTTTTTTCTTTAAAAAAAAACAAACACAAATATGTCATCATTTGTCAATCATTAAGACATTGAAATACAATTTTTTTTGTTGTGTGTACCCCTCCCTCCCTCCACCCCCCCATCCCCCCTCCTCCTTCCCCCCCCCGACTTCCCAGAACCCGTACACGGTATGGATTTTTAACTAACACAGTCTAAAATCTATTGAGAAAAAAAGAAATAAAGAAATTAATGACATTCTAGATTGAACTTAGCTTCTTCTTACTGAACTAACTTTTAACAGTTTAAATCATTTCTGATCTTAAGCATAGGCTAACTGGAATTTCTTAGTCCCGTATTTATTTTGTATATAGTCAATCCATTTTTTCCAGTCTCGTTTATATCTCTCATTTGAATGATCTTTGAGATATGCCGATATTTTAGCCATTTCAGCTAAGTTTGTTACTTTCAATGTCCATTCTTGGATTGTAGGCAAGTCTTCCTTCTTCCAATATTGCGCCACCAACAGTCTTGCTGCAGTTATCAGGTGCAGAATCAAATTGGTCTCTACCACTGTAAAATCAGTACATATACCTAGTAAAAATAACTGAGGAATAAACTTTATCCTTTTTTTAAAAACATTTTGCATGACCCACCATATTTTTATCCAAAATGCCTTAACCTTTTGGCAGGTCCACCATATATGATAATATGTAGCATCGAGAGAACCACACCTCCAACATTTAGGCTGTACATTCGGATACATAGAAGCCAACTTTTTAGGATCTAAATGCCATCTATAAAACATCTTGTAAAAATTTTCTCTCAGATTTTGAGCTTGTGTAAATTTCACATTTCTTACCCAAATTCTTTCCCATGTATCCAACATTATTGGTTCCTCAATATTTTGAGCCCATTTTATCATACAATCTTTAACTAATTCTGTTTCCGAATCCATCTGTATTAATACATTATATATCCTCTTTATATGCATTAAGCTTTGATCTCTTATTTGTTTAAACAGATTATCCTCAACTTGAATAAAGCCAATTTTTGATCTATTTTCCACCTAGCCTGTAATTGCCCATACTGGAACCATGTTTGAACTACCTTCTCCTCTTTTAATACCTCTAAAGATTTTAATTGTAATACCCCCCTTTCCGAGGTAAGAAGCTGTCTGTAAGTAAATCTGTCCTGTTTTTGTGCTGTATTCATATTTTCAATTGCATGTCTAGGAATTGCCCACATGGGTATCTTGTCATTTAATTTATATTGGTATTTCTTCCAAACCCGCAATAAAGCATTTCTCAAAATATGACTTTTAAAGTTCTTATCCAATTTTTTGTTGAATAACAGGTAAGCATGCCAACCAAATACCAGATCGTGTCCCTCAATGTTCAATATTCTATCATTGGTTAAATGAATCCAATCACTAATTACAGATAATGCCACTGCATCATAATATAGTTTTAAATTAGGTAGTTTCAATCCTCCTCTCTCGCGTACATCTTGCATTATTTTCATCTTTACCCTCGGCTTCTTTCCTGCCCACACAAATTTATTGATACCCTTCTGCCATTCTAAAAGGTTCGCATCTTTTTTAAGTATAGGTAACATTTGGAAAAGAAATAAAAATTTTGGTAAAATGTTCATTTTCACTGCCGCTATCCTGCCCAGCAAAGATAAGTGCAATTTCTCCCATTTTTTCATCTCTGTCTGTATGCTATGCCAAAGTGGTTCATAATTATGCTTATATAATTTCCCATTTGAAGTTAAAATGTTAACTCCAAGATATTTGACTTTTTTAACTACCTCACATCCTAGCATCACTCCTAATTCTTCCTTTTGTTTAATATTCATATTTATAGCTAATATTTTGGTTTTTCCTAAGTTTATTTTAAAGCCAGACACTTGACCATATTGATTAATCGTATTCATTAAAACCATACTGGATTCCTGCGGTTGTTCCAATATTATGACCAAATCATCCGCAAAAGCGCGGACTCTATATTCTTGCTGCCTAATCTTGATCCCTTTTAAACCATCCAAGCCCCGTATTTTATTCAACAATACTTCCAAAGTTATAATAAACAATAATGGGGACAAAGGACAACCCTGTCTTGTACCTTTTCCAATTTGAAAAGAGTCTGTCAAACTTCCATTGACTATGATTTGTGCTGTTTGCTGTTGGTATATTGCTTTAATTGACTGTAAAAAATTATCTCCTATCTGCATTTTTTGCAATATCTTCAGCAGAAATTGCCAGTTAACTCGATCAAAGGCCTTCTCAGCATCCAAAAATATAAACGCAGCAGGGATCTGGTTGTTCTTTCCCAAATATTCTAATGCATTAATAATTAATCTGACATTACTTTTCATCTGTCTCCCTTGTATAAAACCTGTTTGGTCCGTATGTATCAATTGTTGAATGACCAACATTAACCTATTTGCTAATATTTTAGTAAAAATTTTATAATCTACATTCAGTAATGAAATGGGTCTATAATTTTTGAGTTGAGTAGTATCTTGATCTTCTTTGGGTATCAAAGATATAAACGCTGTCTTCCAAGATGGAGGGACTTTACCTTCCGTTTGAATCATATTAAATAATTCTCTAAGAGGTTCTACCATTTCTAACTGTAAGTTTTTGTAGTAAACCGCTGTCAAGCCATCTGTACCTGGTGCTTTCCCTGGCTTTAATTGCTTAATTACCTGCAGGATTTCCCCCGAGGTTATTGGTTGATTCAATTTTTGCCTGTGTTCTTCTCTAACTGAAGGTATTTTCTCCTTGTCTAAATATTTGTCTATGTCTAAACCATTAATTTTATCCCCTTTATACAGTTCTGTAAAAAATTCCCAGAAAGCCTTTTGAATCTCTTCCTGTTGGAACACCTCCTTCCCTCTGTAAATCAGTTTAGATATATTTCGAGTTTTCCTTTTTTTCCTAATCTGATAAGCTAACCATCTGCCAGGTTTGTTTGCATTACAAAAAGTATTGTGTTTTGCATATAATAAATTAGTAGCTACCTGGTCAGAGATCAACATGTCAAATTGAGATTTTAATATGTTAATAGCTTCCTTAACCTTTGTATCGTCTGGTTTCCTTGTTAACTCCAGCTCTTTTCTCTTAATTTCCTCTTCCAGTTCTGTTCGTTTTAGCCCTTGCTTATTTCTATGTGTTTTATTTATATTCATCAAAACTCCTCTCATATACGCTTTGCTTGCATCCCATACAAATTCCATAGATGTACCCTTATTCATATTCAAAACAAAATATTCAGATAGTAATTTTTTACAGTCATTAATATAGTTTTCATATCTAAATAAATTTTCATTCAGTCTCCAAAACCTTCTTGCCTGCACTACCCTTCCCAACTCCATCCAAACTGGGTTATGGTCCGAAAGGACTCTAGCTGCAATCTTTGTTTTCTTGACCCTAGAAAGCAAATCATTAGTGGTTAGAATAAAATCAATCCTTGAAAGGGATTGATGCCTGTCCGAGAAGAAAGTGAAGTCATATTCCTCTGCATTTCTTTCTCGCCAGATATCTCTCAATTCAAAATCATCCATAATGTCAAAGAAAGATTTGGGTAACTTTGCTCGCATCTTGGTATTTAGGCGGGAAATCTTCTTATCTCTCTTAGTGTCTATCACTCCATTCCAGTCACCCAATAGTATACAGGAACTATGGTCCCACTGTACTAATTTAGCATGAAGATTTCTATAGAATCTATCTTGCTGTTGATTGGGAGCATAAATTCCCAAAAGTAATGTCTTTTTCCCTTCTAAGATTAAGTCTAAAGCAATATATCTTCCGAAGGGATCTGCTTCTATTAATTCAGCTTTCATATCTTTTCTTAAGTATACAACTATACCATTCTTCTTTTCCATAGCAGAAGCTGCAAAATGTTGACCAAGTTTTGAGTTGATCAAATATTTTTGATCAGTTGACTTGATATGAGTTTCTTGCAAACAAATTACATCGTTCTTAAACTGTTTAAGATAATGAAATATTTTCTTCCTCTTCTGTGGAGAGTTCAGTCCGTTGACATTCCATGTTAAAATCTTAGTTGTCATCTTTGGTTGGTTGAAGCATTTTTAGAGCTTCCTGCATGGCCTGTTTAACCTTAGGTCTAGCTCCTCCCACTGCTTCCAGATTTGTTGTTGTAGTTCCTTGATCGATGGCCGATGATTGTTGATGCTGTTGCCTCTTAGCTTGTTTCTCCATACGTCTAGTAGTCATGCGGCTAGGTCTTGGTTCCATAGCACCTTGCACTTCTAGAGAAGAGAGATGCTCCATCTTGTCTGGTGGTTGTGTAGTTTGCTGTCTATCCTGTCCTTCTTGTGGTCTTTCTCTAGGTCCAGATGGTGCAGGGTGTCCGGCCTTCAATATATTATAATAAAAATCTCGGGCTTTCCATACAGAGTTGAGGCGGTACCTTTGCTTATCAAATGTAAATATGATGCCAAATGGTGCATCCCATCTATACTGTATCTGACGATTTCTGAGTTCTTCAACCAAAAAAGCGTAGTCTCTTCTGGCTCTTAACATTTGAGGTGGTATCTCTTTCAAAACAGCCAGGTCTTGACCGCCAATTTGAAGCTTAGTGTTATAAGACGCTTGCAGTACCATATTTCTGAACTCTCTTGTAGTAAAATATATAACGATGTCTCGAGGAAGCTGCTTCTGCTTTGCCAGCCAGGAGTTAACGCGGTAAGCTTTGTCAATTTGCCAGCCTTGGTTGGTCCCTGGTCTTCCCATCAGGCGGTCAAAAGCTTCCGATAGGATCTGTTTCAGGTTCTCCTGTTTCTCCTCACGCAGCCCCCTTACTCTTAATGCGAACTCCATTTGTCGGTACTGTATCATAATAATTTCTTTTTCAGCATTTTCCACTTTTTGTTCCACCACCTCTGTTTTCAATGTCAAGTTAGCATTGGCATCATTAAGAACCTCTAGAGTATCTTCCACTCCAGAAATATGTTCTGTTAATACAGTTACAAGACTCAGCATGTCGTCTCTAATTTTATCAACCTTAGCCTCAAATTTCTCATACAACTCCTGTTTAAGTCCTTTTATTTCACTTTTAATTTCACTTTTAATTTCTTCTTTCATTTCTTTTATTTCCTCTTTTCTCTCCTCTCTATTATCTCTAAATTTATCTTCCATTTTAATTGTCTGTGCATTAAGAGCCTCGCTTAGATTACTCAGAAAAAATTCTTTCGTTAACACATCCCCAGCAGGGGGCGTAGGAAGCGGAGGCTGCAGCTTTGTACCAGGCACTGAGGATGTGCCCCTGGAAGTAGAGGGTGACGACTTCAAGTTAATATTTGGTTTTGAGGCCATTTCAAAATTTGTCTGCCTGCAGTTAATAAAACTCTATTGCCAAAATATGCAGCTTTAAGTAAAGAGGCTTTTATTTTGAAGTTTAAGGCTTGGCAAAAGTTTCAGTGAGTAAACATTGTAACAAGACAATGGAAGCCCATAAAAACCAGTTTTCTAATCTATTGTAAAATATTGTAATCTCTGTTCATTTTTGTCAGATTAAATATTCCCAGAATACTTTTCTCCCAATTCAAGCAGCAATTGGAGAAAACCACAATAGCTGATGAAATTGAACTAGTTTTCCTTTATTGTTTTTGTTTTAAAACAAAACTTTACTATGCTTACTATAAACATATAGTTAAATTTCATGTTACACAAAAACAACTTCACATTGTTACATTCAAGATGATAATAAAAAGTAGTATAGATATAGAAAAATGAAATACTGAAGCAAAGTTTTAAAAAATAAAGCATAAAAAAATCTTTAAAATCTTAAAATTAAATTAACTCTTCTTTTATCCCCTTGTCTAGATCATTTATGAAGCTGTTGAAAAGCACTGAGGCCAAGACGGAACCTTGAGGTACCCCACTGCATGCTTTCCTCCATGTAGATATAGATCAATTGAGGACTACATGCTAAGTATGGTTAGTCAGCCAATTGCAAACCCATCTGGTGGTGATGCCATCTACAACAGGGGTGTCAAACTTGATTTCCTTGAGGGCTGCAAGAAGGGTTGTTTTTGACCTCAGAAGCCCAGGGGTAATGGTGGGTCATGGCTGTGGGTAGGCGTGGCCATGTGGGCGTGAACAGACACTAAATGAATGGTTGTAAGCCAGGGACTCCCATTATTTTGGAATTGTAGCATACACTCGTACTCTTTGACTCACAGAGCTGTTTGGATATATTTTCAGGTGAAAATGAAGGAAATGCTTACCTGGATTTTCTAACTAATTTTTTAAAAATTCCAAAGAGTATTTTGTGTTTGAGAAAGTAACTGCTGTATTTCATGCTCAAATATTGTTCAACTGTAAACTACCCTCAAATAGCTTTTCTTAGGAGAAGTAATAAAACTTCATGGGTGAGAGTGGTAAAGCATTACTTTAGTAAATTAATTTTTTTTAAACCTCCTTATGGCTTCACTTAATCCTTCTAACTCAGCCTTTCTTGAGGGTTTTGAGTGTATGCCTGCCTTCTCACAACTCATTTTTGGCTGGGAGAGTGCTGCAGGAGATCATGAAGGCCAAAAATGGGTCGTGTTTTGCACCCCCTCCACTATGGCCCATTTTCACCAGCAGAGGCAACACAGGCCAGTCTTTTAATATTTCCAAGCCAGCCCCATGGGCCAAATCTAAGCAGCCAGCCCATGGGCCTTGAGTTTGACACCCCTGACCTACAGTATTGCACATTGTTCTATCTTACAAAATAATAGGCCATGCTTATGGAAGTCTAACTATGCTATATCCACAGCATTTCCTTTCTCCACTAATTTAGTCATATTATCAAAGAAGGTAATAAGTTTGCTTGGCAAACAACCTTAACAAGCTCAGGCTGACTTCTATTAATTGTTTTGTTCATTTCTAGGTGGTCACAAATCTGCTGTTTATCTTTTTCAGAATTTTTCCAAATATTGATGTGGAATTGATTGGTCTGTAGTTCCCTGATTCCACTTTCCCCCCCTTCTTCATAAAAATCCCTATTCCATATGTGGAAGGATTCTCACACAAATCACTTCCTACTGCATGCCAGTTTATGCTGAGAAAAACCATTATTAATTATATACACACAACTGTACAAAATACAGCAGTTTTCTTCCCCAGTGGAAAAATATTTAAAATAATTATCTGGAATTTGTCTCATCTCTCTTTAACAAACGTATAAAGATAAAGGTAAAGGTTCTCCTCACACATATGTGCTAGTCGTTCCCGACTCTAGGGAGCGATGCTCATCTCCATTTCAAAGTCGAAGAACCAGCGCTGTCTGAAGACGTCTCCGTGGTCATGTGGCCGGTATGACTAAATAAGGAAGGTGCACAGAACACTGTTACCTTCCCACCAAAGTGATCCTTCCCTATTTTTCTATTTGCATTTTTACATGCTTTCAGATTGCTAGGTTGGCAAAAGCTGGGACACATAATGGGAGTTCACTCCATTATGTAGCACTAAGGATTCGAACTGCCAACATTTCTGATCGACAAGCTCAGTGTCTTAGCCACTGAGCCACTATGTCCCATAACAAGTGTATATCTATGATCAAGTTACATACCAACTGGAGATAAAAGGCATTTTGATCAAATCTAGTTTAACAAAGATTGGACTGAACGAAGTGAAGCATTTCTAACACCTCACATTTCAGAGAGTAGTTACAAAATACTAGGCTTAGAAAAAAACAAAGAGGAAAAAAGCAAGAAGATGGTTTATTCTAGGCATATTTTTTTTCTTCATTGGGCAAGTCAACTTTCAATGATTTCACTAAACATTCAAATCAACAACATCCAAAAATAGCTGTGATAAGTTGTGTGTCAATAAATGTTGGCTAAAATGACATTAAAGAGAATTTTATGATAACAAAACTTCTAATAGCTAGACAAAAGGATTTTCTGAATTTTTATATGTATCCTAGAGTCTATGGAAATTCTCTGTCAAACAGGTCATGATAGCCCCAAAGATGGTTTTCAAAAGGACATGGACTTTCTTGATAACTGAACAAGAATGTCCAGTTGCCTTTTGAAATATATCCCTATGATAATAACAGAACATATTGGGCTGGCCTATGGACCAGAATGCCAAGTCCTGAGCCCACCTGCCTTTGGAAGTTTTAAAAACCTCTTTTTTCCCCTGAGTCAGGAGATGTTATGCCCTTCTTGATTGGTTTTTTAAAATTATTTTTGGTTGTTTTAGTTGTTTAAAATTACCTCTAATGCAATCTGGTTTACTGTGTCAGTGTCTTTTTATTGTTTACTACTTTTATTTTTTTTACTCCATCCTGAGTTGAACATGGGTTGAGTGGCCATGTAAACTGATCCGATAATAAATAAATATATCTTCCTAATTTAAGATAATCTTCATAATGATAAGGAATGATGAGACTTCTGAATTTATAGAATCCAGTTTATTTTTAATTACAAAATTCCAGTTTCTGTTTTTTATTTATGGCAAAACATGCATACAATATAAAATAGTATAATTGGGAACAACAGATGATGGCAGCAGTAGGTACAAGGTTTGGGTATCAAGAAAACCATCGCTTTCCCCCCCTTTGCCTTTGCCTTGAGCAGCTGGGGCCAGCTTTAGATCTTGGCCCACCAGACTATGGACATTATATAACCCTAGGAAAGAGACTTTCTCCTATGTGGTCCGCTGATTCTCTCTGGGACTTTAAGGGGAATAAGACTGAACAATTCTTGCTTATAAACATCAGGCATTTTTGCCTCCCCTTTATTACACACGACTGCCTTGTATATTATCGAACTTTGACCTTCCGGCTGTGGACTTTTCTTTGGGGCATAGCAGAAGGAGAAGAGTGGAGCCCCCCATTAGGGTGTGACCCCCCCCCTCAGGAGAGGGTGGATTATTACGTTGGACTATTACGAACTTAATACTATCTTGAACCTGCGCAACCTTATCATTTTCTAATTTTAACTGGTATGTTGAGTGCATGGGATTGTCTGGTTGTATGAATGATCTCACTTTTATTTTTATTTAGCTGTATTTGTGTTTTAATTCTATCAGTGAGGCCTGCTTGTGTGAGAGTTTGAGTATGAATGATTCGGAGGACCTGGCGGGGCAAGCGGGGGCCATTGGGGTGGTTGGGGGAATTATGCCCACGGGAGAGAGTCGGAGCATTGCGGTCATAACAGGGAGGGGCAGATATGGCGGGGACTTTAGGGCTGGCCATCATAGGGGAAGGAGGGTTCGCTATATTGCAGAGATCCCTCCTTCCGGCCCTACGAGTCCCACTCCAAGGTCAGATGGCGTGAGCGATCAGGACCCTGGTCTCAGGCTGCTGTCGCTAAATGCCAGGTCTGTTATCCATAAGGCTCCCCTCGTCCGGGACTTGATTGTAGACGAGGGGGCAGACCTGGCATGTATTACTGAAACATGGCTGGGCACGGAGGGAGGAGTCCCCCTCGTAGAGCTGTGCCCAGACGGGTTTCAGGTGCTTCATCAGCCGAGAGCCCAGGGAAGGGGTGGCGGTGTGGCTATTGTAGCCCGGGAGTCTTTAGCTCCTCGTAGGATCCCTGCTCCGGAGCTTGTCGGGTGTGAGTCCCTGCTAGTGAAGTTGGACCTCAAGGGTCAAGCGGGTCTGCTGCTAACGTACCTGCCTCCCAACTGCGTTGCAGCGGCCCTCCCTGCGCTCCTCGAGTCAATAGCCGAGCTAGCAGTTGAGTTCCCTAGACTAATGGTTCTGGGGGACTTCAATTTGCCTTCGCTCGGTGAACACTCTGATGGAGCGCAGGAGTTCATGGCCTCCATGACAGCCATGGGCCTGACCCAGGTAATTCGAGGCCCTACCCACTTGGCAGGACATACACTCGACCTCGTATTCCTCTCGGAGCAGTGGAGTTATGATCTTGGTCTGAGGGGAAATGAGATCATTCCCCTGTCGTGGTCAGACCACTACCTACTGAGGTTAGACTTCCGGAGGCCAAACCCCCACCGTAGGGAGGAGGAACCGACCAGGTGGTTCCGCCCCAGGCGACTGATGGACCCTGTTAGGTTCCAGACGGAGCTTGGGGTTATTCCAGATGCTCTCGCCCACAGTTCGGCGGAGACTATTGCTGCGGCCTGGCACTCGGCGGCATCAGAGTCTCTAGACCGAATTGCGCCACTACGGCCCCTCCGGGTCAGCGGCTCGCGGAGACCCCCTTGGTTCACCGAGGAGCTCCGCGAGATAAAGCGCCGGAGGAGACGCCTAGAGCACCGGTGGAGATCCGACAGGTCCGTATCGAACCGAGCACTGTTGACAGCTTGCACCAAGGAGTATATTTGGGCATTGAGAACCGCCAAAAGATCACACATTGCCTCCTTGGTAGCGTCCGCCGAGTCTCGCCCAGCCGCCCTGTTCAGGATAACCCGCTCCCTCCTAAATAGGAGGGAGACGGGGAACCCCCTGCAGGGTAAGGCTGAGGAATATAGTCAGTTCTTGGCGGACAAAATTGCTCGGTTTCGATCGGAACTGGACTCCACCCCTGCAGATCCAGCCGGGACACAGGGGAATAACTTGGTAGACCATCTCTGGGTTGAGTTTCAGGATGTTGCCTCCGGGGATGTGGACAAGGCTATGCGAGCTGTGAGTTCCTCCACCTGCATACTGGACCCGTGTCCCTCTTGGCTGACTGCCAACAGCAGAGAGGTGACACGAGGCTGGATCCAGGCGGTTGTTACCGCCTCTCTTCGGGAGGGACACCTCCCCACCGCGCTTAAGGCGGCGGTGGTGAGGCCCCTCCTGAAGAAACCGTCCTTGGATCCAGCAGTTCTTAACAACTATCGTCCAGTCTCCAACCTCCCCTTTCTGGGGAAGGTTGTTGAGAAGGTGGTGGCCTTACAGCTTCAGCGTACCTTGGAGGAAGCTAACTACCTTGACCCCTTCCAGTCTGGCTTCAGGCCCGGTTACAGCACTGAAACCGCTTTGGTCGCATTGACCGATGATCTCTGGAGAGCCAGAGATGGAGGCTATGCGTCCATCCTGGTTCTCCTCGACCTCTCAGCGGCTTTCGATACCATCGACCATGGTATCCTTCTGCGACGACTGCGGGAGGTGGGGGTGGGCGGCACTGTTTTACAGTGGTTCTCCTCCTACCTCTCGGACAGGTCGCAGTCGGTGTTGGTGGGGAGGGAGAGATCGTCCCCGAGGCCCCTAACCTATGGGGTGCCGCAGGGTTCGGTTCTGTCCCCCCTGCTATTTAACATATACATGAAACCGCTGGGCGAGATCATTCGAAGGCACGGGATAAAATACCACCAGTATGCGGACGATACTCAGTTGTATCTGTCCGCCCCGTGCCAACTCAATGAAGCGGTGGACGTGATGAACCGGGGCCTTGAGGCTGTTAAAGACTGGATGAGAGCTAACAAACTGGTACTCAACCCAGACAAGACCGAGTGGCTGTTGTGTTTTCCTCCCAAAAATTTGGCTAACGTTCCACCTATCAGGCTGGGGGGGCAAAATTTATTCCCCTCAGATAGGGTCCGCAACTTGGGAGTCCTCCTGGATCCACAGCTGAGTTTTGACCACCACTTGTCGGCTGTGACCAGGGGGGCATTTGCCCAGGTTCGCCTGGTGCGCCAGTTGCGGCCCTACCTGAACCGGGAGGCTCTCACAACAGTCACTCGAGCCCTTGTGATCTCTAGGCTGGAATACTGCAATGTGCTCTACATGGGGCTGCCCTTGAAGAGCATCCGGCGACTTCAGTTAGTCCAGAACGCGGCCGCGCGAGTGATCATGGGCGCACCACGGTTCGCCCATATAACACCAATCCTCCGTGAGCTGCGCTGGCTACCTGTTGATCGTCGGGTGCACTTCAAGGTCTTACTTACCACCTATAAAGCGCTCCATGGTAGTGGATCTGACTATTTGAGAGACCGCCTCCTGCCAATTACCTCCCTGCGTCCCATCAGATCGCACAGAGTAGGCCTCCTCCGAATTCCATCCGCCAGTCAGTGCCGACTGGCGACTACGCGGAGGAGAGCCTTCTCAGTTGCTGCTCCGACATTATGGAACAACCTCCCCGTGGAGATCCGTACCCTCACCACAGTCCAGGCCTTCCGCACAGCCCTTAAGAACTGGCTATCCCGTCAGGCCTGGGGATAGGTTACTCTCACCCCGCCCGAATGTTGAGTGAATGTTGTGTTTTTATGATCAATTTTCTTTTAATCACGATTCTTTTCTTTTTAAGTCTTGTCTTGCACTCCCTTCCCTTCACTGTTGTAAGCCGCCCTGAGTCCCCTCAGGGAAAAGGGCGGCATATAAATTTCCAATAAAATCCTAAATCCTAAATCCTAGTTTTAAGTTAATACTCATTATTACTCCAGTAAGTTAGTAGAAGTTCCAAAATCCATATATTTTCTAAGATGTTGTTCCCTACCTGGCACTATCATAATAACTTTCAAATTAATGTCACTTTTTATTAGACTGCATATGAAGTTTTGATAAGATTTGTAAATTTTATAATTCTGTTGTTCTACATTTGGAAATATATATTAAATAAAACCTGGATTTGAAAGATTTAACATTTCATTTCAAATAATCCAAGCTTTAATGGCAAAATTATTTCCCTTTTGACATTTTTAAATATTTTATGCCTTTCGCATAATCCATGCAATATAAGTTAAGACTGGTGTTAATTGTTGAATTTTCCATTCAGAAACTTCATGCTATAGGTTTTCAGAACTGGCAGGAGTTTGGTGATTAAATAACAGTGTAGATTTATAACACTTTCTTGAAAGATAGCCATCTACTCTCTGCTTAAACATTGCCAAAAGTGGAAAAGATACTTAAAGCAGAAGCTATGTTTCTGTGGAATCTTGAGTTACTTAATTATCTGCTCTACATAACCTCTGCCCTCAAAATGGGATGAATATTGTGGATGTTCTTGGAAAGGAAGCAACACACTCTCTGCTGCAAAGATAAAGGCAGAGGTAACTGGTAAAATCTCATGATCTATACAACAGATCAGTGGCGGGATTCAAAAAATTTTAACACTGGTTCTGTGGGTGTGGCTTGGTGGGTATGGCACGGGAAGGATACTGTAAAATCTCAATTCCTACCACACTCCAGGGGAAGGTTACTGCAAAATCCCCATTCCCTCCTGATGAGCTGGGATTCGGGAGGCAGAGAATAGATGGGGGTGGGGCCAGTCAGAGATGATATTTACTGGTTCTTCAAACTGCTCAAAATATCCGCTACCGGTTCTCCAGAACTGGTCAGAACCTGCTGAATACCACCTCTGCATCAGATGGAATTACTTTACCCTGGAACTTAGTAACAAGGAAATATTCTAACTTAGATAGAGTTGGCTTCCTTGGTTTTTTTAAAAAAATCAAGATTTGTTTGTTTATTTATTTATTTATTTATTAAATTTTGTATGCCGCCCACTCTCAAAGAGACTCAGGGCAGCTTACAATAAAAGGGATGATGATAATCACATGGAACCTTGTGAAAGTTATCCATCAATTTCCACACTTTTGGGTTTTGTATCATTAGTCTGAGGCAGCATTTTTCCATCTTAAGTGTCCATCATAAAAGCTAGATATTAATGACGGTGTACTCAATACAGTATTCAGAAAATATTGTCTGGTTTAGAATTGTATGTATTTGTTTTTTAAAAATCTTTTTTCTTAAACTCTTAATTGATCCCTATTTGGGAGACATCTCACCTTCCAACCAGCAAGAACAAAAAGGACCAACATGCTTGCTGATAACAATAGTATTTATTTTTATTGCTTCACAATATTTCAGAATTGCCAATAAAAACTTTATTGTGTAAAGTACCCAAGTGTGTTGGAAATTTCCTTGTCAAGGAGGTAACTAAAGAACTTCCTGGTTTCTTTGACACATTTTCATTTGACTCTTAGCATACATAAACTCCTTGACCTGGGCCTCAGGCAAACCTGTACAATCATCGCAATTCCAATTTTGGCTCCTCCACTTTCCCTCAAGTTTTTTTTCTATCACTTCTTGTTCCCCACCGTAATCTCTCCCTTTCTCATCAATTTTCTTTTCATTCCTTGAGCCAATTAAAATATTTTGTGCCAACAGATAGACGTATTTGCATGCTTTCATTACTAATTGTTATATGAGAAATCTTGCAATCCAGCCTACTTTAGAAATGCACAAATGAGATCCTCTGGCTTTCTTTTCACACCATCTTTTGAACTCATGCATTTCTCTTGTTACAATATTACAATAGTAATGACAAGCAGATAGATGTAATGACAGTAATGTATATAGTAATAGAAATGTAAAAAAATAGTAATGATATCAAGCATTTTCTAAAGCAGTGTTCATTCTGGGCAAACACATCAAAAACATCTATATTATTATATTCTCTTAAGTTTTAGAAATGTGTAACTAATTATTTAGTAAGGAGATTGTCAAAAGTTTGTTAGTTCATCTGGATATTTATAAAATAAGATAGCTGAATCAGCTTGTTAACAGGGCATGCATCCTTTGAAAAGAATTTGCAAGTAATACTCTTGACTGTACAAATGCAAACATCTTGACATTCTACTACTGTATATATTAAAGAAGCTTGACCTTTTTACAAAGTTCAGGAAAATGGCATCATTTGCATCCTATTTGTAATATTTTATTACAAATCTTGATTCCTGACAACTTCGTCCACCCAGAATTCCCACTGTGCTTAAATTTGCCTAATCTGGTTTATGTGATTGCAAAAGTGGATCAGGCTAATATTTCATAGATCTATCAATGGCTAATAGTCCTAACATTGATATGGAATCTCCCACTCAGAAGCAGAAGGTTGCTGAATTTCTCTTTTTGGCAACTATAATGCAATAGGGTGAATTGCTGAGATGCCTTTTTGTTGATTTCTCTTGGATGTAGCTGCTTAGTTGATGAGGGAAGCCAGATACAAAACAAGATGGATCCCTGACTGATCCACCAGGGCTCTTGTGATCTTTTGTTATGTCATCTAATCCTTTTGTTGGCACTGAGACTGTGTTCTTTCTGTACTCTTCATTAAAATGAAGCTTTGATTTCCTAACAATTTCTCTTTCAAGTTGTGATATAATTTCATTTTTTAGGGACTCTGTAAATCTTCCAAACTTACAGATTTTACATTTGTCTTAAAATGTTGTAGCACAATCATCTATTGTTATTAGGTGAGGGAGGGATCCAGTTGAAGATTTTCATAAATCATTGTGCTTCCTAGAATAGATATTATTCAGTCTCACTTTGAAAGGTAAATATGCCTTCATTTTCTTCTGCTAGTCTCCTTTCACATCCATAAACAAAGAATTCTTAAATATCCATATCTTTTTTGGTGGACTTGATTCATTAAATAAAGAGCATTTTACTGAAATTTGCCAACAATTTTATTGACCATTAAGTTTCAGAGAGACAGATATTAATTTATATTGAGTTTTATTTTAGCATTTTAATATAACGTTCATTTTGAAATTACTTTGGCTACATTCTGCTGGGTTCCATACAACAAAATACAACTTAGCATTACTTGGATGTAGTGTTTCTCCTCTGTAATCACTTTGTATCATAGTGCTAAATTTGCAGATTAAAAGATTTTCCTTGATTAGCTCTAACGTTTTTGTAGAGCGTGATTCAAGCTTTATCTTGAATTCAAGGGACAGTTGGGCCTCTAACAATTATATATTTATTTAATGGTTGAATGCAAGCCGTTCAAGCTAACATTCTTGATATCTCTTGTATGGGTGTTAAAGTCTCTGAAATCTGAATAGATGTTTAGCTTCAGCCAATGAAAATCAAAGATTTATCGGCCTGCAGTTGTTTCTGAATTACTATTACTGTCATGTCACATTATTGGCTATGCCAGCTAATGGAGCTGCAACAGCTTTATTTCAGTGAAATTTTGGAAGGTTCCCATATCTTAATATCATAGTAGATGGATCTTTGTTTTATGGTGGAACTAGACAACTGTGTCCATTTGAGTCATAACTTCAAAGATATTTCCTTAAACAGAGAAAAAGAGTGAGCACTAGTAGGCATCAAAGCAACAAAGCAGTTCCTTGATTGGGTATTATTTATTTGGTTGTTGGCCTGATATTAATCATGGAGTTAATCTATCCTCATCTGGGTGCTGCTTGCTGGTGGGGGGGGGGGAATGCCTTTTTGTTCCCATTTTTGTTCTTTGATTTTCTCTTTTGACTTTCAACTTCTTGCTATGGGTTTTCTTGTGGAAAGCTGGTGGGGAGCATATTTAAATGTCCCTCCCTTCCCATTCCTTCCATTAATTCAACAATCTTGCAATGCAAGAGCTTCAGAAGGATTCTGCCTTAATTATGCTAGGTATAAGTTGGAGTATTGTTTTGGCAGAATTTCAAGATTAGTATTATATCCTTGGACACTGGCAAAGACAGGAAATAAGAACCATTCTGATATCTCAAAAGATCTTTATTGCTTGTGGGGCAATGGAGCAGAAGCCTGCCAAAGAAGGCTTCCAAATAAACTTATACCTAGAGTAATTAAGATGGAGTTACTTCAATAGTAATTATTTAAATCATATTAGTTTCATCCAAAGCATGTTGAGAATGAAGCCATTTTATTGTTATCATGATAAAAAAAAAGTCTCTGGGTTAACTGCAGGTTTCCTGATTAACCTTACAGCATTTAGGAGCTTTTGAAAACAGCTCCTTAGATATCAGCAAAAAGCTGAATAACAAAAGGATAAGAGAAATGGGCTGAGTTAACATATCACATTTAGCCACATTATATTTGTTTAATCAGAATTTGTTGAAGAAAACCAAAATGGGTTGCTTTGGCATAACTTGAGCCATAAAACTATGGTTTCTAAATCACAAGAGCTACAGCTTGATATCACTGGATGAAGTATACACCTAGTCATTCTGCTTAATGAAATGATAGCAGACTGTACATTTCAAACATAAATCCTATTGTTACATAACAATGGGAATTTAGAGTTAATATATCTTATATATCAAGGACTGCTTAAACTTTTGTTACAGTCAACTAGTGAAAATGATTACCGTATTTTCACGACTATAAGCCACATTGAAAATCCTAAAATTTGATCAAAAACCGGCAGTGTGGCTTATAACCCGGTGCGCTTTATATATGGAGCAGTTTCCCTCCCCAGCGCACAGGCTTTCTCCTCCATTCCTGCCTCCCGTCCCTTCTACCATCTGAGCAGTTTCCCTCCCCAGCGCACAGGCTTTCTCCTCCGTTCCTGCCTCCCGTCCCTTCTACCATCTGAGCAGTTTCCCTCCCCAGCGCACAGGCTTTCTCCTCCGTTCCTGCCTCCCGTCCCTTCTACCATCTGAGCAGTTTCCCTCCCCAGCGCACAGGCTTTCTCCTCCGATTGGTTTTAATGGGGAGGTCCGATGGAATAGCGCTTAATGGGAGAAGGATTAATAGTTTCTCAGGTTCAAGCTGCGGATTCTAACTTTCACAAAGGGAACTAAAGCTGAGCAGGTAATTGCTTTATTAAAGCCGATTCAGTTCGCGGGAGATATTTGGTGCGCTTCTTTGAAAATCTCCCTCCCAATTCTGCCCAACGCCTCCCCGACCTTACTGGACGAACGGTGCGGGGGGGGGTGTATCATGTAGTGCGGAGTGCGAGGAGTGGCAGGTTGCAATTTCGTTAGTAATTGCAAAAAAAAACGTGCGGCTTATAACCCGGTGCGCTTTATATATGGAAAAAGTTTGAAAAATTAACGTTAACTGATACTGCGGCTTATAATCCGGTGCGTCTTATGGTCGTGAAAATACGGTACTTTCTTTTGGTTACTGAGTCCATAGAATGCAATTGGATTTCGTGACAGTTCTGTTTTTATCACACCTTTGGAAATCTAACCCAAACCCTAACCCTGACCTTGCAGGGCTCTTTGTAGGACAGAATATCAGTTGCAGACCTACCTCTGACACAGCAATTTAAGGCTAAGTTGATGATCTGGGTTCCATCTTTTAAAATCATTACATAGATGATTATAATTATCTATAATTGTATAATATAAGTATCCTGATGAGGAAAATGTTTTTTATTGTAAAGGAGAATCACTGCAAACTAGAGATTCCCTTTGGATATGCAAAAGTGTGTTCTATTATAAATTTTTTAAAAAATCAATAAAGTGCTTCTCTATCTTAGAATATTTAGCAATGGCCTCCACAACATTTACAGCAGCAATTTAGATATGATAGGATTCAGGAGAATCAGGAGAACCCCTATGTTCTTTTTGGACACTCTGAATATACAATACTGGCATCAATACAGTTGCCTCATTTACAGAAATAAATGTTGCTACTTAGCTTGATTTTTAACAAGTGACATTTAAAACTTTTTGTCATTTTCATATTAATTTATTTATTTATTTATTTGTCTTGTATGGATTCTGTCTTCATATAAAAATAATGAAGTTGAGTTTTTCAAATCTTTCAAAAATGCATTTCATACTTTTAAAAAAGAAGGTACTGCACATGTATGTTTTAGCATTGATAAACTTGTTTGTGCAATTAGATATTGATTTGCTTCTATGTTTACTATTTTAATGTATAGTTTTTGTATGCTACTGTGTATTTTTTTAAGGAGAAAGGGCAATATATAAATTAATAAAAATAACAACAATAGTAAAAAAGGTAAAGGTTTCGCTTGCACATATGTGCTAGTCATTCCCAAGTCTGGGGCAGTGCTCATCTCCGTTTTAAAGCTGGAGAGCCAGCGCTGTCCGAAGATGTCTGCCTAGTCATGACCAAATGCCCAAGCTGCATAGAACGTTGTTACCTTCCCACCAAAGGTGGTTCATATTTTTCTACTTGCATTTTTACATGCTTTTGAACTGCTAGGTTGGCAGAAGCTGTGACAAGTAAGTGAGATAACTCCATTACGCAGTGCTAGAGATTTGAACTGCCAACTTTTCTGATCAACAAGCTCAGCATCTTAGCCACTGAGCCACCTACAACAATAATAGATAACATAATAAGGGAAAAATATGTTGGTTAAGCATTTGCTTGGATAGAATTTGATGCATTATGAAATTGTAGAAAAGACACTAGAAATAAATGGTAGATTTCTTGGCCTGGAATCAGCAGCAACTTTTTTCATACATACTGAGATGAAACAATCCAAAATGACCTAATAAACAATAAGTGAGAGAACCAAAAAGCCATTTGAATTTTATACTTCTTAAAAAGGCATACAGTAATTTAATTGTTGAAGTTCATATACCAAGTTGCAATGTAAACTAAGGTGTGCCAAGAATATGTTCCGGGTTCAGCATATACAATCAATGGAAAAATCCTGCAACCAACCCTAGCCTGATTACGGCCAGACCAGGTAATTTTTTTTGTATCTAAAGAGCACACAGGGAATGGGGATCCTTGATATCCTAAAATAGTTTGGCAGTGATGGGGTGGCTCTATTGGATTTGTTTTCTCAATTATTTTAGAATTTGCATTTTTCTTTTCTTTTTAGGAGAACTAAACATTGTTTTTTTTATTGTAGCAAATTGGATTCACTTAATTGAAAGACATAGTAATATGATTTTTTTGAACTCAGTCTTCTTTATGCTATGTTATTAATGGGCAGAAGGGAATAAAATTGTGAGGGCTATATTTAAAGTTTTTTTTTTAAAAAAAATTGTCCTAACAAACAGTTGAGTCCTATACCTACTTTAGTATGAGATTAATTTCAGATTTTGTGTGACAGGATGGGTTAATTAAATATGCTAAGTTCCAATGTATGCTTTTAGCTTAGTGTGATATAGGAGTCTAGGTTTTATTTATGAGCTCAGTGTTACCTAAGATTTATTTAACAAATCATGATAAACAATGGGCTTGTACCTGCTATGAATCTAGTCATTGATAATACTATGTTGTAAGACTGCAAGACTAAACTGACATTGACTGAAATGAAACTTAAATCCAAGAAAATATTTAATGGATCAGTGGCATGCTATATTTTTTGACACTGTTTCAACAAAGACTCAGGAGGTCTCTTCAGGAAGTATTTGAGATGTAGTTCCTCATTGTGCCAACAAGGCAAGTTTATTTCATCAGGCTTGTCGAGTGTCAAGTTCATTATGATTAATGAAAACTGAAGCATTCATAATTGTGCCTCAATTAAGCATTTACGTAAAATAGTGAAAGACACATATTCCAAAGGATAGTGCAGAGTGAGAAAGGTAAAGGTTGTTCCCATTTATTGTAAACTCAAAAGGAATCCAGGTTTCTCTACTTCTCAGGAATTTTATGAAAAGCACACATTTAAGAAATGATTCATTTTCTTGTTGCTTTTGAGTTCTGCAAAACTGGAAGTTGGAGAGCAATGAAAATGCCTGGCACATGAAGGAAACTAAAAAAAACAAAAAAAAAACCCAAGCCCTTGTTGCAGATGTCTCATATCACACTCAGAATCACTGATATGTTTATTTCTGTTTCCTAGGAAATCCTTGCATAAAATACTACAGCCTAGCTGTCATAAAAAAATTATAGCCCTTTATACAAGCTCAGAATATAGAGATTAGTATAAGACAAGATGACAAGACTGGAACAAACTGTATATATTGTGATTGGACAGAAGGATAGATAATGCACTTAGTAGGCTAATAGTTAATGGTTGAGACTAATTGTGTATAATGTGAATGTATGGTCACTTCGACTCTGAGGTACTGCATTGTTTTAAATATAAAAATTATATATATAATATAATTTCGATTCCCAAACTTGGGTATGGCTAGCTGATGAGAGCTAAATAGCTTGAAATAGATCTATACTAGTCTCCCTTTATTTATTTATCAGCATAAATATAACATATATATATATATATATATATATATATATATATATATATATATATATATATATATAATATTTCATATAGGCATTTAATTTCTTTCTATGGATTCTATGCCTCTCAATTCAGAATTAATATAATAACCATATTAAAACAAAAGGATTAAAACCAACAGAAGAATCAGCAGACAGAGTGAAGGCTTTAAAAGTAAATAGAAGACAATATGATACCAAGGTGATAAGATGTCACTGCTAGTTCAAGCTTCATTATATATAGTGGTATACATATGTGTATAACACGTATACTTTTTGTGAAAATCATTCCACTAAAAATCTGAATGGTTCCTTGAGTCTTGGTTCTTGATTTTTTTTTTTTTTTTGAGGAAGGCTATGGAAACTTTGCTATTCAATTACAGCTTTCAGTTTCAACCATTGTACTGATAAATGTCTGGTGTTATTATTGCTTTTGCTACTTTTATTGTATCATTCTTATTCTGTAGGATTTTCTTCTACATCGTGCTAAGCTTTTGTTTAGCGGGAAAGCAATAATCAACTAGTCCTTATTACATTTTGTTGTTCAGTCACTAAGTCTTATCCAACACTGTGCAAGCCCCTGGATCACAGCACATCAGTCCCCCCGCCCATCTTTCACTGTTTCCCTGAGTCTCCCCAAACTCATGCCCATGGCAATGATGACACTATCTAACCATCTTATCCTCTGCTGTCCCCTTCTTCTTTTGTCTTCAATCTTTCCCAACTTTCGAATCTTTTCCAATGACTCATCTCTTCTCATTTGATACCCGAAGTATTTGAGCTTCAGCTTCAGCATCTGTCCTCACAAAGGACAATCAGGGTTGATTTCCTTTAGGATTGACATTAGTACATGACTTTACCATAATGAAGGGGGGAAAATCAAATTCCATGATGAAACAATATCTCTGAAAATGTTGAACAATAGGCCGATTTTTTGAGACATAGCTATGGAACTGTTTTTTTTAATGAGCCCATAACTTCAAATTTAGCAGATCTATCAATAATGACAATTGTACAAATATTATTAAAAATTTCACTCTAGCCTTAATTTTCTGTTATGGTTACAAGAAAGACGTTTGTTACATCTACAGAGGCAATACAGTATTAGCAAAGAAAAGTCCACACTTTCAGGTGTTGAAAATTCTTCACCTGGCAATTTAGTTAGAAGATAAGAGGGAGGAAAGAAACATGTAGTTCATTTTACAACCATAACTGTACAAGTTAAATTGTTGAATGGCATAATGAGGAGTCTTCAGATATTAAATTTGGTTTACCAGGTACAAAGTAGGATTAAACACATGAGGTCTCTCCCAAAACTTGCTGACACAAAGCAAGAAAACATATGCTTTTCAAAACTCATATTGTATGTGTATGAGTTTATATTCCAGCTGTTATAATTGAATTTTTTCCATTTGTGTAAGATCCACAAATTACCTGGCTAGTGGAAATCAAAAGAGAAATCAACTTTTTATAGTTGATTTATATAGCAGTTTTTATATTAACAAAGGTAGATTTAATTGGAGCTATACTAGGTAACAACAGATGAGCAAAGCTAAATTCATTGATTGCACTGATGCAAAGACAATTAAAACTACAACTACAGACCTATCAGCCTGACCTCAATACCAGGAAAGATTCTGGAAAAGATAATCAAGCAACGAATTAGCGATTACCTAGAAGCAAACAAAGTAATAGCCAAAAGCCAACATGGGTTTATCAAAAACAGATCATGCCAGACTAATCTTATTGCATTCTTTGATAATGTGACAAAATTAGTGGACCAGAGGAATGCTGTCGATATAGTTTACTTGGACTTCAGTAAGGCATTTGATAAGGTAGGCCATAACCTACTATTAGATAAAGAAGAAGAATGTGGGTTAGACACCATCACCACCAGATGGATTTGTAACTGGCTGACCAACCACACTCAATGTGTAGTCCTCAATGGAACTGCATCTTCATGGAGGGAAGTATGCAGTGGAGTACCCCAAGGCTCTGTTTTGGGCCCAGTACTCTTCAACATCTTCATCGATGATTTGGATGAGGGAATAAATGGGGAACTCATCATATTTGCAGATGACACCAAGCTGGCAGGAATAGCCAACACTCCAGAAGATAGGCTAAAGATACAGAAGGATCTTGACAAACTTGAACATTGGGCACTATCTAATAAAATGAAATTCAATGGTGAAAAGAGTAAGGTTCTACATTTAGGCAACAAAAACGAAATGCACAGGTATAGTATAGACCTTGCTCAACAGTGGTAACTGTGAAAGGGATCTTGGAATCCTATGGACAACCATTTAAATATGAGTCAGCAAAAAAAGCCATCACAGTTCTAGGCTGCATAAACAGAAGGATAGAATCAAGATCATGTGAAGTGTTAATATCACTTTATAAGTGTGGTAAGGCCACACTTGGAATACTGCATTCAGTTTTGGTCACCGTGATGTAGAAAAGATGTGGAGATTCTAGAAAGAGTGCAGAGAAGAGCAACAAAGATGATTAGGGGACTGGAGACTAAAACATATGAAGAACGGTTGCAGGAACTGGGTATGTCTAGTTTAATAGAAAGAAGGACTAGGGAGACATGATAGCAGTGTTCCAATATCTTAGGGGTTGCCACAAAGAAGAGGGAGTCAAACTATTTTCCAAGGCACCTGAGAGTAGAACAAGAAGCAATGGATGGAAACTAATCAAGGAAAGAAGCAACTTAGAACTGAGGAGAATTTTTCCTGACAGTTAGAACAATTAATCAGTGGAACAGCTTGCCTCCAGAAGTTGTGAATGCCCCAACACTGGAAGACTTTAAGAAGATGTTGGATAGCCATTTGTCTGAAATGGTATAGGGCAGGGAGTTGGACTAGAAGACCTCCAAGGTCCCTTCCAACTTTTGTATTGTATTGTATTGTAAAAAGATTTCCAGTAAATTCCCTTGTATGGTTTGACAGGATCAGTTTCAATTTCTGACATCCAGGAATTGAAAATCCATGCTGGCTGGAGTATTCTGGGATTTGAAGCCCACAAGTCTTAAAGTTGCCAAGTTTGGAGACCCCCGAACTAGAGAATTCAAAAGCCAGATTGATAATATTGTCAACACTTTTTGTTTCATATAGAGACATATTTTAGAAGTTTTATTTGGTGCCAGATTTTTGTTCTGTTTAATGTTTGACTGTGTTAACTTTTATAATTTTAATATGGTTATGTAGGTTATTTTAACTTCTGATTGAGATCCACCCAAAGATGGTTGTAAGTTGGGCAACTATATACATGTTTTAAATAAGTAAATAATGTTGTTTCAATTTCAATTTCATTAAAAGGGGTGACTGTTTCCAGAAAAGATACATCATGAACTCATTAATGAATTTGGATTTTGGTCATCTGAAGGAATATCATCTTCAAACATACCCGCCACCTCTCCCCACTAAGGCAAGTTCATTTCATAATCAACTGTCAAATTGTAATGGAATGTGCACCTGCAAGAGCAGAGGGAAAGAGTTTTGGGAACATGGATCTTTCCCAGAGATAGACCTGGAATAGGAGGCTGGACAATCCCAAGCCAGAGAGGGAAGGGGAAATGGGACAGGATAATAACATTCTATAATCTTTCAGGATATGTTTAGCTCAATAATGTCAAACCTGTGCCCACATCCACCCCCAGTTTAGTGAAGGGGGGGAGTTATGATGTCACATGACAGCAATGTGACACTTTGGATTTGACACCCCTGATCTAGCTGATTAGAAAGTTATAGCTTTACTTTGGCAAGATTCTGTCTATCAACTATAAACAAATGAAGGATTGAAGATGATCAGATTTTGCTGTTTCTCTTCTAGGCTTGGGCATTGACCATCTGAACTTTCAGAAAGTGCTCCCTGATAAACTGAAAGACTTAGCCTTCTTTTTCACTTGAAAACACAACTTTTCAGTAGTCAGTGGTATATAAAGTCCAAGTAATAAACTAATATAGGGTTATGGTGAAAGGGAATGCACTGTCCACTCTGCAAAGATTTCATTTTCCTCCTATCATTCTCCTCTTTTCTTTCTGTGCTTTCCCCCCATCACTTTCTTCCCCTTGTCATTGCTGCTGCCTTTACTCTCTTCTCCCATCACGTTTCTTTCTGCAGTCTCATTGTCCTCTTCCAGTTACTGCTTCCTTTTTATTCTTTCCTTCCTGTTCTCCCTTTTCATCACTGTTTTTCTACTATTGCAAATCTCATTGCAAAAATATGTCTCCATCATTGCTTCAGCCATCAAAAGACATATGTTGCTGACCAGACAGTTGAAACCTCAGCTGTATAAATGGGGCTTTTAAAAACCAATCTGTTCATCTTTTGAGTGCATGCTGGCAATTGTGACACATTTGATTCCCTTCCTGATAGATAAAGAAGAGAACATCCTTCTAGCATGATTCATCTAAATATTTAGTTGTCCCTTGTCCATGAGATCCCAGATAGGTGGCCAAGCTCAAATGGTATCACTGCTGAGGCAGTGAAGAGGAATAATGCAACAAGGTTGGTTTCATATGCAAAATGTAAGAATTATACCTTGTATTTAGAATTAATACCTGTTTCCTTACATTGGAATCAATATATACTGCTAACTAAATAGGTTATTTTTGTATAATACTATTTCTTTCTTCCCTACCCCTCTCCCCATATTATTTGGTAAGAACTGGAAAAAATTATGACAGTGCAATGTTCTTAGTCTGTACTTACAACACTGCTTATTCAATCATGAACAAAAACTAAATGAAATCTCCAGAGAGTTCATTTTTGTGAAGTTCCCAGCTATTTCTATCTATTTCCATCCCATCACCACAGCTCAAAAGTCAAAGTTTAGGAAATAAAGGATTATTTAAGGAGCACTGAACTTCAATGAGTTTTTATATTTTATAAACCGTGTTTCCAAAATAATATGTATTAAATGAGCTCTTCCGGTAGTAATTGTTCCAATTCAAACAAAGTCTTGTGCATAGATTTTCACATACTGGAAATAATTCCAAGAATGTATTCATACTTGGTCTCAAGCATTACAAGATTGAGAAGTATACATAGAATGACACCTTAGGATGCCAACATCTCTTAAAGATGAACAAAGATGAACATCAGATATCAGGTTTGTAGTCTTGTAGTAAAAGTGTAGAAGTAGAGTTGTGATAGTTCAGACAAATGGAAACATTCAAAGGGAAGAAACACTGATTCCATCACATATTTTTTCATTAATGTCAGTTTAGAAATTATACTTGTACATAAAATGTATAACTTGAAATGCAACAAAGAGGAATGATAAATAGTATGAACTAAGAAATGAAAGAAAGAAAAATAAACAAGTTAATGTGTCTGTGAAACTAAGAGAAAAATGAATGAAGTAATAGATGTGAAGAGTAGGATCTTATGAAATAGATAAACATGCAGAAAAGTGAAGTTCTAAGTTATGAATGAAAATAAAGAGCAGAATATACAATATCTTATAAATATCTATTCATGAATGTGTTTGTGTGTGTGTCTGTGTGTGTAGATAGATAGATAGATGATAGATAGATAGATAGATAGATAGATAGATAGATAGATAGATAGATAGATAGATAGATAGATAGATATCTTCAAAAGGGAAAAAATAGATCCAGGAAACTACAGACCCATCAGTCTGACCTCAATACCAGGGAAGATTCTGGAAAAGATAATGAAGCAATGAATCAGTGAACACGTAGAAGCAAACAAAGTAATAACCAAAAGCCAACATGGGTTTGTCAAAAACAGATCATGCCAGGCTAATCTTATTGCATTCTTTGACAAAGTGAGAAAACTAGTGGACCAGAGGAATGCTGTCAATATAATTTACTTGGACAGTAAGGCATTTGACAAAGTAGACCATAACCTAGTACTTGATAAAATGGAAAAATGTGGGTTAGACAGCATCACTACCAGATGGATTTGTAACTGGCTGACCAACTGCACTCAATGTGTAGTCCTCAATGGAACTGCATCTACATGGAGGGAAGTATGTAGTGGGATACCCCAAGGCTCTGTTTTAGGCCCAGTACTTTTTAACATCTTCATCAATGATTTGGATCAGTGGATAGATGGGGAATCTCATCAAATTTGCAGACCAAGCTAACACTCCAGAAGATAGACTTAAGATACAGAAAGATCTTGATAGACTTGAACATTGGGCACTATCTAACAAAATGAAATTCAATGGTGAAAAAAGTGAGGTTCTACATTTAGGCAAAAAAGACAAATGCACAGGTACAGTTTATGTGGTACTTTGCTCAAGAGTGGTGACTGTGAGAGAGATATTGAAGTCCTAGTGGACAATTACTTAAATATGAGCCAGCAGTGTGCTGCAGCTGCCAAAAAAGTCAACACAATTCTATGTTGCATAAACAGAGGAATAGAATCAAGATCGTGTGAAGTATTAATACCACTTTATAATGCCTTGGTAAGGCCACACTTGGAATACTGCATCTGAATTTGGTCACCAT
This sequence comes from Thamnophis elegans, assembly GCF_009769535.1. NCBI lineage: Eukaryota > Metazoa > Chordata > Lepidosauria > Squamata > Natricidae > Thamnophis > Thamnophis elegans. Next base: position 40,021,245 of record NC_045547.1, on the reverse strand, counting down.
GATGTAAAAATATTGAGACTCTAAAAAGAGTGCAGAGAAGAGCAACAAAGATGATTAGGGGATTTGAGGATAAAACATATAAAGAACAGTTATTGGAACTGGATATGTCTAGTCTTATGAAAAGAAGGAGGGGTGACATGATAGCAGTGTTCCGATATCTCAGGGGTTGCCACAAAGAAGAGGAAATCAAACTATTCTCCAAAGTACCTGAGATAGGGTAGAAACTAATAAAGGATAGAAGCAACTTAGAACTAAGGAGAAATTTGCTGACAACAATTAATTAGAACAATTAATCAGTGAAACAACTTGTCTCTAGAAGTTGTAAATACTCCAACACTGGAAGTTTTTAAGAAGGGATTAAGTAACTATCTGTCTGAAGTAGTGTAGGGTTTCCTGCTTTAGCAGGGGGTTGGACTAGAAGACCTCCAAGGTCTCTTCCAACTCTGTTATTCTATTCTATTCTATTTATGTAAATCTTCCCCCACCCAGAAGAAAATAAATCTAAAAATATAATTATTGAGGGTCAAACTCCCATTGATTATATGGATACATCCATGCAATTTTCTTGGGAAAAATGAAATAGTTTGTCATTGCTTTCTTCAAGGATGTATTTCCTCCCCCTTCCCCTTTTCCCTTCCATTCCCTTTCCCCTTTCCATTTCCCTTCCTGTCCAGTTTATAGATCTCGAATTATATGACAGTTTACATTCAGATATTACATAGGTTGTCTCTACTTTAGCTTTGAAACCCAGAGAGGGTCATTCTGGTGCTGCTACTGATTTTTTTAAGAAAAGGAAGGTGATATGCAATGATATTATTAAACATTGAAATAATACAATAAGAATACTTGTTAAAAATCTAATGCTACTTCCCAAAATTAAAACTAGTTCAAATCAGCATTAGTTTCAGCTCTTTCTTTATATGATTAAAAACATCAGTAAGGTAAAACATATATGCTGCCTAACATTAGGCAAAAAAAATGAAACTATGGTACAAACATTTTGTGTCTTATTATTTTAGAACATAAAAAAAATGTTTACCATTAAAAATAACATGAGCCCTAAGTGGACTTTGCAGTTGCAAACAATTTGGATTAGTCTTGGATTTGAATCAGAGGATGCTGAAGAAGAAGATGGAAAAGAATATAATGTGTTCTAGATGTCTGGTCCTATTTAAACTTTCTGCTAATACATGCTGTGCCATCTGAGGTTTTGGACTATCTTCAAAAGGGAGCTGAAAAGGAACACTGAAGCTGAGCCTCAGAACATACTACATAAGAGCCAAGGTGGCGCAGTGGTTAAAATGCAGCACTGCAGGCTACTGCTAGATCAGCAGGTCAGCGGTTCAAATCTCACCGGCTCAGGGTTGACTCAGCCTTCCATCCTTCCGAGGTGGGTAAAATGAGGACCCAGATTGTTGGGGGCAATATGCTGACTCTCTGTAAACCGCTTAGAGAGGCCTGAAAGGCCTATGAAGCGGTATATAAGTCTACTGCTATTGCTATTGCTATATATTCAGAAGTAAGAACATATGTCCACAATACCATTAAAGGGACTTGCAGGAAGTAAAAAGTTGGCTGGATAAACTGTATTCTCTGGGGCTCAAATAAATGAAGGGACTGTATATTAGGAGTTTCTAAAAACAGGTCTCCATTTTTAAAAAATAAAATAGAGCATTACTATATGATTGCACATCAATACAGACAGAAAAAAATATCTCTATGAAGCATACCCCTGTTAATGAGCTTAATTAGTATACCGCACCTCTAATGCAAGGATTATAGAGTTATGGTGTTAAATAGATGAGATCAAGGCAATTTATTCCATGGTGTATTCTTATATTTTAGATCATGTGCTAAGGCTAAATAAGGCTGAGTAATTTAAAAAAAAATCTTTAAAAGAAAGAGTCATAGGAGCTGACTATATTTAAGTCTGTTATTATATACCTGGTATAAGGTGTTTTTTTAATCAATCCATTCCCACAGATAGTACTGAAACTCCCCAGCTGCATATTACGGTAAGACCAGAAGAATCTTGTATTCCATGAGACCATTACTTCTGTTCTTATATATTGTTGGAACCACCACTATTCTCAAGCACGGTATGAATAAGTTTGACTAGAATGCCTTGACAGGTTCCCATGGATAATTCCTAAAAAATATTATTCTGGTGTTGTTTTTTGAGACAAAGGTTGGAAAGCTTCTGTTTGAAGTCATCTTTCTGGTCAGGGACCAGAAAACACAGACATCCCATTTTGCTGTCTTTCCAGAATCTGTCAGCTTCTTAAAGACAAGCAACATCTGCTGATTATCTGATCAGTTTCTGTATATAATGTTTTTATAATTTTCTCTTTTTCTTTATAGATTCAGCCTCCTTCAATGTCAATAATATCTGATTATTTAAACTCTATTGCACTTGTTTCTTTCAGATTCTAATTTGTTTTTGCATTTAGCTGGAAATGGTTTCAATCAAAGGACATATGAAAACAACATATTTCTTTTTTTATCTAGTATAATATTTAAATGAATCTGATTTTTAACATTCATGCAAATAGCTTTAACAGTGGAAATAGGCTACACTAAACATTTGTTGCCTTCAGTATTCCTCTTACAATGTCTCCAGAATGGGATTGGCAGAGTTATTGCTTCACACAGGGGGTGGGTGCGGGGGGGGGGGCATTGTTGTTTCTGATGAAGGTAGCAGAAGTACTCTTCAGCAAACCTGGGCACAATGGCCAATGCAGCTAAGGAAACTGAAGTAAGGAAAGGGAACATATTTACTAATAACAATAGAGACTTTTACCCTGAAGAAACCTAGCTTCTGATCGTCCAAGACCAATATTTCCCTGACTCTCTCTTTATGCACACACACACACACACAAAGATAACCACAATTAATTAATTTCATTTAATATAACCTTTTCTAAGTCTCCTTTACTTTTAATAACAAATAACTGTTAGTAAACATAACATAATTTGATAGTGTTGTGACCTCCAATTTTGATCCCGACCTTCATCTGTTCCAATCTTGGTATAATATAAATTATAAGTTAATATATGACTATTACCTCCAGTTTTGATCCCTTAATCCTTTCCAACCTTGATGTAATATAAATGTATAAATTAAATAAGTATGCATACAAGCTAAATTGTGTATCACCCGCATTCCTACTTTGAACTACTATGTATCTCCAAGTTCAGTTTTTACACTAGCTTTTTGTTCATCGAAAAGTTCCTCAGAAGAATAAACCAATATTCCACCCTCTAGTCTAGATACATTCCACAATTTGGAATGATTTACAGAAATATTGCTGTAATCAATAAAACAAGCTTCCGTTTTATATTATCTTGCTGTCTCTGTTATCTATGTAATGTGAATTACCTAACCTCAAGTCCTTTGCCTCTTTGACTCTGTTAATTTTCTATTTCTCTCTCCAACTTTGGCTTTATTTTTCTTTGTAAGATTAAAAAAAGATAACAGCTTGCATAAAGAATTAATGCAGGGCTTCAAAGTTTTGCATACTCTCTTGTATTTTCCTTTAGCATACAAATAAACACCAATTTCTTTCTCGTCTCTAACCATACAAACTTGGTCATTATTTTCAGACACATTTTCATGTATTAATAAATTATGTTCCTCACCATATTCTGTCTCTAGAAATATTTTTGTTATTTGAGAACCCAATTTGTATTTTCATTATATTTTCATTTTTTAAAACTTTTTCACCTGCCTCTGTTAATTTTTTTTCTTGATTATGTTATTCATACTTTAACTATTAATTTACTTGGATTTTTCTCTGAACATTTAAAAAAAAATTTCCATCAATTTTTTCCTTTGTTTATTGACACCCCTGCATAGACAGGCAAGCGAGTTTAATAGTTTATTCTGTATAAATTGCCTTGGACAGTTTAATTAAATTATAACATCACAAACAAGCCTAGAAATTGTTTAGAAAACGTAAGTAGAACCAAGAATATGTTTGCTTCTTATTCTATTGAAGTATCATAACAACATGTATGCTTTTGGATACACTGGATAAAGTCAAACAGACATTTCAAGCTAGCTTTTGCAATGTTATTACAATGTTTACATTCTAGTGGACATATCTGGAATTTCTCAAACTTCTCAAATACTCAAAAGATATTATATAGCTAATGTCCATTCACAAAATGTTTGCCATAGTCGACATAATCATAAAACACTTTCTTCCCCACAATAACAAGCTTGTAATGTTATTTTTTTCATTTTTCCTTTTCCTTTCTATCACTTAATACCCAAGACATATACTTGTCTAGTGCATATCCCCATTTTCTCTCCATGTTGTTTTCATCTGTTTTGAAGCCTTCTATTTCCTTTTATCACCTATTATTCATGTCACAAACCATACCACTTTATTATCTTCAATTCTTCATTCTCCTAATACCATTAATCCCTGCTGTCCCCTCTAAATTTCACCTTTCTTCTCCTTGGGCAATGACAATGGGATCATTTATTTCTTGTTTGGGCGATTTACCATCTTTATTTCCTAAATAAACAGACATGCAAAGACCAGAGTTATGTAGTGAGATGGCATTGTTTTTCATTATAAAGTACTGCTTTAAATAAGCAGACCTGAACATCATATTATACTTTAAAAATTTGTCTGCCAACCTTCTCTCCCCACCTGTTTAACCCTAGAGAGAGTAATTATAAGGATAGGAAAAAATTTCCTATTGCTCTCTAGGATAAATAGAGGGTGCAGGGAGTTGCTTTCAGACATAAAATTCTGTTATAGCAACCCTATAATAAAAGTAGGTTTAGTATTCATAACTTTGGTGTCCAAATCTGATTTACTTCGATGGTAGATGGATGGTTGCATATTAGAAGCAATTGTGGCATTCTCAAGTGACAGTGATAGTCATTACTTGACCAGATGAAGTGACTACTGAATCATATCCTTGGAAGAGTTCATACATACACTGTTTTCTGCCAGAGTTTGAGGGGAGAATTTGTGACATTTTGCAGCTGGTCAAAGAAGAGCAGCCATGGACAGGAAGGCACTCAGCCAGCTGGAGACAATTATCTTGTGATGTTGATGAACTCCAAGAATCTTGGAAAATTTGGACCATCCTGGGAATAACAAACTTCAGATTTGTGCAGGATGTTCTTGCCCTCACTGTAAAACAGTTGGTGCTAGCAGACAATATGGCTATATTCTGGGATTTAGCAATTGTTTTAGCTGATGACAAATTTGAATTAAATTTTACAAAGTTGTACAAACAACACTTTAAAACTGTAGTTAATTGCAAACAGATATTCCTGTTGTTAAAACTATCAAATCTTTGGGAAGCATAAATAAACAATATTTTGCATTTCTTTTGTTCCAGAAATAAGTGATGAGTTTTATTAGCGCTATTTTTGTCTGTTAGTTGATCACCCTCCCACTTCTTGAATGTTTCCAGTGAAAAACATTTAACATCTGTTGTTAACCCTTTGAAAGATGGATTAACATGCTGGATTAATACATTAAGAACAATGTTCTCAGAGAATCCAAAAATACAGGAAACCCAAAATCACTAACATAATATGTAAATGTACTACTAAGAACTTAACAGAAGCTCAGGATTCATACTGAATTGTGTCTTAGGCTATTTAGGATGATCTCTGGTACTTATCTATGCTTTATTTCAGAATTAATGACCTTATGTGATAAATTTTGAGAACATTGAGAGCATATCTCTTGACTGAACTTTTGATGTTAAAGTATTGGTAGAACCATGCATGATGGACATGGAAAATGTTAAATATTTAATTGCATATTGATACATTTTCTGACAGAATGGATAAAATAATAATAGTTGACTTTTCTCATAAATGTTGCTCATGTAATTCTCTTATAAATGAAGACTAGCAGTGGTGGGTTGCATGCGGTACTCCCCGGTATGCATGTACCGGAGCTAGCCCAGAGCACCAGATGCTGTTCCGGTACAGTGCTCTGGAGGGCCCTCCCACCCAAGCTCCTTAACAGTGTTTAAAGGCTTGTGCTCCTATGCAGGCGCATGGCGTGTACAATGCATGTGCGACACTCTGCAGAGCAGCTGGAGCATCACAGAGACGCTAAGATGCATGCGTGTGCTGTGTGCATGCATGCGGTGCACCTGTGTGCGCGCATGCTGCACACATCCATGAGGACGCTGCCAGATCCATTCCAACCATACCACTGAAGACTAGTTATAAGAATATAATGAATAAATTTCAAAATCTGTGGCTGGTAGGTTCAAGGATGACCAAAGTTAGGATGAGGCATTGAAAGATAAAGTGTGCCACATGCTTCAATCTAAACACTGACAGTGTTCAGATAAAATCTCTGTATTTGTCTCTCTGGTCAGCTTTTGCATATGGAATTTATTGGTAGTGTGGGAGAGAATTAATCCTTTGTTAGCTTCAAGCAGCACTTGTTGTAGGCTGGCATTGGCCTGAGATCTAGGACAGTAGAAATTGACAACACATTTGCGCTCCGAACATGAATCCAGACTAGACCACAAAAAAGGATATTTGGTTCTTGCTGCTCTTTTTGAAGAACACTGCAAACACATCTTTATAGTTTCTTTGATAGATTTCCAGGGTTCTTTTGTTTTTTTTAAAAAAATCTCAACTTTATGCAACAAGAGCAAAATATTAAAATATTAATTTCAACACTTTTAGTACATTTTAATGAATGCAACAATATGTGAACTAAGTTCAAATTTTCATTAGCACAATAAAATGAAATACATTTAATTTCTAAATAAAACTTCTTTTAGCACAAATTCTGCTTCTTAAAAATGTATCAGTAACAGTTGTTACATTGAAACAAAGGAATTAAAATCAAGAGTTTTGACTATCAAATTGGATTCATGCTGATTTCCTTATTTGGATAATGAACTTAATAATATTCAAAATAGATAGCTTATTTAGATAAGTGACACAAGAAGATGATATTTTAGCTGTTCGTTTTAGTTTATGTGATAAGTGTGCAATCCTCTTCCAAACCAAACTTCACAATTTTTTGGCAGGTATAGTTGTTCCCATCAGTAAATTGTTGAATTTTGTGCCTCTCTATGAGCCATTCACTGCTTAGTGGGCAGCAAAATACTTCTGTAAAATTTTAATCATATAGTTGTCTATGGTCGTTTCAATCACTGGACTGATCAGTACTTATTTATTTAGCATTGATACTGTATGAGCTGTTCAAGAAAACTGGTTTACAAACTGATTTAATTATTTTGACTGGTGAACTAAATTAGGATAGAAGATTTTGATTTTCTGAGGATCATCAAAAAGTTCATAATAAAAGGTTAAAGTTAAATATTTGACCCTGGAGCCTTCATTTTCTGATTTCTGCGAAAGAGAAAAAGAATTGGCTTAGGCCATATATATTGTAAAGCCTTGCTATTGTCCACTTTGGTTAAGAATTATCAGATTATACTGATGATATATACGTCAAGCCCTATGTAATTGGTAAAATAAAGAAGCAAGACACCACATAGATACCTGGAAAGCTTAATGTATATCAGTAATGAAAACATAATTTTGAAAATTATAAGACTAAATTCCTAGGTATTATAGACTCCCAGTGAACTCCCAGCCTTAATCTGGACCCAGGCTACTTCTTCTTGCTCTCACTGAACTCTCCCTTCAACAGTTTCTTCTCTTGGAATCTCACACTGTATTACTTTTGTAGCCACTGTAATATTCTTTCTTAGAAGTTGGCAGTATATCAGTGGTGGGATTCAAATAATTTAACAACCGGTTCTCTGCCCTAATGACCAGCTGGGTAGGTGGGGCTCGGTGATCATGTGATTGGGTGGGCATGGCCAACTCAACATCACTCGTGTCGATGGGTGTTTCACCTTAGCTGTTACAATGTACTAAGGGTTAACCAGAGAGGCAGTTTCTGTAAGCAGGGCAATCAAGATTAGGCTAGAAACAACACCAGAATGTTCCCTTCCTGCCTTCCTTACAGGATTAGCCCTGTGAAATGGAAAAAAACAAAATGAGATTTCTTCCCACAATCGGTTCTCCGAACTGCTTAGAAAGTTAACAACCAGTTCTCCCGAATAGGTGAATCCCACCACTGCAGTGTATAAACTAACAATAGTGGAATACCAGCTATCTAGAACAGAAGCTATAATAACGATACTCACATATGGACTCTTTATATTCCTGATCTTAGCATGCTTTTATTGAAATGAAATAGATGACATTTAAGTTGGCGCATCTTATTTTTGTTGTCTGTGGCATAATGGAAAGGTTATAGATGCTAAAATTTTGAGCATACTAAAGCTGTTTCCATTTTTCTAATACAAATAAGAATGTATGTTGCAATTAAGACAGGGCCTGCTTGGAGGCTCAGAATATAAAGAGGTTCTCCCAGACTTCTGGCTTACTGTTGGACAGTCTTAAGCTGAAATGATCTTGCCTATTTATGCAGAGACAAGAGGGATACTTTAGTTATGAATAATAGAAAATGAAATGATTTATTGCTGTTCCACTATGCCTATTCCTCCACTATGTCAGTGACTAATAGGCTTTAGGCATATGGTCTCCTTCCTCAGTACAATTTTAAGGTGAACTTTTCTGTCCTGCTTCCCAGAATAGTTATCTCAAAATAAATAAACAGGGAACAGAATCGTAAATAGAGGGGTTTGAGGCTCTCCACCTGTATCAATAGCAATAGCAATAGCAGTAGACTTATATACCGCTTCATAGGGCTTTCAGCCCTCTCTAAGCGGTTTACAGAGAGTCAGCATATTGCCCCCAACAATCTGGGTCCTCATTTTACCCACCTCGGAAGGATGGAAGGCTGAGTCAACCCTGAGCCGGTGAGATTTGAACCGCTGAACTGCTGATCTAGCAGTAGTCTGCAGTGCTGCATTTAACCACTGCGCCACCTTGGCTCATTCCACCTTGGCTCATTCCATCATTCCATACATATACTGTAGCATTACATTCAGAAGAGCTTGCTTCTGAGATGGCATGTTCTAGAACAGTGTTTCTCAACCTTGGCAACTTGAAGATGTCCGGACTTCAACTCCCAGAATTCCCCAGCCAGCATTCGCTTCAAGTTGCCAAGGTTGAGAAACACTGTTCTAGAAATAAAAATCTTGGAGGAGAAAATCTTCGAGTAAGAAACCTTGAACAGTATTTTTGTATGTGTGTGTATACAGCACAGAGAGAGAGTGGGGGAGAGGGAGGTAGAGAGTGTGAGTTCAGGATAGTACATACTTCCTGCACTATATGTTTTCTAAGAAAATATAGCTAGCTCAAACATGCCCAGGCAATTTCTGTGGCCGATATTGGGTTTGTACTTTGTAGCATCGGGCATAGTTCAATATCATGACCACCTAACTACATGGGATACTGTTATGTCTGTAAATTCTGTTTCCTCTGTGTCAGTCTTTTTTCTCTGTCACTTGCTCTTCTGTATTCCATATTCCTGTGCCAGGCTTCTTTTGCTGCCTCTGATAAATAACCAATATTCTACTAAGTAATTAACTACAGAGTTAGTTGAGTCTCCCAGCACACAATGATAGTCTTTTGTAGGAATAGGTTTAATCTCCTCTAAAGGTCTACCATCTTGCTATTCTCATGTCATACAGACCTAAAATAAAGCAACTGAAGCTAGGTTTTCCATTATATGCTCACAGATAAATCATCATAGTTCACAGACAAATCATTTTTAAATCAAATCTCAAAATAGTTGAAACTGAGGATTTGAATTTTGAATCAGGACTCAAATCAAGCCCTCTTTGACACTTCAGTTGAAATCCAGACATGACTGAGTCACATAGGCTTACAATTTCTGGTGATTCCTGATGATCATTCTTCTTGTTTTCTATTATTTCTATTATTTCACTGATAAAATTATGATTACAATGAAACAGTCATGCCAAGAAAAATAAATAAATGTAATCAATAACCCTAATAATATAAATATCCCAAAATGAATCATTGAATCAAAACCCACAATCAAAACCCCACAGTAACAATAACATTAAGGGGTAAAAACCATAATATATAGTAGTCTGTCAGGTTCAACGAAGACATGCTGTTATGCAGTCCCAAACTGGGAGTGTAGTGTCTAGCACAATGGGACCACTGGAAGTCCATTGTTGTAATAACTGTGGGTGTTATTCTATGGCACTGTTCATGGTCTTCTTTCAGATTGTATTGACATCTGTCTTCAACTGAGGCTTCATAGCACAGGTTCTTTCAGCAATAATAATGTCACACAATCACATCTTTAAAGCCCTTCAGAAGAATATAGGCTTCTCTAGGTTCCAGAGACTATTGCCAAAAAGATCATTCTAATTTCTAGAGAGAGGTTGTTCCAATTCATAGGCATGGTGTGATTCAATTGGTCTAACAACCAGTGGGTTAAAACAAAGCTAAAAAACTTACCTTCTACTGCAGCTGAGGTGCAGCAAAACAGCTGAGGTGCTCTGCTGCACCTATCAGCTGGGCTAAAACACAAGGAAATATAGGTATATCCCAGGGACGGGCGAGCGGGCAGGTGGGTGGGCCCACCTGAAGATCGGAGTGAACTGGTTCACTCTCAACTGATCTTCGGAGCTACCGGTTTGCCTGAACCAGCCCAAACTGGTAGAATCCCATCCCTGTTCATAGGCAACATGGAGCAAAATGGTGCACAACCATCAACTTCTCCCAAAAGGACTTGGTAGTGCTAGATAAGTAACAATATTGACTCACACAGGGCAGGGGAGCGAAAGTTATTTTGTTAGATAACAGCAAGTAACACTTCTTAACTATTTGTGATAACCTTTTACAATTTGTTTGAAGGGGTCATGCTCTATGTTAGTTTAGACTTTTTGTGTGACCTACTGAATAAAGGAGTTGGATAATTGCTACTTAAAATTAAAAGTTCCCACCTGTGCCAGTGAGTCATTTCATTTTTGAAACATGAATACCTTACCTACCATCACCACATGCACTTAAGTAATTTTTTAATATTTCTCTTGTTTTTTTGAGTGCTTATGTCAAAGACATGTGATTAAGGTTATGGTTTACATTTAAAAGGGTGAAAAATGTTGACTTTGTCCACTCCACTGATTGTGTTGTAATTGGCCATACCTGTTGTGGTTCCAAGGTGAGGGGGGGGGGCAACCCAATAATACTGTACACTCCCTTCTGTGTGTAATGATGTGTATGTTTTATGTTATATTTCAAGTTCAATTGTTATGCCTAGCTCTTTAAGAAGGTTAGGAAACAGTTAACTTTTTAAATAACGTCATCTAGGGCAGAAGATAGTTTTCTAAGATGGCTGCCACTGAATAAAGACTAGCTTCTACTTCAAGCTCCTTGCTGTCAGCCTTTATATTATGCCAAGTTATCACACTGTGTATCAGTAATTTTTTGCAGGTTTTTCCTCCCATGCTTAATGCTCATGGCCAATAACATCTCTTTTGAGTGAATAATTACATTTCACCATTCACAAACCATTAGCAAAATGAACTTGCATAAATCCTACAACTATCTTTCACAGTTTCATTGTTTGCAAGAATGTAGGAGGTAATAAAATATTGCTTAGGAAGCAAGGATGATGCTATGCATTTCCTTGGCAATAATCTGAAGTGAGATAATGGAGAGGAAAGCTGTCAAGATGCCTCTAGATTATTAGGTGTACTATATTATTGCAATCCCAGAGGAAGCAATTAATGTCATGCTTTCATCAGTGTTAGTTCAGGTGAATTCTCCCCCCACCCTGTCTGCTAATGATTCCCTGGTTCATCATAATTCTTTTAGTATTGTAAATTACAGCAATAGGAGGACAGGGGTTGAAGAGTTTTCTTGCTCATTCTTCGTTTCTTGCTCCAAAAATAACATATTCAAAGTTATGCCAAAACTCAACTTTGATTCCGGAAATGAATTCTGCTGTGATCCTTGAGGAACCATTATTACAACATCAAGGCAGCTCTGATTCTTCATAGCAGGCTGGGAACTACCGGGAACTACTTTTACTATCAGCTGGAGTGCCTCTGAGATACTTCCCATGGGCAGCAGTATATATTATACCTGGAAGGAAGTTCTGAATCATCTGAAGACCTCTCATTCCATCATTAATAGATCAGACCTTCAAAGAGAAGATTCAATTTCTTCTTTTATCAAACAGTTCTTTTCTCTGTTCATGAAGAAAGAAGCTGACTTTTCTTCTACATAGATAAGCGGAGAGATCTAATAACCGGAGGGGAGGGGAGAAAGCTGGCCTTCTCTAATAACAATCTGCTGCCCCAGGTTGGGCAATCCTTTCCTACATGTATAGAGACCCATTTATAGAATCTAAGGGAGTGATTTCCCTCTAGGTTCCGCTGTAGTGAAGGCATAGTGCAAGATAAAAACAGATAAACCTCCAAGTGCTTCAAAGACTCTCTAAAAGAATGCAAATGGCCAGCTGTATGCAAGGAGTACATATCCTTCCATTTCCCACTATCTTATCAGAGCTGAAGAAGCTTCTTAGATGAGAAGCGAAATGTCTTCAAAGAAAAAGAGGAAAGTCTAGTTGCCTCCTGAAAAAGCACAGTTGGGACAACCATGATGCCGCATAAATATGGGTGACCACAAGCCTGTTGACCTTCCAGAAGGTTGTGAAGACCCATTCCCTCCCCCCCCCAAGGTTGGGAAGAATGAAGCGCTGGCATTTCTGAATATTTACATGTAGCATGCAATGCAATGCAATGCAATGCAATGCAATACAATACAATACAATACAATACAATAGCAGAGTTGGAAGGGACCTTGGAGGTCTTCTACTCCAACCCCTGCCTAGGCAGGAAACCCTATACCATTTCAGACAAATGGCTATCTAACATTTTCTTAAAGACTTCCAGTGTTGGGGCATTCACAATTTCTGGAGGCAAGCTGTTCCACTGATTAATTGTTCTAACTGTCAGGAAATTTCTCCTCAGTTCTAAGTTGCTTCTCTCCTTGATTAGTTTCCACCCATTGCTTTTTGTTCTACCCTCAGATGCCTTGAAAAATAGTTTGACTCCCTCTTCTTTGTGGCAACCCCTGACATATTGGAACACTGTATGTGTCCCCTAGTCCTTCTTTTCATTAACCTAGACATACCCAGTTCCTGCAACTTCCTATGTTTTAGTCTCCAGTCCCCTAATCATCTTTGTTGCTTTTCTTTGCATTCTTTCTAGAGTCTCCACATCTTTTCTATACCATAGCGACTAAAACTGAATGCAATATTCCAGGTGTGGCCTTACCAAGGCCTTATAAAGTGGTATTAACACTTCACGTGATCTTGATTCTATCCCTCTGTTTGTGTAGCCTAAAACTGTGTTGGCATTTTGGTAAATGCTACACACTGCTGGCTCATATTTAAATGGTTGTCCACTAGGACCCCAAGATCCCTCTCACAGTTACTACTATTGAGCAAGGTACCACCTATACTGTACCTGTGCATTTCGTTTTTCTTGCCTAAATGGAGAACCTTACTCTTTTCACCATTGAATTTCATTTTATTAGATAGTGCCCAATGTTCACGTTTGTCACGATCCTTCTGTATCTTAAGCCTGTCTTCTAAAGTGTTGGGTATTCCTGCCAGCTTGGTGTCATCTGCAAATTTGATGAGTTCCCCATTTATTCCCTCATCAAATCATTGAAGAAGATATTGAAGAGTACTGGGCCTAAAACAGAGCCTTGGGGTACTCCACTGCATACTTCCCTCCATGTAGATGCAGTTCCAGTGAGGACTACACGTCGAGTAGCATGTTGGTTATGTTTTTTTTTCAATTGATACAATTCAATTGATACTATATTTTTTATCATTCTTCACCATCCAGAATTTCACTGGTTAAATAGGCAGTCAAATGAATGTGCATAAATAAATAAACAAATAAACAAATAAACAAATAAACAAATAAACAAATAAACAAATAAACAAATAAACAAATAAACAAATAAACAAATAAACAAATAAACAAATAAACAAATAAACAAATAAACAAATAAACAAATAAACAAATAAACAAATAAATAAACAAATATGAACTGTTTCCTTGCTAGAAAAAAATGTGTGCCTTCTTTTCTTATGCAAAATCTTCCATCTCTTTCTTTCACACAATTATTCAGATGTCTTGGAAACCATATAAAGCTTTAAGTAGTAGTTCCAATCATTAGAAGACACTTCTGACTGTCTCTTCCAGAAATCAGAGCTCTTGGTAAGGTTTCAGGATTGAGGTAAAGCCAAGCCATGTGTCCGTTTTGCTTTGCTTTTAAAAGCAAGAAACCACTTTGCTTCCTGTAACAGCTTGGAAGAAAGCTTGGCTCGATGCATAATTATTGAAGCAAAGCACTCCTTTGAAGATATACACAACCTTAATCTGTACGCACTATTCTATGCACTGTACATCACAATCACAAGAATATGTTGCTTAATTTATCTAAGAGTAAATGCCACTAGATTTTTCTCTGTTTTCCAAATATCACGGTTTTGTAAAATGTAATATATACTGTATGCAGTAATTTGTTAAGCTTATATTTAACAGTGCTTATTGTTTAAGATATGCATAATATATCAAGTTTCTCTTGTAATTTTAACTAATATTGTGTCATTTATTTTGCATATGCAGTAATAAAACAACTGCTTTAGCAGTATTCTTTTACAAAGACAGTGATAAAATGGTGTAGCTTTTGATCTAAAAATATCTGTTTCAGCTACTTAATAAAATCATTAGTATTTAAGAAATATACATTCAGATCAGGGGTGGGTTCCTGCCAGTTCTAACTTCTTCTATAGAAGAGGTTCCACAAATCTACAGAACTGTTTAGAACTGGTTTCAGCTCCCTCCCCCCCCGCCCGTCTGCACATCATCAAGATGAAGAGAGAGGGGAGGAATTCTGGGAGTTGAAGTCCACAAGTCTTAAAGCTGTTAAGTTTGAACACCGTGGGTTTTTTTTTCTAAAGGGTTAGGGGTGCAAGGGTCTTGTAACTTGACAGCTTTAAGACTTGTGTGTTTCAATGCCAGAGTTCCTGAACCAACATGACTGGAGGAGGAATTCTGGGAGTTGAAGTCCACAAGTCTTAAAGCTGTCAAGTTTGAACACCCCTAGGTTTTTTTTCTAAAGGGTTAGGGGTGCAAGGGTCTTGTAACTTGACCGCTTTAAGACTTGCGTGCTTCAAATGCCAGAGTTTCTGAGCCAACATCTTGGTTGCTAAGCAAGAGCGTTGTTAAGTGAGTTTCACCATATTTTACAAGTTGGCCACGTGGACCCAGTCACATGACTGCCAAGCCACTCCCACTCGGTCACATGGCCATCAAGCCATTCCCACCCGGTCACATGGCCAGCAAGCCGCTCCCACAAAGCAGGCCACACCTACAAAAGAGGTTCTACATTTTTTTGAAACTCACCACTGATTCAGATAGTATCTGAAAAAAGGATGTAAATTATGTAAATTATTTTCAGATGGGCTATAGACTTCACTAGTACATTATTTGAAATGTCTATCACATGTTATAATTTTAGATACCAAGGAATGAAATACCATGAAAAATATTTTTTTTAAAAACAAAAAGGAAAAGAAATGAATGTGCATTGAAAAGAATTAATAGAACTTCAAATATTCTGGATCCAATCTGGGTCAGTCACTGGGACCAGAGGTGTTTAGTCTTCTGAGCTTTTGGACTCATGCTGGAGCCCATCCTCAGGGAACTTCTCTGAGAAGTTATTCTACACTTGGACTGGCTCCTGCATCATTATCCTGGGACATGTATATTTGCCTTCATTCACCAAATGTTCATTCATTTAAAATTCAAGTTTTATAAACTTCTCTAGCCAAACTTTGGAATGTTTACTCTACACCAATGACCAGATTTTCATTTCAAAAATGTTATGAAGTTTGTAAATATTATTGTTACTAAATTTGTTCTTTAGATGTATTAGTTTTATTGTATAATGAATTTGATCAATATTACTGGTTTTAATTTTTTTCTTTTATTATTGTTAAGGAAAGATAAATATAAATTTTAAAATAAAACTTCAGTTGCTTCATGAATAGACAGAAAATATTTCATGGCAATCAATCTTTTAAAAGAGGTGTTTCAGTTAAGAAAAAAATAATGTACTTGCATGAGCCCCTTGGGAAGATGGGGCCAAATCAGCAAGATGGTGTAAATAGGAATATGATACAATCCTCCTTGTTCTATGCGTATTTGATGTTAAATGTAGTCTCAAAGGGACAGTGCTTGGACTGTGACTGTCAGCCCCACTAATAGACTAAATTATGAAATTAACTCCATAGGACTCCATAGATCTATTTTTTAGATTGGCTATAATACAGACTCTTACAGGTCTGATTGTGGTATACTTCCACCTTCTTCTTATACTTCGATGAATCTGGGATGGTCTTCTAAATTTTATCTGTTTATTCTGGATTTAAAAAAATACTTTATTCCCTTTTCTTTAGATAACAGAGCACATATATCTCCTTCATGGTCATTTTCCTAACTTTTTGCAGTAATGTGGGGCCTACCATCTGGCAGACTTTACCAGCCTGATGACATATCTATTGAGGTAAGCTGACAGATAAGGAAGAGTACTTGTTTCTGGCATCAAAAAGGCAAGATGGTATACAATATGAAAGCATGAATTTAATAGTTGGTATGAGTCAGGGTGGGTTTCTCGCCCCATTCCAACCAGTTCGGTTGGAACGGGGCCGGCGGCGTCCTCGTGCACGCGTGCGGCGTCATCGTGCATGCGTGCAGCGCATGCATGCATACTAGCGTCTGTGCGATGCTCCAGCTGCTCCTGGAGGATCGCGCAGGCGCTGTATGCGTCCTGCGCATGTGTGGAAGCGCACAACTCGTCAAAACCGGGTAAGGAGTGTGGGCGCGCGGGTGGGCCCTTCGCTGTTCCCGGAAGTTACTTACTTCCGGGTTCGCCGACCAACCAGTTCGCAGGGACCGCCGCGAACCGGTTGAAACCCACCCCTGGTATGAGTCATGTAGCATCTTTTGTCCTAATAATTCTAGTCAATGAGAGAATTAGAAAATATATTCAATGCAGAATCCTGGCCACCAGTAAGTGGTGTAAAGTGAGGTGAAATGGTACTTATAGTCTGGATAGGGAAAACACAATGGTACTCTCAGTAGCGTCTATTCAAATGTAGCTATCTGTGTATGGTTGTATGTGGTAAAATAGACCAGAAGCAGTTTTTAATGTACTAATGTTATACCTTTTAAAAATTCTATATTTTCTGGCTGTGGCACATGCTAAATTATTCTGGAAATGTTTGTTATTTAATATTCATTATTAAGGTTATCTGTTACAAGTACATCTAGATTTATAGCACTCATTTAATTGTTTTATTTGGTTTAAAAAATATTTTTAAATATAGTATAAAACTGAAAACAAATGAAGTACATGCACAGGAAAAAGTGGGACTTTGTATTCCTTAAAATATTATTTTCTGAGAGGCAAATAATATTAAGGCAATAATAATATATTCAATCTTAATTAAGTTTTGGAATTTTATTTCAGAATAAGATTGAACTGTCTATCCCTACCCCCTGTATTTCTTCATCTAGTATAATTTTACCCTTAAATCATCTCCTCCCTTCCTTTCTATATAGTTATTATATTCTGATATGTTTTAAGGCAAAAAAGATTGAAGGTTATATCTTTAAGATGCTTGGAAGTCAGAATAATATGAATTAGAAAGCCATTTTATAGCTAATGGTCCCCAGAGTAAACTGCTGTAGAGTAGTTTTAAATGAAGTCTAACTGAATCTGGAAGTATTTAAGTACAGTTAATAGGTCCTGTTTCTAAAGATCAGAGGTATAATTGATCATCTGATTTATGCTTAGCTGCTTTTACTGAACATCATGTACTCTGTCTTCCTAGATAGATCATATATTGATCTGTATATCATATAAAAACATTGTTGCTTAACTCAAATTCACATCTGTCTTGGAGTCTAGAGCTCAAATGCACCACCTTTTTCTCAGAAAAGACCAGCTCATTGACATATCTATTGGGATCCAGTTAGTTTTCTCTTTCACCATGAAGTCTGCTACCCAGGATTTCAGAGCATTGTAAGCAAGAGAACTGCATTTGAATTATAAAACACAAACAGTACATTAAAATAGGAAGATTATATAAGAGTTCAAGACTAAATTCTAAACACAGTGGTTTGGGATGTTTAGGGATTGTTATTCCAGCATACTTTAGGATATTTCTCCATAAAAACCAATAAACACATACTGGTATGATATCAAGAACATATGAGTGGAATGGTCTTCTGGGTAATGTTCCTATACTCACTGACAACATAAAAGATTTTGGATTTACCTTTCAAACTACAAAGTACTACCTTTTCCATCTGAAACTGGCATAACAATGTGCCTGCTACTTTAGATTTGGCTTTTTTCTCCCTAATATTGGTAGAACAATGGCTAATGTGCCATGTCATTGTTGACTCTTAGCAATCACATAGATATTTTTTTTTTGCATGACAATCTGTTCTAATTCTGCCCTTTAGATCTTCCAATTGTATACCCATTGCTATTATCATGGACTTCATTCATCTTGATGTTAGGCATACTTGTCTTCTCTTTACTTCCACCTTTCCCAGCATTAGAGCCTTTTCCCAGATCAGGGACGTGCAGTCAGGGGAGGCAGGGCCTCACCACTGTCATCATGAAAAGAAAAACAAATGTAAAAGGAAAAAGGCTAAGGTAGTTGCTGACAGAGTCACAGTGGATGACTCTGCGTAGTGCTTAACCGCAGGAGGAGGCGAGAGAATCACATGCCTCCTTTACTATAACTTTATGATCACTTGAACAGAGTTAAGCAAGGGTTAAAAGGCGAAACATTCCTTATGCAAAGGAGGCACGTGGTTCTCTCGCCTCCTGTAGAGGGCATTTTTAAGAGTTCTCTGGGAGCAACTAGCTCAGTCTGACCTCAGAGTTCTTGCCTTTCTCCTTTCACATTTTTTTTCTTTTTATGAGGGCAGGCAAGAGCAGATCCAACTTCTGTGTTTGTGTTTGTTTGAGAGTGAGTGAGTGAGAGAGGGATCCAACTTCTCTGTGTGCGTGTCTCTTTGAGAGAGGGGGGAGGGAGGGAGGGAGGGGGGAAGGAGGGGGAGGGAGAAGAAAAAGGATGAAGTAAAACTGATTTTGCAAGGGGGAAAAATGCTGTCCCTTTAAATCAGAACTGAGCATGCCTGGATGTTGAATTCTGGGAGTTGAAGTCCACATGTCTAAAAAAAATGCTGTCTCACCAGCCATAAAGCTCACCGCACGTCATTGTCCCAGACTCAGTTGGGTCTTCATATAATTACCAGAGGTAGGATAGTTTGAGTCTGGTCATATCTGTCGTGAGTCTAGTAATACTATAGCCAGTGAGTCTAGTAATACTATAGCCACAAAAATGGTGGGGACAGACTTTATGTCCAAGATTTTAATAGGGTTAAAATAGACTGCCATGTGAATTACTTCAGAATAAATACTATTTGAGTAGAAAATAATGAGAAAGTATTTATACATAGGGGAAAAAGCTTTTACTATACCCATGTCTCTCATATATTTTCAATGTATTTGTTTTATTGCTAATGTCAAACATTTTCTACAATGGTGAATCAAAATGTATTTAGATCAGGGAAGGTAAAATAGGATTTTTTAAAAATATAAATGTTCCTTTTAAAATAATTACAGAAAAAATAAAAAACAAAAGGAACAAAGTGCAAAGACACATAATGAAAAATGCATAGCAAGTGCTTAATATAAGTGCAAAAATGCCATAAAAATTAAAATGTAGAGTCTAATATGTCATTACAAAAGTAAATATTTACAATTCTATATACAATTAATGCAAACATACAAGATTGTATGTACATTATTTCTAATATATTTATATAACTCTCACACTTTTTTTTAACATACTACATTTTGCATAAATGAGTCCCATATTTTATTATACTTGTCTTCAATCCACTGAGTAGACGGGTAGATCACAATGGGAATAAACAATCTGGCCTGTTTGTTGCTGGCAGTATTACACAATAATTGTTTCTCACAATTCATTGTTTCTGAAGCTGTCTTTTAATTGGGTTGAGAATAGTGTGCCAGAATTCAACTAATCAAGATAATACATTTCCTACACTCTTTGTTTCTTCAAAAAGTGACCAATGCTTGCAAACTTCTTCCAAAGAGGCAAAGTTCATCTGATCTCCATGGACATGTTTTTTTTTATAATTGATGAATAATCATTCCTTTCACAAGTATGCTTTCACTGCCCCTTTAGTTCTACTGTAAAATGTCCTTAGTTCTCAGGCGCTATGACACTTCCTTGGCAGAGGCATGTTTAGTGGGTCTGACATTATAAATCTGAGCAAGGGCTCAGTCAACAAAGCTAGTCAAAGGTATCCCTTAATATATAGGGGCTGTTTTGGCTTTTCTCCCTTAGCAGTTTTGCTCTCTGTTTCTTCTCAAGTGGAAGTATTCATCCTCATTCCACTGAAGTTTATTTACATTATGAATTCTGTATTACTAAGGCTGAATTTAAAACTGACCTGGTGTACTGCTTCACCTTCTTTGGCATATGCAAAGTACTGCAGACCATCTAAACAGCAGATAAAGAAACATTTTTTTAAATATTTTTTTTATTTTTAATTTTCAAAACAAACACAATACATCCTTTTTTTACATGCTGTAGAAAGTGTATCAGTTGGTTACAAAAAACCTTTGTGCATCTCTTCCACAGTAAACAAACATAATTCATATTAACTCAAGTATTTTAACTCAAATGTTACCATCATCATATCTCCATTTTCATTTGACTAAAATTGTTTAAACATCCTTCATCATAAAATATACCAAGATTTAATACATAACCACATACTGGCCTTTCATTTACTATTTCTAAAATCCTCCATTAACATTGAATCTTTATGTCCTATTCTAGTTAAGCATCCATAATATTTAATAACAAAATTTTCTAATCCTCCTTTCCAGATCACTGTTTACAATTTACAGCCACTTTCCTTATGTTTTACCCATATCTATATATATATATGTTGTTATCCTTATCCCTCCTTTATTTAACTATATCCTGTATCATAACATTTTCCCCTAATAATCAAGACTTTAACGGTATCAACTTAGTTCTTTTTTTATTAACATTTAATATGTAAACCAAAGGGATTTCTAATCTTCCTTTCATGGGTACCATTCAATATTCATATCCAATTATTATCATCATGACACTACACATTGTATACATTAGTAACATTATCAATTATTTATTTAACTATATCTATTGTCACTAAATTCCACTAAGTTTAACTAGTTTTAAGTTATACTCTTCCATATATCAACCTGTATCTTTCCAGTAGCAAAACAGTCTCATATCTTCTGCCATTTGTGGTGTCAGTCCTCTAATCATCTTCTTGATAAACTTTGTATGGACTCCTTTTAGCAACTCCTTGCTTATAAGATCTCTCATGTAATTTCAATGCCCTTCTTCTGTTTCCTTAATCAGCTTATCTTTAATTGTCAGTAATGTTATCAATGATATTGCTAATAAAATTTCTCTCTTTAAATCCATAAATTCTTTTGTTGTTTTTTTCTTCTTCTGTATTTTGCCATCTGGGGTAGATTTCCCCTCCATTAGTTCCTCTTTCAGTATTCCCCTCTTTCCATTTTCAGAGACAAACCAATCACCATAAATATCAGCAAATTTAATTTCTTTGTATTCATTTTCCACTTCAATTTTTTAGGGTTTTAACCACCACATTTCCACTTAATAAACATCCTCAATTTCTTTATCATATTTTGCTGTTAGATGCTCTAAGTCTTCTAGCTTCTTCTCTATCCTCTCATATTTATTTGATAATTTCTGTATTTCTGAGAATATCTTTTGCAGACTTAAGGTTTCTTTCTGCAGTTGAAATTGTGTCATTATCTCCAGCTAACAAACACAGCTGCTCTAACTTGGAAGGTTAATAAGATTAAGCATAGATTCACAATAACGTTTTATTTTCACTTTTCTCTTATTAAAAATATACTTCAAAGGGACATCTGTATGCTTTCCTTCTTATCATTCTCTATAAACAAGCAGTAAGACCTTGGAGTGCTAAGCCAGAATAATCAGTGAGAAAAATAAGAGTGTTTTATTTCCAATACACAAACCTTCCAGCCTCCAAGTAGCAGTGTTATTGTTGCAATTTTCCTTGTTTCTTTTTGTATCTTTTTTATATTTCAAGTTTTTTTTAAAAAAGTCCGATTCTTGAATGAGTTAGGAGAACACCCACAGTAATGAAAGAGGAGAATTTTAGTCCATAGGTTACAGATAATAATAAAAGAAAAAAAATCTATTTTGGAATTTCACCATTCATTGACTAATTTTTGGAGGACAGAGAGGCGAGTAGTAATACAAATATTCCTGTCCTATATTGGATCATTGTTATGAATTTGATTATGTAAAGTTGTAATGGGAAGATATTATAATTTATGGATAAATTGGAAGACATTACTGCTTGCTTACATATGTAAGCATGTAATTGTGCAATATGGGTGTGTTCGTATACAAAAAAATAAATTTGGAATGCATATATAAATCCATCCATCTAACTACATTCAAATAGTTGAACTAACATATTATAATTGATCTGCAATATTCTGGATGACCATTAGATGATAGCAAAGAGATACAGGAATCCCTTTCTTATCCCTATGTAGTTATTTAGATTCTTGTGTCCAGATGTGTGCAGTTATCAAATAATTGCATAACATTATCATGATCTGATAGAAAGCAGAATCTGATGTTTGAGCAGAAATAGAGCATAGATGGGGCAGGGACTAAGGCTACTTTCAACTTATTTATTTATTATATTTGTATAGCCACCTATGTTACAAAATGTAACTCTCAGTTACGTATCACAATCAAACAACAAATATAAAAACAAACAATATAAATATTTATTTTTAATGAACGGTGTTCCTCAAGGAATACAAACATGTAATAATCTCTTTATTACTTTATTTCATTAAATTGTCTTAAATAGCTATAGGATCTACTTGAAGACCGTTTTGAAATAATAAGGATAATTGAATTAAATGATGAAGTGGAATGGAGCCATTTCCCATCCTTTCTTCTTGCTTTGGTTTATTATTTTTGGTATTTGTTACTGTTACATTTATTTTGAATAAAGCTAAAAGTTTCAAAAACTTCTTTTTAAAAACAATAAAAGTAGCATCTCATTAAAGTGGGGAAAAAAATCTCATAAAATGTATGTGTTGGAAGATACCTTATTTATTTCAATCCCTTGCCCAAGGCAACTTTTCTCAAAACAGTCTGTTCCATAAAGGTTTTACCATTAGAGTTATTTTCCTGATGTTCAACCAAAATTAACTTTTTTGTTACTTAAACCATTCTTTCCTTGTCTTCTGGGACAATTCTGAACAAATTTGATCCATTTGTCCATATGATAGATTTTCTGGCACTTGGACAGTTTTCTCTTTGCCAAACCAAATGTACTCACCATCTCAATCATTCTTCCTAAGTTTTTTCTCCCTTCCAGACCATTTACCATATGGTTACTTTCCCTAGACATGCTCTTATTATCAATATCTTTCTTAAAATATAGTCAGAACTGGTTGTAATGGTCTAGGTGCGGTTGTTCAACACAGAAGAGCAGTTATTTCTCTTGATCTTGATATTACCTTTTTGTTGATGTAGCCTAGGAGTCCATTGGTTGTTTTTGGACTATTGTTTTATGCTCAGCTTCTGATCCACTAAAAAAGTCAGAATGGGGATTTGGGGGGTGGGTGGGTTAGAACAATGTATAATCACTGGCTAACTTCTTTACTGCTAGTTCTCTAAATATGAGCCGCTGGAGAGCACAAGTATGCAAATATATTACTCTGATATTGTTTGGTTTCCTGAAAGATTAAGTTGGCTCCTGTGAGAAGGTGGTAAATGGTTTGGTTCCAAATGTGCTCCACTGGTAATGAAGTAGTTTCAAAAACATGAAATATGTTTGTTTATAAAAGGGACAGCTGAGGATTTGCAGATTCACAAATTAACTCTTTATCTCCCACATACATTTAGATGAGCCAGAAATAATCATATTAAGTAATTGCTGTAATTAATTGGATAATGTAATCATTATTTTTTCTTTCATTGGATAACATGAAAGATAGGAAATTGACCTGGATGGAAACTTGTGTCTCCATTGTAGATTTGCACTAGTAATACACATATTGTAGGTACATAATAATAAGATTTCTTTGTCTCTGGACTTTAGAGAAGGCTTTTAAAATGGCAGACAGTTTATTAGCAGAAGATTTTATGTTTCCTTCCTTCATTTTGACCCTAACAACAATCTTAAACTTTAAGTTACCATATTCTGAGGTGTGGCTTGTAAAATGTGTTATTGTTGATTATGAAGTTGTGTCTGACCCATTGCAATCCCATGGACAATGTTCTTCCAGGCCTTCCTATCCTCTATCATCCTCTGGAGTCCATTTAAGCTCACACCTACTGCTTCTGTGACTCCATCCAGCCTCATTCTCTGTCGTCCTCTTCTTTTTTTGCCCTCAATCTTTCCCAGCATTAGACTCTTCTCCGGTGAGTCCTTCCTTCTGATTAGGTGGCGAAAATATTTGAGTTTCATCTTCAGGATCTGGCCTTCTAAAGAGCATTCAGGGTTGATCTCCTCTAGGGACTGACCAGTTTGATCGCCTTCCAAGGGACTCGCAGAAGTCTTCTCCAGCACCATAGTTCAAAGGCCTCAGTTCTTTGGCACTCAGCCTTTCTTATGGTCCAACCTTCACAGCTATACATTGCAACTGGCAAAACCATAGCTTTGACTATACTCACTTTTGTTTTGTCTCTGCTTTTTAGTATGCTGTCTAGATTTGCCATAGTTTTCCTCCCCAGGAAGAAGTATCTTTTAATTTCTGGGCTGCAGTCAGGGCACTTATTGTTCAGTCTTAGTTAATTATGGAGAAAATATTTGATGTTTGTAATGCAGATATTATATGAATATTACATTTGTATTCAATCAATTTGTCATTGTTCAGACTTTGTTTTCTTATGTTGCTCATGGACCATAATAAACAACTGAACTAAAATTAGTACATCCTATGTTTCATTAGTTAAGCAGTAATTTATGGAGAATTAGTTTTTGTGCACAGGAAAGAGCATGAAACTTACCCTGAGAAAGAATAACTAAAAAAAAAAAACAATTTGGCAATTCTGCTTATATCTTGGATAAGTGGTAGAAACAGCTAGCATTATTGTGGCTTTAGAAGACAACCCACAGAATCTAGAATGCCTCTGGGATGTACCAAGTCTTCCTGCTGTTGTGTAGCCTGTTTCATAGACTGTATATATTAGTGCCAGGAAGTTGATGGATGGCTCGCAAAGCTATATAAATATTTCTTAACTTTTTGTGCATTAGATTAAACATGATAGGTGGAGAGTGGGCTTTTTGTATTAAGCTGTAACACTTCATAAGAGGAGGAAAAAAACACCTTCTTAAAGACTAAATAAAAAGTTTCACATAATTGAATATGAATGTGAACTATTAACTCCATTGGCTCTTGAGGACCATGTTTTTATATCATCACTAAAAATAATAAAGAATAAATTAGTTTTGTTGAGTTAGCTTCCTAAAATTATCAGTAACAAAGGGAAATTACACTAATGTAATGCTGGAGGGAGTCCAGTCTAAACGTATTAAGTGAAAAAAAATGCAATGATACTATTTCTGTAGAATCATGAGAACACGTATTCATTAGCAATGTACTCCCAGGGATTGGTCTGTGGGAAAAGTTGTAACAAATCATCTCCCACCATTGTCCTGCCAAGGAGAAAAAAAGAGCAAATAAACAAAAGTCTTCCTTTCCTTTTATAGAAAATTTCTAAGGGTACTGTTCCTTTAGTCTTTCAAGCACTACAAGGTCTTTACCTATATATTTTAGAGCCTATTCTGTATAAAACCTCTGTAATTAAACTTTCTGTTTTTAACAGGTTTTTTTTCCTTTGAGGCTGATGTCTGCAGAGGCAAAATATTGTGCCAATTGGTTTTAAATCAATAATATTTTAATAATACTAATTTTAAAATGTACTTATTATAAAACTTAGATATAAGCATATAAGTAAATATAACTCTAATGTATAATAGGTACTGGTAAAGGTAAAGGTTTCCCCTGTCCACTTGTGTATGACTCTGAGGGCAATGCACATTTTCATTTCTTAGCTGAGGGTGCCAGAGTTGTCTGAAGACATTTCCATGGTCAAGAAGCCAGCATGATTTTATACTTAGGTGCATGTTACCTTCTTACTGAAGTGGTACCTATTTATTTACTCGCATTTGCATGCTACTAGATGGGCAAGAGGAGGGGTAGAATTTATATATTTTCCATTTATGCAATGCTTTTCCAGACATGATCTACTTAGAAATGAATCATGTTATTAAAAGATATTTCTTCCTATTTGAAGGAAAGGGTATTCTGGATGGAACTGCTGAGAAATAGAAAGTTATTTATCAGGAATAGCAACTATTCCATCAAGAGAGTTTTTGGTGGCTTCAGTTTATCAGACACTTGACAAATCATTAACTTGGAATGCTGCTGGAAGATAGATAAGGTGCTATTGAATGATATCTGCTTTTAGATTCCCCAATATTCCAAGGAAATCATAAATTTCCTTGGAATATTGGGCAACCATAAACATGGTCTGAGCTTTATCCTGGATGATAGTTGAGCATTGCCCACTCAGTGACCTCAAAATACTGGCTCATCAGATCATAACTCATTGGCTGCAATCAGGGCAAAATCTGTCTAGATTGGTAGGACAACTACTATTCTATCTTTGGACCAAATCTGTATTGTATCAGTCTCCAACTTACCAACTGATTCATTCATTAGATGAATAGCAATTTACCTCAACTTGTCAATGGAAATGTGAATAAAAATCCTATTCATTTATTTGTTTGGCTTCACTAACATACACAGTTATAGCTCATCTAACAGCTAAACTAACCTTCCCTTAAATATGTGGTAACAATGATAACAATATCTCATGTCATTCATATGTATCATATTGAATGTTTACATTATTATTTGCAAAATGATTTTCTTTACCAAAATTTATACATTCTACACATTTCAGAAAACAGAAATCTAAAAATAGCCTAATCATGAAGGAGCGTATTTTAAAAGGTTTGCTTAGTTAGATATCCACAAAAGCTTTCAATATTGGTATAGTGGTCTGTATAAAAAGAATGGTTGGAAAGTGCTGTTGTAAACCTAGAGAACAAATAGTATAAAACACAATAGAAACTTCAATAAAACAGTAAAAAGGAGATTATAAATGAATAAAGGGCAACCAATTGAAATAAAATACACCTGTCAGGAGTTGCCCAAAGAGGTTGGATATGGATATCTTTGTGGATTCTATGGCCTATCTTTTGATGTCCCACTGTTAGAAAATATAATCAAGAGAGAAAGGAATACAAATACAACTAGATCATCTATCATTAGAATTGGTTTTGTTTCCTGTTATATAGGTGGTCTTGTTAAAGGAATTAATTACAATTGTCCCTATTGAGTATGCAAGGTAGAATTTCTATTAAGTTTAATTGTACCTCTTTATCATTTGGTTGAACACTAGTTGCACAAGTAGAAACTAGAATATGGATAGCTATGTTTCAATACTGTGTGGAATGTGCTAATAAAATTGGAATCCCAGAACATCTCATTCTCTTTATGCAAAACTGAACACAAGTTAAGATGCCAAATCCTGTACAGAATATCTAGAATGAAGGAGTGAGATAACACTCCACTTATAAGTCTCTGCCTTATTTAGGCAATGCATATGCAGAGTATACTACTTCAAAGAACATGAACATGGATTTAAAATTGGTGGAAGAAATAGCAATAATTTGCACAATGCTGATGACATTATTTTAATAGTTAAAATGCAAATGTTCTATAACCCAATAATGAAAGTTAAGCAGGATAGTGAAAAAATAGATTTAAGATTAAATCAAAAGAAGACTAAACTAATGGCAACAGGTACACAACCAGACATAATTGACATGGAATTACACGTAACTGAAATAGTTTGCTGTATGATCAACTGTCAACACCAAAGCCACTCCATAGAGTAACATTTGATAGAATAGCAAGACTTGGAAAAGATTGATCCTGGAATGAGTCATGTCTATAAAGATAAGAATTGCTCAATAATTCCTGTGGATACCATGGTAGCCAATGAAACAAACAATAGATCAGCAAATGAATTTTCACATAAGGCACAAATAGCTGGGCTAAAATTATCATACTTTGAACATGCTTTATGAAGACCTCACTCTACAGAGAACGCTGCAATATTGGAAAATGGAAAGGAGTAGCAAGTTGGATAGTTTCAGTTACAGTGATATTGAATGCAGTGTTGGAAGAACTGAAGGACCAGAGTGAAGAAAAATCTAACTATGCAGTCAGTCAGAATTGACACTAACTTGATGAAATAATAATATATCAATCAGTGTTCAAATATTGGTTAAAGCACGTGGTAAGAAATTCTCTCTTCCAATGTTCACTGGACAGGAAAAATGTCTTTGGAGATTCTCAGTCAGCAGATCATGACTGTCCCAAAGATCCTTTTTCAAAAGACAAAGTCCAGTTGCCTTTTGAAAAAGCACCTTTGGGTTATCTCATCTTAGGTGCAAAGCCAGCTGGGTAATCTTGGATAAGTTACTTTCTCTTAGCCCTAAGAAGGAGCCAAGCTGTTTCTGAAAAACTTTGCCATGAAAACTGCAGGGATTTCTCGAGGCAGTCTTGAGAATTGGACATGATTGAACAGAAGAAGAAAAAACTGTTCTAGATTTCTATGAATACAGTTCCTCTACTTTTCATGACAACTTCCAGTCAATAAAAAGTCAAAGTGATTAAAATTAGCAGTCAACTATTGTTTGTTCAGATATTTTATTTGTAAATATATTGAATTTTTTTTGGGAATATCATTATTACTGGGCTTGGTTTTTGTTGGGAGAATTCAAATAGCAACTTTCTGATCCTATATAGTTTACCTTGAGGTAAAATGGGTAGCTTAAAATTTTTATAAATAAATAAAATAAATAAATAATTTCATTTCCAGCAATTAATTTTCCAACTCCAGAAGTAACCAATGAAGTCTTTTCCTTATTATTGTGTTCTTTTTAAGTGTTCGATCACTAATTCTTTGTGACAAAAAGGGTATTTAAAATAATCTGCTCTTTATTATTTCTTTTTGCCATATTCACCCTCCAGAAATCATTTATTATGATACACAACTTTTCTTTTTGCAGCCTATATTTCAAATCCTCTTTGTTTTTTTGGCACTAGCCTTTACTATCCCACCAAATATGGATTATTTAAAATGTAGGATTCTGACTGCGAAAGAAATTCTGACAGATACACATAGTTTGCATATTCCCCTGTGCTTTAAAGAGCTGACTTGCAGAAGTGGAAAACACTGAATCTGCTTAAATGAAAAATGAATAAGGAAGCTTTTTGTGTAATTTCAGCAGCAAGGCTATGCAGCTGACATACTTAACTGAACCTGTGTTTTATGTTTCATTTTGATTTATATTGCTGTCATTTTGTAATAACTTTAGATAATGATGTGCTAGTTGGAACACATTCTAATGTTCACTCATCCTTTAAGGATCTCTTGTCCTACTGCAACTTATATGATAGCTCTATTTTCCTTTTTCTGATTCTGAATGGTAAATTCTGACCCAAGGAAATAAATTATCTATTTATGTTTATTCCCCCCCCCCACAATCTCTTCTGTATACCCCTGATCCCCCCCTTTCCATTGCTAATTAGGATGGTAAGATTCAGCTTGAGGTTAGGGATTGTGGGAGGGGAAGATACTGTAAATGAAGTTGTGCCTGCTTCAAAAATCATTCACAAGATACCTTCAGACTCTGCACAAGCAGTCTCTACTGTTCATTAAAACACTACCTTTTCTAGGTTTCCTACTGCAGAATAGGACAATCAGTGGCAGGCACATAGCTGTGCCCACTTCACTGTGGGTCACCCACTGCAGCTGATCCACCGCAGGTGTTCATTCTCAGCTGATCCTCTGCCAGCACTCCTCCCTTGCATCTTCATCCCAGGTGATTTGCTGAGGGATAATTGTCACTGTATGAGATAGGTAGCTGCATGTTCCAGCAGCCAATCCATGTGCCAAAGGGTGAGCATTTGCCTTCTCATTGGACACAATCCCACCAGCTTGGCTTCCTGAAGTGAAAACTTGAAAGATTGGGTTGCAAGCATGTTGTTTTTCTTGGCAAGAGGCAGAATAATGTGACCTGCTTCTGTGTTTTATGTGCACAGAGGCAGGTCACATTATTCTGCCTCTTACCAAGAATAATGTCATGTGTATGGTGAAACTATTGCCTTCCAGACATCATATGATATTGCAGGGAACCCCTTGGCTGAACACAGCAGATTCACAGCAAGGCAGCAGGCGGGCAGATGGAGATTTGTGGTGTTTCTGAAAGGGAGAGATTGGCTAATAATAGAGTCCTTCTAAGCACATCCAGAAATCAAGAATTGTTTTCAGTTTCAGGACCATATTTCTCCATTCTAGGAACATGAAATGAAGCACTTTGGAATTACCAATTTCCAGTGGTGGATTAAGTCTCACTGATGCCCTAAGCATTGACAAATCTTGGTGCCCTCCTCCTTTGTACATACTGTGCAAATCTTCATTAGTATTTTTTTTTCTTTCTCAACTTTGTGGTGCCCCTTTTGGGCCTGTGCCTTAAGCACCTGCTTAGAATGCTTAATGGCTAATACACCACTGCCAATTTCAGCCACATTTGCATAACAAAACCCAAAGGAAGAGGCATGATAAATGTGAAGGATGCCTCTCGAGATTGTATTGACAAGGGGAATAATTGTATATCAGGTCAGGGTTAGTGGTTTATGCTTCTATTACAAGAAAGCATCTTTCTCTTAAAGAGGCTAATGGAGTCCATTTTGGGGATTGCAATGTTTGTTGCATCTTTCTGGATATTTTCATATAGATAATGTCATTTATGCAGTTCTATTTGTGTGGTGTGGAGTGGGGGGGGTGAGATGTTTTTTCCCCTCTCTCCCTCTTTTTCTCAGAGAGAATGACTTGTGTTGACCCAGGTCATCAAGGCAAGACAGGCCTCTAGAAAGTCCTTTATTGCTCTAAGTAAATGTTCCAGCAAACGGCCCCTCAACAACTGGTAAAGAATGTATAACAAAGAAAATCCACAGAATAGCAGCATGCTGACAGGGCAAGGTCCGGGTTCCCAAGTCTAGTCCACCTGGCTAAGCGAGTCCATGAGGCAAACTGTAGCCTACAAGGAAAAGGAAAATGGCAGTCCTCAAGACAAGGCAAGACAGAAGGCACGAATAAAAGCCTAGGGAATGTAAGTTGTTGTATTCTCGGAACAAGAGATATCGAGGTGAAGCTTGGAGCAAATAGCTAACACTTTTTAACACGCTAACAGTGACTGCCAGCTAACCCAGCAGCAGCGTTCTCGCTGTCTGACAGCTCTTTTATACTCAGCTGTCAGCTGGTTAGCCAATCAGAGAATGTCTGTGGTTCCTCATCTCCCACTAGGGGAGTGGACCCAGTTGAGGACACAGCACTCTTCCCTTTTAAGATCGCACAGGCGTAGTCTTGTAAATATGCCAGGTGCTGTTGGGATCTCCCTGACCTGTGCAATTCCACTCCTGCTTCTGGACCCTTGGCAGCTGCTGCAGGGATGGCCGGGGGCTGCTGGTCCTGACTCTCTGGGCCCCTCTGCATTGTAACCCCGTTGGTGAACACCGGTAAGTTTTGCTTGCATTGTGGGCTGTTGGTAGACTGTATCCAATTACCTCCACACGACCTATTAGATCTCATCGATTAGGCCTCCTCCGAGTTCCATCTGCCGGTCAATGCCGACTGGCAACTACGCGGAGGAGAGCCTTCTCGGTGGTAGCTCCGACCCTATGGAACGATCTCCCCATGGAGATTCATACCCTCACCACCCTCCAGACCTTCCGCACAGCCCTCAGAATCTGGCTATCCCGTCAGGCCTGGGGCTAAGACTGTAACCGCCCGAATGGTATGAATGTTGTGTTTTTTAATTATGTATTGTCTTATATGTTAAAAGTTTGTCTCCCCCCTCCCCTTTTGGTTATGAGCTGCCCTGAGTCCCCCCAGGGAAAAGGGCGGCATACAAATAAACTTCAAATCAAATCAAATCAAATCAAATCTCCTCATCGTTGTTTGTTTCTGGTGTGTCGGTGGTGTTAGGCTGCACTAACTGTTGGGGAACCCGGACTACCCCTCGACCCCTGATCCTAAGCTGGTCTATATGGCAGTGTCATGTCCTGCCATCCTCCAGCAAGACTCTGTAGGATCGGGGGGCGGTGATTGATATTATAATCCCCAGTAGCCACAGGGATGGCCACTATAGTTTCAGGCTGTTTGAAATACATTAGGGTCACAAAAGGTTAAAAAATAAGCCTGCTTTCTGTCAATAGGAACATCTGCCATTTTATTTGCCAGTAGGAAGCACATAAATTTTTCCAAATATGTGTCCCATGCTTCTGACAGATGGTTGAAAGCGGGAAAAAATAGAAGCTCTACCATTCTTGGTTCGGTGCCTTCAGCGGTGTTACCTCAGCCCTCAGCGAGCAAACAGCTAACACTTTATTAAAACACTAACAGTGACTGCCAGTTAACACAGCAGCAGCATTCCTGCCATCTGACAGCTCTTTTATGCTCAGTTGTCAGACGGCCGACAGAACATCACTGGTTCCTCAGCTCCTGCTAGGGGAGCGGACCTGGTTGAGGACACAGCATAAGCCAAAACAAACCATTGTTCCTGGGAAAGACTAACTCTCCATGGCTTCTCCTTAAGTCAATCCACTCCAGGTGTTCCTTGTGAGGTGGGGTGGGTTGACCTCCTCCCCAGTAGCCTCACAGCCTTTCTCTGAACATGCCTATGCTCAGATCTTCATGTCCTTGGATCAAGTGGGGGAGGCACCTGTTACTCATCAGAGGTAGATCTGCTGCCTATCACCTCCACTCAGGGGTGGGCGGATGGGGGTTCGCAGGGGTTTGAGAGAACCTCTAGCTAAGATTCTGTGCAGTTCAGAGAAACCCCAAATCCCACTCCTGGTTGGCCCCACCCCTCCCTGGAGTCCCCATGTGGCCCATTTTGGATGCAGGTAAGTGCAGGGCACATGCAGAGGCTCCTGGAGGGCAAAAAATGGGCCTACTGGAAGTTTGGGAAGGCTGGAAATGCCTCCAGCAGGCTCCGGGGCCTGGGGAAGGTAAACCCATCCCCCACCATGGTGCAGGAGGCAGACTTGGCCATGCCCACCATGGCCACGCTTACCCATCAACCGGGCAGAGAACCCCTTACTAAATTTTTTGAAGCCCACCCCGGCTCCACTGCCTGTTAGCAGCCAATCCTTCCCTGTATCTGTGAGGTGAGGCAGCTCTCTGTCAACCACCCAAGCCTGAGGAATGTGAGACAGCATCATCTTCAGCCCCTGGCCTCGCCAAACATTCCAAGGGAGGCGTACCATCCTTGTTGGACAGTCCTGGTTCCAACTCCTCCTCCAAACCTGGCTCCAATGGGGCCACAGCATGACTTTCTTTAATGTTTTCAATTTATTTTTGCTGACTACAATTACAGAGAATGTGCGGGTTGGAGCGCAGTTGACAGTTCCTTTTCTGAGAGGCATCCTTTACATTTATCATGCCTCTTCCTTGGGGGCTTTGTTATTCAAATGTGTCTGAAATTGATAATACCAATATGCTTCATTTTGTGTTCCTAGAATGCAAGAAGCCTCATCCTGGATTTGAACTCAAGTCTTGATTTCTGGATGTGCTTAGAAGGACTTTTATTATTAACCAAGCTCTCCCTTTCAGAAGCACCATGAAGACCTAGTTTGGTATAATGGTTACGGTACCAGTCTAGAAACAAAGTAACTGTGAGTTCTAGTCTTTCCTTAGGCACAAAGCCAGCTGAGTGACATTGAGCCAGTCGCTCTCTCTCAGCCCTAGGAAGCAGGCAATGGAAAATCACTTCAGAAATCTTGCCAAGAAAGCTGCAGAAACTTGTACAGTCACTAGAAGTTTCCAGAAGCCAGTAATGATTTAAAGGCATGGACATATGAAATTCATATGCACACACATACACACATCCCATTCTAGATTGCATGCAGCATATTCCCAGCTAATCCCTATATCTGGATCAGAGCAACACTTACAGTTTATGGCTCTTTTGCCCTTTGATTGGTATTGTATGGTAGAATGAATGTTTTAATTTTATGTAAGAATTGAACCCTCCACTTAAGGGTTACAGCTTCTGGCAGTCCCTCAATTCTTTACCTGAATTGGAATCAGACATCTCTCTTGCACTGTTGGTGCAGCCCATTCCTTATTTAAATACCATTATTAGTTCTTTGAAATCTTATTAATTCTAAATTGGATCCAAGTCTGACTAAGTGTTAGCGGTCTCTTTTGAACATGATGCTATTTCAGATTCCTCACACTCATTTTCAATAATCTCTTACATGAATAAGCTTTGCATCCAGATACCCTTAGGCATGATAACTTTGCTCCCATTCTGTTACATATACGGAATTTTATCTGCACTTTTGGTAAATGCATTTACAGATAACTAGCTCTCTTGGGCTTCTCTCCAGAATTCATTTGGTAATCTTGTATCAGAAGATTACTTATCAGAAGATACCTTATCATGCTTAACAGGCTTTCTGGAGGCTATAACTTAACTTTTTTTTCTGCATTTATTGTTCAAAATATTTTTAAAATTCCCAGTTGCAACATGTTACCTTTTAATCAGACCTTAATCTCTCTATTTTTCTGTTGAATTTGTTTTCAAAAAAAGCATAGTACGGTTTGAATTTCTCAAACATTTTAGTTTTGTTAGTTAAGACATAGATGCAAGTATGTTACTAAATATTTTTCCCATTGGCATGGATCACAAATGCCTGAAAAAAATTAGTTACAATGGTTAGCTGGCTTAATTTAATTTAAGCCTGGAAAAATTGTTTTTTTTTTAATCTTTGCTCTGAGGCAACAGAGTTTTCTTTGTTTTCTGCAAGGACAAACATTCAATTCAATTGCCTAGTCCTCATGGTTTATTTTCTTAAATATGTATACATCTGTGTGATTGATTGATTGATTGAATGATTATGTGCCATCTAATAGTTACAGATAGTCCTTGATGTACAACCACAACTGAGCCCAACATTTCTGTTCTTAACTCAGACATTTCTTAAGTGAGTTTTGCCCCATTTTTCGACCTTTCTTGCCACAGTTGTTAAGTGAATCATTGCATTGGTTAAGTTAATAATATGGTTGTTAAGTGAATCTAGCTTCCCCATTTACTTTGTTTGTCAGAAGGTTGCAAAAGGTGATCACATCATCCTGGGACACTGCAACCATCACAAATATGAGTCAGTTGCCAAGTGTCTGAATTTTGATCACGTGACCATAGGGATACTACAATGTTCCTAAGTGTAAAAAATGGTCATAAGTCACTTTTTTCAGTGTAGTTGCAACTTTGAATGATCCCGAAATGAACTGTTGTAAGTCAAGAACTATCCATACTGACTCAGAGCAAAGACAGAGCTAGATCT
Source organism: Thamnophis elegans (assembly GCF_009769535.1). Classification (NCBI taxonomy): domain Eukaryota; kingdom Metazoa; phylum Chordata; class Lepidosauria; order Squamata; family Natricidae; genus Thamnophis; species Thamnophis elegans. The sequence goes on along the minus strand of NC_045547.1, from coordinate 39,985,556 downwards.
TCTCCATCTGTCCTTAACTTGGTCTTTCGGGTCTTCTAACAGTGCATTCATCAGTATGGTAACCAAGTCCATTCATCTTGCTGATACTTGTCCTCTTTCCCTTCCTTCCACCTTTCCCATTATTAGAGTCTTTTCCAGATAGCTAATATTTTTCCATAATGTTTCTAAAGTATAATAATTTGAACCTGGTTGATTGTGCCTTGAGTAAGAACTTTGTTGATTGAAGTCTCCTCAACTGTTCCTCAGTAGCATGTTGAGTGCCATCCAACTTGAGAGATCCATTATCTTGCACTATATCACCTATCATATTGTATTTTCTCTTCATGATATTTTCCTTAGAAAAATGAAGAAGTGGCTGGTTATTACCTTCTCCCAAGCAGTAAGATACATTTGCAATTGTCACTGAAGTGATAATCTGCTTCAGCATCTTCTGATATCACCACTGCCCAATATAGGTGTCTGCCTACTTTAGCTGGGCAGTTGGGATGGTCTTCCCATTTTGGGGAACCCTGCTGGGAATATCTACTGTTGACATACCTTCCAAATCTGCTTTACTCATCCCTCCCAGGAACATCCCCATCCCACCATCATGAGGCAGCACAGCAGGACTTGGAGAGTTCATCTCTATGACCAAAATTTGAATGCTATAATATTATCGTGCAGGCTTATTTTTATACATGCATCCTGCTTCTCTGTTTACTTTAGATTGCATGAGCTCCAGCAAATTAACTTCACTGTTTTCTTTTTGATATCGAAGTCCTTTCTTAAGCATAATTCCAAAGCCACATTGCGTATGTTAGTATAGGTATGTGTTGGGCCTGTCAAATTATTCAACTTTCAATTTCCAAACATTAAGGGTACTCAAAAGTTGTGACATGCTTTGGGGATTGTACAGATATTTTGGTTACTTTAATATAATTTAGATGTGCTTGATAAGTAACAACATAAATATCATAACTTTTTAACATTTTGTTTGTTTCATTTATTGTGCATGCATGCAACTTCAAGTCACACCTGATGCCTAGATCAGTGATCCCCAACCCCCGGTCCGCGGACCGGTGCCGGGCCGTGGAGTACCTGGCACCGGGCCGCGCAGCGGCCGGGGGCCATGATCGCCTGTGTCCAGCGCCGCCCTTCTCATTCCTTTTCAGCGCTTCAGCGCTGGCCGATTCCTGAAAAAAACCTAAGAGCGCCTGCGCAGCTACGTAGGGCTAGCGTAGACAGCGCTAGTAGCGTAGCCTTGCGTAGGCGCAGTTTGTGCTACGCTATCTACGCTAGCCATACTGAACTGCGCCTGCGCAAGGCTACGCTACTAGCGCTGGTCATCGACGCGCTCAGCGGGCCACGGTAAAATTATCAAAGGCTGACTGGTCCGCGGCGATAAAAAGGTTGGGGACCACTGGCCTAGATGACTCCATCAACAAAATCAAGACAACTTTTTAAGAAATGGTTTGTCACTGTCTTCCTTGTTCCTAGGACTGGGAGAAAATGCCATATTTTTGGGAGTACAAGACACACTTCCCCCCCCAAAAGAGGGTGAAAATCTGGGTGCATCTTACACACTGAATACAGCATTTTTGGCCTCCTGAAATCTCACCCCCTTTGCAAATATGGACATGCAGAGGGTTTGGAAGGCCTGCAAAGTGCTCCTGGTGGCTGGGAAGAGCACAAACGAGCAAAAACGGCCCACTTTTTGCTTGTTCCCCCCCCCCCCAACTCCCAGGAGCACTTTGCAGGCCTCTCAAACTCTTTGCCTGTCCCAATTTTCACAAAAACATGAGGCATACAGAGGGTTTGGGAGGACTGCAGAGTGCAAAAACTTTTTTAAAAATTTACCTCTTCAAAATCTTGGTGCGTCTTATACTCCCAAAAATACGGTAACTAATCTAAAGTCACCCATTTGACTTCTGTGTCTAAGACAGGATTAGAATATAGGTTTCTTTGATCCTATTCCAATGCTTTAACCATTGGACCAATTTGCATCCAGTTCAGGCATACCATGTTTCTTTAACTATTTTATTCCTGCGTTCATTATGATTTATCAGGCATTTCCACTAAATACTGCCTTTTCCATTTACATCTATCAACCTTCCATTTGCTAAATTAATTTTTTCTTGGCAAGGATTATTTTTGTTGCAGACATATTGACGTCATATATAACGATCCAGCATTTTTTTCTTTAGAATCAAATAAGAATTTATGTGCTTATAAAAATGCTACTTCTTTGTATTTATTTCATTGTTTTTGTACTTTGTGTGCAGCAGGAACGTGCAGTCAGGGGAGGCAGGGGAAGCAGAGCCTCACCACTATCATCATGAAAAGAAAAAAAAATGTAAAAGGAAAAAGGCTGAGCAAGTTGCTGCCAGAGTCACCGTGGATGACTCTGCTTAGTGCTTAACTGTTTAAAAAAGCCTCTAAAATGTGCCCTCTACAGGAGAAGGCGGGAGAACCACGTGCCTCATTTAGTCTATCTTTATGATCACAGAGCTAAGCAAGGGTTAAAAGCTGAAAAATTCCTGACCTACATGAGGCGCATCTTCTCCTGCCTCCTGTAGAGGGCATTTTTTTAGAGGCTTTTTTTAAACAGTTAAGCAGAGTCATCCACACGATGACTCTGGCAGCAACTAGCTCAGCCTCACCAGCTCTTGCCTTTTTCCTTTTACATTTTTTTTCTTTTCATGATGGCAGGCAAGAGCAGAGTTGAATTCCTCTCTGAAACAGCTGGAAAAGGTACGTGTGGGTCGGAGGGAGGGGAAGGAATTCAAACTTCATCCTCCTGGTGCAACTTTTTGTGTGTGTGTGTGTGTGTGAGTGTTTGAGAGAGGGGGGAGGGAACATATTGAGATAGTTCTTTAGTTTATGCACTATGTAACACTCTAATACTATCTAATCATAAGCAAAACCAATGTTTTCAGTAGAATGAATTTCCACTTCTACTTACACCTGCCAGCCAAAATGCTGCTAATGGTATTGCTAACATGGGCTGAGGAGGAAAACCTAAATTTTCTGAACCCTGGTGCAACTTTGTGTGTGTGTGTGTGTTTGAGAGAGGGGAGAGGGAGGGAGAAAGGGAGGAAGGAGGGGAAGGGAAAAGAAAAAGAAAAAGAAAGAAAGAAACTTATTTAGCAAATAAGTTTAGAAAAACAAATGCTGTCACTTTAAATCGGAACTGAGCATGTCTGGCTGTGGAATTCTGGGAGTTGAAGTCCACGAGTCTAAAAAAAATGCTGCCTCACCAGCCATAAACCTCACCGCACGTCACTGGGGTGCAGATATGACTTTTACATAAAGTTATTGGACCTATTATCTTTTTCTGTTGTAGGCATCTTCATTTTATAATGTCTGCATTCCCTTCATTGTATCCTCTTTTATTATAATAATGGCAGACTACCTTTCTCCCTTTTAGCTGTTTTAGAAAATTCCCTTCAGTTACATGTTCAAATCATGCTGGCACACCTCCGCTTTGGCAATTACATATTCAGGGGAAACTTCATCATGAATTTTGATTAACTCTAATACATATTTATTTTCCAGTAATGATTCTAATAAGAGTGATCAAATAATCCTTCATGAAAGGTTCACACCATTTCTGGTGTTTTCTGAATACAGCAGTAATCAGATTTCAGATTTAATTTTCTGAACATTAAAATATTATTGCTCATTCCTGAGCATGCATATACTTGTCTTAGCTTGTTCTGGACCTCCTTTCCTGAGGCATAATTTTGAATCATCTTGCAGTTTTTCAAGTTCATTTTCAGAATTATTTTCAAATATTGCTTCCATTTTCAGGCTTCAGACACTGTGTTCTTTCCTATCTTCAAGCATTCCATTTTCACCACCATTTTTCACCACCATTCAATTTTCACCACTACTCAAAATAAAACAAAACTTTATGCTTTGAAGGCAGGAAAAAGTGCTTTGCAATTAAGATATTTTAAGTCCTAAACTCAGACTACTGTTTTACATGGAAATAAATTAGAAAGTTTTTGTGACTGGGATGCTTTGGCTACTTCAGATTGGTCAGTGCTTAATTCTGCTGGAGGCATGGTACATTCAGTGATATATCCAATTCATTGTTATTTAAAAGCACTTATAATGTTAAACTAAGAATTTGGGATTGAATCCCTGCACAAAGTCATCTTGGGCTATTAATTTTACAGTACTTTAAGATGAGCCACATTTCATTGCCCAGATCTTCTGACAGTACATTAAGATGCAGCCATGAATCATTTAAAGTGGTTTGATATTTACAGATTTTGAGATATTATGTTTTAATATTTGTGAGTCATGCTCATACCAAACTGATATGAGCCAATCACTACCTGTTCTTCTGATTCTAAGGATTGAGAATTTTTGACCGTTTAGTGCTCAGTTATTTGCAAGACATCCCTGCATACACCTGTTGGCAATGAAATATGAGATTCCTGTATTGCAATATTAACTACTTAAAATGGATTTTCTTGTCAGCAGATTTTTGTGTATGTACAAGAATATTCTAGGAAATCTTACTGTAACTACTCAGGCACAACATCATTTGATCAGTCAAATGTCTGATAGGTTTGTCATTCTCTATCATAAGAACTGCATCTCTGCCTGGAAGAGCACTTAGCCTAACTTAAAGAGTTGTTCTGAAATAAAATATTGGCAACAACTATATATCCTGCCTTGATCCCTGGAGAAAGTAAAAGTTAAAAAATGAATAATATTTTTTGCTCTTATACAGTGATGAGGATACACAGAATATTAAAAGGTGCGCCTCAAAACAATTATAATCTGTTATAGGTTCTTGCAACAGTCAAAAGAAAATGTTTTAAAAATGTAGACCTTAAAATTAAACAGTTTAAAAAATTCCAATTTGAAGTATAAGTAGAAAGAAAACAGTAGTATATAATCAGGTATTCAATAAAATGAATCAATTTTCTCTTATTTGATTTAGGTGCAAAGGGAAATATCACCCCAGCCTTATCAGTGTAGAATACACACACATAGACACAGCCTATGTATTACAGTCTTGAAACTATTACTTAAATGAAAGAACAAGACAGATTAATGCAAAAAATCATCAAGTAATATATACTGTACAGAGTAAGTGAGAATAAATAATTTCTAACATGCAAACTGTATGGCCGTGTTTGCAATAATCACTTTAAATGGACACAAAACAAATATTCTGTTCTTAATTTCTTTAATTGGGCTTACTTTACAATGACAGTGCATGCACCATGACACATTTGATTTCAAATAAAGAGATATTTGTAACAGAAGCATCTTATTTCATGAGGTTGAGAAAATGCCTCCTTTTGCCAAAAAAGACAGAATGTTGCTTCTGTGTTTGAGTCTGGCCAAAAGCTCAACCTCTCACATGTGCCTGGAAAAAATGTTATGTATATATGCACATATGCATGCATGTATGTATGTATTGTGATTCAATTCTTTTTCTGTGGAATTTATCAGAAATATTGTTGTCAATAGAGTGACACTTATTTAGAAAGTTGGGTATATATTGTGTTCAAGTTATTAAAGCTGAATTAAAAACACTACCCCCAACAAGAAAAACACAAAGAAAATTTAGAAAGTACTAAGCAAATGCTTTGCTTCTTTTCAACTCCATTGAAAGTTTTGTGCTCAGTAACTGACTGAGTTACTGACCCATATGTTCTTTGTTCTACTTCTGAGGCCCTTGCCTACAAAGCAAATTCAAAGTCATTTTTCTTCCAATCTCATCTGTTTACACTTCAGAGTAATAGAAATAATACTGGGCTCCTCCCCTTGGCACCAGCTTTAGTCCAATTCTATTTTCTGTTGATGAATCCAGAAGCTCTTCATGTCCCTCTACATGAAACACACAGCTGTTGGAAAAAGGCAAACTGCACTGAAGGAATTGTTAGGAAAACAAATTTGCTAATCTTTACATCTTCCTAGAAAATCTAGATTGTGGTTACATGCTTGGAACATGTAGTGCACAATCTGATACACACCACACATTTTTCTTGAACAAGCACACTATGGGAGACTATGAAGTGCTGGGAAAGGAATGGAGAGGAGACCTAAACAATCAAAAGGAAGGATGTGAGTCATAAACCGCAACTTAGCCCAGATGTCAAGAAGCATTTCAAATAATTTAAAGAGATGCCACCTTCATCAGCTCACTATAAATCATCATCTTCCTAGCATTATTCTCGCAGGCGCAGGGTCAATTTTTCAGATAGTCAAACACTATCTTACATGATCAAATGCAGCATCCAGGACCCATTTTCATTTTGGGCAATTTTCATGTCTGCATTTATTGTATCTTGCTAACTTTGCTTTAGTCTTCCACGTAGGTGCTTGCTATCTGTATTAAAGCAGAAGGCAATACAGGCAAGTGAGGGGTGCTGCTCGTAGGACATGGTCTTATACTTAGTTATTGCTGACATGGTTAAGAAGAGAAACATCTAATGACCAACAAAAATAAGGGTGTGAAATCCATTTTATAATTTCCAAGGTTCTGAATTTACTCCAGATATTTAAATATGCCTTAGAAACAATTGTGCAGTTCTTGCTTCCTTAATGTTGCTCAACTATGTGGGGCTTGGCACATCCTGGGTTTTTGTTTTCACAAGGAAAGGTGGCAGGCAATGAAATAGTCCTTATTTTTCTTTTCTTTTGCTCATTTCCCAATACAACTTATGTAATGGCTGTTTTTGCGTAAGGAAAAAAGTGCTTTGAAAAGTGTGTGGAAGTAATTCAGCTCACCTCTTCTCAAAATGACATTATGGAGTTAGGAAAAGTTTAGAATAGAAACTGTGAAATCCTATATGGAAAAGATATAGGCTTTTAATTAAAAAAAGTGAAAACATGATGTAGCTATATAAAATTACTCATCGTGTGAAGAAAGTAGACTAGAGTTCTCTCCCACTACCTCATCATCTCATGATGTTATAACTCAGGATATCAAATGGATCTTAATAAAGGGAGATTTAGAACAGGTGAAATGAAGTACATGGGCTTTTAAGTTGTAGTAACATTCTACAACTTGGATGGGTTTAAAAGTAATTCATGGGATAAAGTTATGAAAGGATAACAGTATGCATAACTATATGCATTGTCTGCCAGCAATTAAAATCAGACAAATATTGGGAATATGAGTGGGATTGCACTGTTAGGTTTATATGGTATCTGTGAATGTTCTGGGTGGATAGAATTTTAGACTAGATAATCCTGATTTAGCCTGGAGAGTTATTATGTGAATACGAATGAGAGAGTATTAAGTATCTTAGAGAAAAAGGCTAGAAATTATAAAACATGAATTGTCTCAGATTGGTAAAGTCAAGAATGATTTTTTATAGAAAATGCCCATTTTGTCTATGTATTTTTGTCTGTAGGAAAAAAAATAACTGCAAATTATCAATTGAAAAATAAGTATCTTGAGTTAGTAGTTTAATTTTCTTCCAGAGGAACCTAAGGAAGTACAAATTTGCTTCTGCATGCATCAGGTTTCTCCACTCTGTAAAATTACTTGGGAAAACTCTTTCAGGGACAGTTTACAAGTGACATATTCAACACATTCAAATCTGTATTGTGCTGTAATTACTACCAGCATAAATTCTTTATCATACTAATTACGTTTGTATGTGTTACACATAATTTCAATATACTGTTATACTATACAATTTAACTTTTCAGTTACATTTTATTTACCAGTGTGTAGTTATTTGATGGTGAACAGGTAGTTTGAAATTTTAAAACTGTTATATATGCTGAACTGTTGAACAGGTTTTGTCACAATGAAATAAAATTAAACTCTCAAGTTTAATTTCCTGCCAAAACAGCTGCTGATAACCCATATGGAAACACTCCATGTTAATGTGTCAGCTAGAATTATATACACTTAACTAGGCTAATGTAAACCAAAGCAGCAATATAAAAAGCATAGTTATCTTAGCCCCAAAGACTAGGGCTAAGATAAAATAACCTATTTTTATTGACCCGAATTTTTTTTTAATGTAGAAGCCATGGAAAATTAGATTTGTTTCTTTCTATTACAGTTACAAAATGTTGTTCGAATTGGAGTAGTAGATTTGCAATTCTGATGTAAATTGTTATAAGAAGCTGTAAAATATTTGAGGTTCTTGCTTCTTTTTCCATCCAGAAACACTTGATTCAATTAATCCACATTCTAAAGCCTCATGCTGTGTAAAGCTTGAATCCCCACTGAGCAAACTAAGAGTAAGCCCTGCCACATCATAAAAACCCCTTGCACCATCAGATTCAATCACAATTCCCTCCACTTGTGTTCTGCTCTTTACAGGGAACTATTGAATTATCAAACAATGAAAATCCTTGTGAATTAACAAGCAGATCTAAGTTAAAGACCAAAGAGATATGTTGTTTCCTGGTACAATAATGTATTTTTAAAAGCATTAAGTGCATCAAATCTTAATAATCCATGTACATGTATTCTTTACAACATGATGAAATTATATGAATCCTTTTCACAATGTCACTTAGCTGTGATAAATAATTTACGATGACAAGATTTTAGAATATTATATTGTTCCTATGATGAGTATGTAGATTAATGAACCTAAATATAATATATAAACTTACTATACTTACACACACACACACACACACACACACACACACACATATGCTGGCCTTGTTGAATTTGCGTCTTTTCCTGTGTAAGATTGAGATTGTCTTGGCAATGTTTCGCCGAGGTCTCACTTGCCATCTTCAGGCTGGTGTTTTTGGTTTAAAGAGTGGCTGGAGCTGCCGTCTTTTGTTGGGTGGGTATGGAGTGCTGGCTTTGTTTCAGTAAGTGGATTGATTGGCTGTGTGGTTGTATCATGATTGGTAGATTGGTGCTGATTGGTGCTGGCTGTGGGTCCATTGTTGTTTTGTGTTGTAACAGCCTGGGTGGTGGGTGGGGCTCGTTTGTTTACCAGGGCTGGTTTCCAGATATCTGGTAGGTGGCAGGCATTGTCATGTTTATTCATGTTGTGGGGGTGTTTCTCTATTTCGGTAGCTTCCATAATTATTCTCTTGTTGAAGTGTTCAATTCTGGAAATTAACCTGGTTCCTTCAAAATTAATTTCATGTCCTGAAGCTTTAAAATGCTGGAAAAGGGATGTTACATAGCTTTCTAAGAGACTGTGACAGATATAAAAATAAATAAATCTAAAAATGTGGAAGTTTAAATAAAGTATTTATTAAGCACAGGTTTTTTTTATCAATGCACCATAAAGGAAAATTTAATAGTTTAATTAAATTTACACTAGTTTCATCTTATTATTGGATTAGTAGTTTGGAATGTAGAGCAATCCAACTATTTCATAGAAAATAAAATTCTTCAAATCCATTTTCAGGAAAAAAAATAACTTAACATTATATACAGGTTTCAATGTTTTTAGTGTTCCATTGAAATTCATAACTGGTAATTTTTCACCTGGGAATTCTTGTCCACAGTTTTGTTACAATTATCAAAAGGCTGAAAAATATTTATATAAATAATTTGTTCCACTTGAGCTGAAGGAATAATAATTGATGAACAATTCAAAATGGTATAATGGATACTGCTTTTAAAATTCATTTCAAAATATTCAAGGACATATATAAAAAGTTAAAGTAAAACTTACTATCTCTGAGATGACCTAATTTCTGTTAGTATCAAGAATAGTTTAAGTACTTTGATTCAGTTTCATGATAGTTATCCCAGATAACAGGTCATATTCTGCCGCACACCCCCCCCCCCCCTTATGCACTGGAACATCACTGATAATCTTCCTTGCAACCATCAATGGGCCAACCTAGAATATTTGCATTTAGATCACTTCTACTGAACAGACATTAACAACATTGTCAAACTGTATAAAATTTTTGACACAAAATTAAACTCCACTTATATCTTTCGAAATTACTGCATCTGATTTTAAATGAAACTTTCCCTCGCTATTAGCTCAGTTCCACTGATGAAAGAAAACTAGCACATTCGTCCATTGCATAAACTTATTTGCAAGACATATACATTTCTGAAGTTTCCTATTTTGTCCATTTCCACATATTTCTTCTATTCATAGTCTCCATTTGTGTATCCAATGCAAACTTCCTTATATTTTGGATCACATAAATCTTCTGACTGCATTTGCTAAAATCCACTGCAGATCCAAGGTGCAAAGATACACTTTGCTCTGCATTAAAAGTGGTAATCCTTTTTGCTGTAGACTCTTTTCTCTAGTGATGTTGAATTCCACGATGGTTTCACAGTAACATAGCTTTATATCCACAGCTCTATATTGTGAATATGGAGTCACGGGAAACAGCAACAGATGCAGACTCAGTCTGTCACTCCAAAAGGAATACAAATATGCTTAAAGCTGCTTCATTTATGAAGCAAACTTAGAACTGTTAGCTGCCTGGAGAAAGGGAAGGGAGGAAAAAGCTTAAAGTCTCAATATTTCAAAAGCTATTTCAGTAACAACTGGTCCTCAACTTATGACCACAATTAAAACTGGGATTGCTATTGTAAATTGATACAGTGTAAAGCAAGGTGACATGTGATTGCAATTACTTGTAATGGCAATCCCAGGACTACCCAGTGCGGTTGTTTACCAAGAATTGTGGATCATCAGCAAAGTAGCTAATTCAATCCAAGCCATTCTGGGCTTGATCCATACCAGCCCCAACCCTCAGTAAGCCAAGAGATTGCCTTTAACTACCCCTATGTGCCCATTGCTCCCCCATCTATAACCTTTTGACCACTCTGCATCCTTGCCCTGTTTAGCAACAAACAGCCCAACAACTAAGTAGTTCTAGGGCTGCTTGCCATGACCAAAGAAGCCTCCACCACCTCAGCCCACCCCAGTTGGCATTCATTCACCCAGCTACCTTCTCTCTCCAGACCCATATAAGGTACTCTGTTGTCTGGCCAGGAAGCACCAGCAACATTTGTTCACTCCCAATCCACCCCAGCAAACATTTCTTCACCCTGAGCGTTGTCTCCTGGTTCCTTGCATGGATCTTCTACTTTTTGCTATCTCTGTTTTGGGCCCAAATTCTCCCATAAATCTTTCTTACTTTGTTTTTCTTCTGAAGGCAGCACCTTTTTTATAAAACTGGTCTATGTTTGGAACACCTCAGGAAAGGCAGTGTAATTTTCTGAAGTATGTGTTGTCTTTGTAAAGCTGTGCTGTCTTTGGAATGCCTTTGGAAAGAGAGTGCAACTTTATGAAGACAGTGCAGCTTTACAAAGAAGCACTGTCTTTGGAATGAAAAGGGAAAAAAGTAAAAAAAAAGTAGGCAATGTCCCCTCAACATGCTGGATCCAAAAAGGAAGCAGCAAAGGCGAAAGGTTGAAGTGCGAAACTGAAAGAGAAGGCAGTTGGGCAAAGGAATACTTGCTGGTGCTTGCTGGGTTAAGGTGGGGAGCACTGGAGGCTGGGAAGCAAAGACAAGTGGGCAATATAATGTTTGCTAGAGCAGACTGAGGTGGCTCTGGCTTCCTGAGGTATGGCAAGCAGCCTCAGAGTCATGTCATTCTAAGGCTGCTTGCTCTTTCAAAACAGGTTACAAACCAACCCGAGAGGGCAACGACATGGGGGATAGAACCATAGGTGATGTGGGGAATTGAAGTGCCCCTGATATAAGTGTGGGTAGGCTATCAAGCACTGGAATTTTCATCACATAACTGTGGCACAGGTGGTAAGTCCATTTTTTCATCCCTTTTGTAACTCCAGTCACTGGACAATTGTCCATAAGCTATCCATATCAGCAAGTGGGAATTTACTTTCATACCCCATGGGCGGGTCTTAAAAGAAGCCAAAGTTGTCCAGAAATTGTCAGGAATTTCTTTTGTACCATAGCTGAGCTATTCAGAGGCCAATGATGGGGAAACCTGCGAGTGCGAGATGAAATTCCAGGCTTCAAGAGGCACAGTGCCCGTCCCTCTGTCCCCACGCAGAGTCTCAGATGTTCATGTAATAAGTCATCATTTTAAATGCTTATTTAAAAGAGAGCAAGAAGGGAGATTATTTTATAGACTATGGCTGTATTGTCAATGAGGGCAGGGTATCAATGTTCTGATGGTATATAGGTTTATATGAGAAACCCTGAAAGAATTACTACAAAGTTCAGTCAACTAGTCATTTGAAACCCTTCAGTGATAGATTCAAATATTCTGTTTCAATACTTGCCTAGACGTGAAGCAGTAACAGTGTATATATATAAAAAGAAACAGCTACACTTGTAGAAGCGATTTGTCTTTGTGCTGCAACATACTGAAAGTGAAATAAAAAAAACAAAGTGCTTTTTCAGTCTTTTGTGGCAAATCAGTTTTTGAAATTATGAAAATAATTTCAGATGGAGAACAGCCCTTATTTGTTAAGTGTTCCAAATTACCTATTTTAAAATATATTCATATTGAAATAATGTTTATATATATCCCATTTCCCTGAAAATAAGACATCCCCAGATAATAAGCCCAATCGGGCTTTTGAGTACATGCACTAAAATAAGCCCTCCCCTGAAAATAAGCCCTCCCCAAAATATTGCAACATAGCAGCAGCCATGAGGTGATCATGCTCACTGCTGCCTGCACCTCGAAAATAATAAGACCCACCCCCCGAAAATAAGGCCAAGGGTCAAAAGAAAATGCCCTGTCTTATTTTTGGAGAAACACGGTAGTGCAGGATTTTGTAAAGTTTTGTTGGATTTTGTTTTAGTGCATGTCCTCAAAAGCCTGATGGATCAGTTAGATATAAAAACAGAACTATTAACAACACAGATTTCTAAACTCTCTGTTTTGCAATTTTATAATGTTTGCATACTAAGAATGCCACCTTGTGTAGCCATTCCCTAGTAAACCTGTTTAGAATTGCAACTTTACAAAATCCTAATACAGGTCATGGGGTACATAGCTTAAGAGTCCTAGAATCTTTCAGGACAAAAATTTCCAAAACATATGTTGAAATTGGGGAAATAGTTTCCTAACAGACAATCAACTAAAAAATAAATTAAAATACCTTATCTCATTATCATCTTGGTTGATGTTAGATTGTGTAGTCTGGTGAATTTTTAGAATATGTCTGCAGGTCCTTTTCTATAGAAAAATAAGAAAACAGGCCTTATGGTAATATAGAAAAAATGCAATACAATCATTTACATTTTTTTAAAAATGGAATACTAAAAGCGTATTGTCACTCAGCTAAAAGAGGAAAAGAATAAAAGTAAAATCTCCTTTTCTTTGCATTGATCCTATCTCTGGGAGATCATATATCACTGTCCATGTAATCATACAGCATGGAAATAGTTTGCCACTGCTTTTGTACATTTGTGACTGGGTATAAATTTTCTTTCAGGCTACCTTTTTCTTACTATTTATTGATAGCAGTAAGATATGAAGGCAAAATAGCCCTTGTGCCTCTTTATACTGTTATTATTTTGTTACGGAAGGGTAACATTATACCATCCATTGTGATACTATTCTTCATAACTGTAGGCAGCACCCTCAAACTTCAAATTATAGTATTTTGACCCTAGGAAAAGTAATATTACTCTTAGCTAATCCCCACAATTAGGACTATAAATATTATAGAGCATCTATAGTCCTAATTGTGTGGATTAGCTAAGAGTCCTTTCATTCCCCACTATCCTGCCAGAGCTGAAGGAGCTTCTTGGATGAGAAGCATAACGTCTTCAAAATAAAAAATAAGAAAGTCCAGTTGCATCCTGAAAAAAGCATCTTTGGGACAACCATGACCTGGATGACAGAGAATCTCTACAGACTTTTAACTATGCAATTTGGGATGAACACCCTTTGAATGGTGGGAATAGGAATAGATTTCCAGAGAAAAAAATGCAGACTACAGGAACCAGGAGCACCATTCAGGTGACCCTGAAGACACAGATAAACCTCCAAGTGCTTCAACAAACCATTAAAAGGATGCAGATTACCAGCTGTCTGTAAGGAATATAAATCCTTCCATTCCCCACTATCTTTTTAGAGATGAAGAAGATTTTTGGATGAGAAGTGAAATGTTTTCAAAAGAAAAAACAAGAAAGTCCAGTTGCCTCCTGAAAAAGCACCTTTGGGAGATTAGCTAAGAGTATGTTTCAGTAGTCTTCTACTGCAATGGCCACAAACCTTTTGGACACCAGGGACTGGTTCTATGGAGAGAGGTTTTTCCATGTACCAGAAGGGGTGTGCTTTTATGTGCTGCCTGTATCTCGCGGATGGGGATTCACTTGTCTGCACGGCCTGGTTTCTGGCATGGCATGGCCCAGTATTGGTGCATGGACTGGGGGTTGGGGACTCCTGTTCTACTGGATAATACTCACTACACAGTGGTGGGTTCTGGATCCTGTTGCAACCAGTACAGTGCAACAGGGACAGGCATTCACCACATGCATGCGTGCAGCTCCATGATGCTCCAGCTGCTTGGCAGAGTGTCATGCAGGTCCCATATGCTCCGTGCTTGGAAGCCCCGATCGGCTCAAATACATTAAGGAGGATGGGCAGGTGGGCCCTCCAGAGCACCTTACTGGAACAGTACCTGATGCTCCCAGCAGGCACTGGTACGCCCATACTGTGGTGTACCGGTCATATCCCACCACTGTCACTACATCAACCAGGCTTGGCAATCATAGAAGCTTTGTGAATTTTGCAGCATTTTAAATACCTATCATTGCAAGCCTATGAAATCACACTGCTGTTGCCAATTCCAAACTGACATTGAATTCTACATCAATACCTGTTCCTCTGTACTAGGGAATCTATTTCCATAATGGAAAACTGTCCTCTGCCAAAAAGTCATCTGCCTCTAGAAAGGACAGAGAGGGGAAAGTAAAAGCTTTCTAGAAACATAGAAAGCTTTAAAAAAAATCCTTTCCTCAAATCCTGTCTGAAAAAGGTTTATTGATATGTTTGCTTAATAGGAAATCAAGGTACTTCACTCAAGGGCATATATAATACTTCAATTTAGTATCTTCTTTAACCAATCATAAACAGCTTTTGATATTTCTCACCTTCCAGCATATGGCTCCCAAAACAAAGCCGAAGACAAAAGCCAACAATGTTGAAAGTGCTATGCTCAATACTTGATTGCTAGACTTACTGAGGAAGTCCAATTCTGCTTCTGGAATAAAAAAAAACACATTTTGGATTAATGAAGTAAGATAAAAATAAAACAAAATCTCCAGGGTAATAATGTTAAACGTGTGAGTCATGTGTTTGGTAATACTTTTCTACTCCTTACATTGTGAATGATACCTTTAAAGAAGTTTGTGGTTTTATTAGGAAGTGTTTGGTTGCCTGAAATTCACAGCTTTATTTGCACTTCACTCGGGAAAGGCAAACATTCTGGCAACTTTATAATCCCATTTAGCCATCTGCAAAGGAACACTTACCAAGTGATCTTCTCATTTTCTCTTGGCTCGATTTTCTGCTAAATGTCTCCCCTCCTCATTTAAACTAGACCACATAATTTATTAGAAAAATATGCTTAGAAACTCTCACATGTGAATTCTCAAGAGGCAGAGCAGCATGAACTGAAAAATGACAAGGATGTTCTTCATTGGAGAACAGAGTACTATTAGCAAGAGCAGTCCCATTGGCCACTGAAATAATAGTTAGGGCACTTTTGCTCATCTGAACATTTGAAAGGCAAGCCATACTAAGACTTAGTCTGTAACAGTGTTTCTCAGCCTCAGCAACCTCAAGACATGTGGACATCAATTCCCAGATTCCCTAGCCAGCATGCTGATTAAGGTAAGGGAACTGCTGAAAGTTGAAGTCCACACATCTTAAAATTGCTACTTGCTAAGACATTAATGTAGACCAGTGCAAAAAGAAGCTAAAATGGCTAAAAGAAACAGCAGCTAGTAGCCTGCTGTCTACCCAAACCTCATTGTCCCAACCATGATCAACAAAGGTTTGTATAATAGTGACCTTAAGATAGTAATTATTCTGTCTCTGGCAGTTGTTTTAATTTGGAATCTTGGTGTAATATCTATGTATGGTGGCTTCCCATATTTTTGTGTTATTCTTATGTAGGACAGCAATCATATGCATATGTATGCCCCATAGCAAAACAAGGTCTGGTGAGAAAGAGTGAAAGACAGATATGATGGGTCCCCATGAGCTGAGATATAGAAACAGTTATTTTTGAGTGATTGCTGCAGGTGCTTCTGCTTACATTACCTAATTATCTGCTATCTTTGCAAAGACCACCTGATGGCTTTAGGTTTCTACAGTTCATTTAGCAAGAAACTCTAAAGTTAATCCTGATGTGAGAACAGGATTGCAGATTGAGTTTCATCCACTTTGCCACTAGAAATATCTGGGAAAGGAGAAAAATAATCAGTGGCTATCTTTATTTGTCCTTCTCAGTAAGAAACTAGTACATTGTGATTTCCTGCAGCTCATGTGTTCATTGCATGGCTGGAATGCATTTGGATTCTTTGTCATCAGTTTAGAGGTTCTCTGACTATTCCTCTTATTTATTTTCTTGGAAAAGAACTGTAAATCTGGCAACTATTAATATTTAGTTAACATTTGATCCTAACATGGGAGTAACTATAATATATGAGATATGCATACTATTAGTTTTTGTTGAATTAGCATGCATTTTCTAAAGACATAATTCTGTAATAATGTTCACTCTCTTTCTTTACACACACACACACACACACACACACACACACACACACAAACACATCCACCCACCCATCCATCCATCCATCCATCTATCATCTATGCATTCTGACATACAGTCTGTAATTAGCCTCTGCTGTTTGAATAATTCACTTTGTTTGCACATTAGCTCTATAATGTCTCAATACTGCATACAAAGGATATTATTTAATCACCAAAAATTAATACATAAATATACTAGTATAATGACTTTTTTGGAAGCAGAGTGCCAAGGGATATAGTACATAGGACAAAAAGACAAAATAACTAGGGCTACATCACTCATATGGACAGGGCTTGGATTTAGGTTTGTTTTAGTAAATTTTTCATGTGTTTATTTTTCATGTGTTCTACAGGACCAATTTTGGGGCTCTTAGCCAATCTTAAAAAAAATTCACACATCTAGCTACAGTCTGTCTACTTGAATGTTTTTCAAAGTTGGAGAAATATGGACCAAATCCACTGTCTGCACTCTTCTGTATGAATGGTTCAATGCACAATTCAGCACCACATCTTTGTGTAAGCACAAATAATATGCCCTACTGCAATAGCCATGTTTATAAATGTCCTTGTGAAGATATTAGTTTGTACAGCTGGTACCCTCATTAATTAGCTTCAGAATGCACTGTCCCTTTCAGACTTTTGGATACCTGCAAAGATAACCGTATATCATTTCTCTAACTGTTCGTTGGCCTTTTTAATGATGGACAGACTAAACTTGTGTTGTGCCTTCTAGCTGTTAGTTATCTATAGATGAACAAATAAAATTTCAATCTCGCTGAAATGAAATGTAATTCCAGCCAATATTAAACTAGATAAGCAGCCACTAAAAGGATGCTGCCCCTTTCAATTCATGTTATACACTTTTTCATTCAAATATATGCTACTTATAAGATTTTATTGCCATTTTACTTCAACTAAAAATCCTGCATAGTCCTATTTAAGCCAAATATTTTGCTTCACTGTAAATACAGCTTGGCAATTCATAGTTTATAAACTTATTTAAAGCTATAAATCTTGCTTTTATGCAGATTTATCCAACACTGTTTGAACTTTTTTTAGACCCTTCAGGTGTGCTAACTCCAACAGGAAATTTTAATTAAGCAGAACAGATATTTCATGCCAGAATAATTCATAGATGATTATTTTACACCCAGTAAGCCAACTGTAGAAGATAAAAGGTGAAAATCTTAAATATTTGATCACAGTAGGTCTAGAGAACAATGCCTTACACCAGGGGTGTCAAACTTGATTTTACTGAGGATCACATCAGGGTTGTGTTTGACCTTGGGGGACTGGGGTGGGCATGGCTGGGGTGGACAGCTTGACATCACTCATGTTGGGGGGTGCTTGTGGTGGCCTGAGTGCTCTGCCAGTGAAAACAGGCTCCCGAGCTCTATTTTCAGCTGTGATGGTTTCCTGCAACCCTCTGCTAATGAAAATGGTGCTTGGGAGGGCCACACACAGCCCTCCCAAACTCTGTTTTCACTGGCAGGGACACTGTGGGCCAGTCCTTTGCTGTTTCTAGGGCAGCCCTTTGTCTCTAACCTGCACCTTGCTTCAAGCTGGCAAAGATCTCCCCGTAGACTAACCAAGAAGGTACCAGGAATGAATTCCTCTAGAGCAGATTAATCTTAACTGAATTTTGGTATCATACATTGCTAAGTACTGCTGGGTTGTATCTTTTATTTTTTTGGAATGTGGTGAGGTTTTTTAATTTTTACTCTGTTTTTAAAAACAATTTGCACATGCAGGCATCCTCTAAGCAGTGAACTCCTGTTACTAACTGGCTGCTTCTCCACAGTATTCTCTTCCCCTATTTTCCTCTTGAAACCACATTCTATAGGACATTTCACCCCTTCCTTGAACCCTCGCCCCCACTGTTACTCCTTCAATATACACGATCAAGTGGTCCATTATTATTATGCTTTTACTTTTTGGTTTGGTTATGATTAATGAAAATTTCTAAATTTACATTTTTATAGGGTATTGTAAGCACCCTGTGGGCCAGATCCGGCCCCTGGGCCTTGAGTTTGACACCTTTGCCTTATACCAAGTTGGATATGATCAATCTATCCAGTATTGTCTACAATGACCAACAAAGAATTTCCAGAACTGCACACAGTTTTCCATTGCTCCCTATTTTATATGGAGATCAAATTGGAACCAGTTAGGCCTATGACCAAACCCATGATGTCTATTTTTAATACTTGTGCCAGATCTTGGCTGTGAAAATTATCTGCTAGATGGCATCAAAGGCATGTAGAAAACTCACTCTAAATGATATGGCAAGGGTCAGGACTTCTGAGGCCCAGATTTGATAACTGTGATTGCCTTAATATTACCTTTATGCAGTATTCACTGCTGCATTCTTACCATTGTGGAAAATAACTATATATTTTTATCCTGCTTGACTAGGTATGAATCCGTAAGATGACTTGTCACTTAATTTTATTATTACTTTGAGTCCATTACACAGGTAGTGGGTTTGCAAAGGTCTTAAGTATTACAATTTTACATGTTCATCCCAACTACATTCTTATCAATACTTTCATAAAATTTGAAAAATAGGCAAAATACTTTCCTTGCAGAATTCTATCTTCTCTGTAACATTTGCTATTCTCCATTAAACTTCTTCCATCAGAAGACCAGATACTCTGGAAGAACTGAAAGGCTGTTCTACATATTTTAAAAAATCTTGTTTGTTCATTTTACAGTGCTTTTCCTCAGTGATCAGAAATACATTTCTTTAGCTATCCTAATTTCTTGATTATCCTCTAATCTTCTTGTTATCCTCTAATTTCTTTCTTTAAAGGTGATTTTAGCAGTTAGTCTCATAACACGTTTTTAAAAACCTCTTTGAAACAGAATATCTGGATCTATTAACTTTCTCATTGTTGTCTGTTAGAATTAAAGTTTCATTTTGTAGCTTGTTAAATAGATGTTTGTCAAAATTCAATCTTTGTGAATACATGCATACACAGACACACACAAACATGCAAATATATTTGCTGTGTTCTCATTTCACTTTATTGTTTTCTTTGAATCTAATGATATTCCTGTCTGGTTTCTTAATTCTGAAATATTTAGAGAAAATCACTTGAATACTTGACCCTAGCTTTACAAAATACAGTCCTGAGATTGTAAACTGAAGTGCTAGATTTTGGGGCTCACAATATGGCAACACAAGAAATGGATTCCTTGTCCATTTCATCTTATTATTTATATAATCCAGTAAATGTTAAAGCCATAAAGAAACTTCTTTACCTTCTCAACTAGTAAGCCTCCTTAATTTTTTAAAAAATTAAGCAGTATATTTGTTCTTAGATTCTAGGGGAAAATGTTTTTTTTTAATTTCATTTACTTCATTAAACTTTAATTATTTAATGCTTTCCAAGCTGAAACAGAAGAGGAGGAAGAAGAGATGGATGAGAAAAAGTAAGCACATCCTGGTGCCATTAAATGACTTTCAGGAGTATATTATGAAATAATTAAAAGAAGTTTATGTATATTGCTTCAATTTTCCATTGAAGTGCTGCAATTCTAATTATCAAAATTTAACCAACAAAAGCAAAACCATGTGCTTCTTTTCCAAGCTCTATGCTTCATGCTCAGAAGCCATATTAATTTTGAGAGCTATTAGATACGTTTGCCACTTGCTTCTTTCCTCTGTTGGCAAAGAAGTTTATTTAACCAATGGATCAGAGGTAGTATTCTACCAGTTCGGACCGGATCACCCAAACTGGTAGCTCCGTCTACCTGTTCCAGGCTCTGTGGTATCCCATTTAGGCTCTTTTTTCCACCAAAAGCACATGCATGGAAGGATCTGAGGAGCGGAGGTGCGGACGCTTATATTTGCAAACCTGTAGGGAAGGTAAGTGTATACCACCCCTGCAATGGATCCCGAGGATGCAGAACTTTTTTGCACAATATGGCTGTTTCTCTCTCCCCCCCCCCACAATTAACATGGCAATATGGAAAGCAATTGTTTACACTTACTGTTGCTGTTATTTTCACTGCTATCATTCCTAAGGGAACTGGCCGCAACAGGATGTAATAAAAATGGCTCTGTGACACTGGTGCTTGAATCTGAGACAGAAATAATATGTCAGGTTTTTTTAAAAAAAAATATATTTTAAGCACATAGGAAGTTGCATAGCACAGAATGAAACCCTTCGGTCGTCTTGTTCTGGATTCCTGCAGGATTCTTTCCCAGCCTGATCTGGATATGCTGAGGACCACATGTGGGAGTTTTCCACTACAATAAAGTTGGACCCATTTTGGGAGGGGGAGGAACCCTACTTTTTTTACTGCATTATAACATTTAGACAATTCAGTAAAAAGAAAGGTTTATGTGATCAGAAGTAAATGGCTATAATGGAAACAGAGCAGCTAAATTTCCTATATTCAGAGCCACGATAGCACAGTAGTTAGAATGCAGTACTGCAAGCTCCTTCTGCTGACTGCCAGCTGACTGCAATTTGGCAGTTCAAATCTCACCAGGGTCAAGGTTGACTCAGCCTTCCATCCTTCCGAGGTCGGTAAAATGAGGACCCAGATTTTTGGAGGCAATATGCCGACTCTGTAAACCGCTTAGAGAGGACTGTAAAGCACTGTGAAGCGGTATATGTCTAAGTGATATTGCTATTCTATGTTCAAAAAAATATATCATTCTGCAAAATCCTGAAGGCTTGCTTTATGTTCCTAAGACATTTTTTGGGACATGTCTCATGTTATGGAGAACACGTTTAAACATGTCTCATGTTATGGAGAACATGTTTAAACATGTCTCATGTTATGGAGAACATGTTTGAATGTGTCTCATGTTATGGAGTTCTGATGAGGAATATTTTAAGTATCAAAGAGTCAGTTTGAAAAAGTTAACATTGTGTCACCATCAATTTTGTTCTAGCCACCTGTACTTTTGATTTAAAAAAACCTTGGGAAAGGCTGCTCTTTCAAAATCTGCATGCAAACCCTTCAGGAACCTTCTCAATTTAAGATTGGGATGAAAGTGATGTAAAGAGGTAAATTAGATAAATTTATTCCACTTTTATTTTCTTTTAAAAATTAAATAGCAGTCATGAGTTTTGAATATGAATTGTTCTAGAACAGGAGTGTCAAAATTGATTTCATTGAGGGCCACATAGGGGTTGTGTTTCACCTTGGGGGGTCAGGGTAGGCATGGCCAACTCAACATCATTCCTGTCAGGGGCACCTGGTGTGGCCCAAGTGGTCTGCCAGTGAAAACAGACTCCCAAGTTCTGTTTTCACTGGCAGAGGGTTGCAGGAGGCTGTGGCAGCAAAAAACAGAGCTTGGGAGCCCGTTTTTGCTGGCAGAAGCAGCATGGGCCAGTTCTTTGCTCTTTCCAGGGTGGCCCCATGGCCAGATCTAAGTTCCCCATGGGCCATATCAGGCCCTGGACCTTGAGTTTGATACTCGTGTTCTAGAAAATAATTGGCTGAACAGTGTAGAAAGATTTTGATCTCTTCTTCGTTTCTTAGCCGAGGGAGTCAGTGTTGTCTGAAGTCATTTCCATGATCATGTGGCTAGTATGCCTATGTGCTGAGGTGCACAGAACGCTGTTACCTTCCCACCAAAGTGGTATCTATTTATCTACTTGCATTCACTTGCTTTCAAACTGCCAGGTGGAAGGAGCTGGGGCAAGTAAGCTGTGAGTTCACCCTGTCGTGCAACATTTTGGTCTCAAACCCAGGCTGTCAGATTTCCAACTGACATGCTCAGTGTCTTTAGGACCCTGGTAAAGCAGGGTACAGGTCTATAAAGTCAAAACACTCTTTATTACTGATATTTCTAGATGGCTCTATTCCAAGCAGTATATTACTGTGTTACATTTACCCTGTATAATACAATTCATATTGAATTGGCACCAATCCATTTAAGGTCATTCATGACATTTGTGGATATTTCTATATATAAAAGGGGATTTACCATTTGCTGAGGCTTCTGTTGTTGAGGGAAGAATGCAATCACTTTGTTCTGGTCTTTTTGAAAAGATTTTGTAGGCCTCAATAGTGCTGTAAAAGTGCTTGAAGAACTCTTCTGGAATAAATTTACCTTCTTCATATGGATGATCATGTTGGCTATAATTCTGAGAAAGAGGATGGAATCCCATTTTAAAGAAAACAAGGCCACTTAGTCTATCACTTTGCAGGGAAGGTTATAAAGCAGGTATTCCTTTTTGGGTGAGTACATTATTTACTGGGGGGGGAATGGCATGTATCTTGAAGAATTCTTATTCTCAAATATCTGTTTCATCTGTTACTATGAAAAGCAAAGTACTGTTTCCAAAGATTTATTAGCAGTGTAAGCAAGCTATGCTTGCTACTCAGATATTACATTTGAAATAAGTCCTACAGTTTCAATGCTTCAAATGTATATACAAAACATTGTGTATATGTTAGTCATATTTATTTAAATACAAGGTTAGAAGAAATTAAATTGCATGCAAGAATTATTTATATATTATTTATACGTTCCACTACAATCATATAAACACAAGACAGGGTATAAATATACATACATACATACATACATACATACATACATATTGAAATTATATATAATTAAATATATAAATAACTGAAGGAATTGCTTACATAAATTCATGATTTAATAAAACATTAAGAATGTTTGGTTTATTATAGTAGGAAGGTAACCTCTGCAAAAACATTATGTTACAGTTACCCATTCTTTATACATCATTATCTCAGGATATTATTTAGTAATATAGAGGAAAGTTCAGATTTAGATTATTACCTTATTATATGTAGTAGAAGGTAAGCAGTCCATCACATCAGTGATGATCCTCCTTAGTTTATTGATAATTGAATAATTACTCAAGACATTTGACATATCTGGAAATTCTTTAAATTTATTGAGAAGATTATTTAGACTATTTAACAATTCAGGGACCATCAAATGCAACCAACAGTGGTAGGGCTGTCAGAAATGATAACAAAGGGGAAAAAAGAGATTATATTCTGTGCATACTTTAATAATGTACAATTGTAAAAAAGTAGTTCAATACATTGTTACATTCATTCATTCTCTATATATCTACCGATCAACATTTATAAACTATCTCCACCCAATCTGCCTTGGTAGTATTATTTTGCACTTTGTTAAACTAGTATTCAACTGCCATTAATATGGATCTGTGATTGTCAGCAGATTTCTGCTAATTCTACTTGTTTCTCACGTACACTAAGGAAAAGAATTAAGATCTATTTTATCTTGTTCATTCCAACTCAATATGTTTATGAATCTTGACTCCTGATGACGAGATCCAATATTTATGCTGCACTGAATTTGTCCTATATTTTAAAATGAGATGCATTTCATGTTGCATGTCAAGAATACAAATTACATGTCAAACCACTATGCACCAACAATTTTGCTTCATTTATATATGGACTGAGTTCACCTAGACAGTGAACATATGTTTCTAACAAAAAGTGTGTCCATACATCATAATAAGTCTTAATGAGGTTTGTCTGATTTTGACTTACTCTACTGTGTGAATCCTAATAGTATCAAAGCCCATTAATATTGCAAGACAAACATTGATTTTCAGTTATGAACATCAAACTCAGTTCTATTAGATTTAAAACTAATTAGTATTATTAGTATCTACTGAGATATCTACCCTATAAGGCTTGCCTGACTAATTGTTATATGTGTCATAGTGCTTTATAGCCCTCTCTAAGCAGTTTACAGAGTCACCCTCAACAATCTGGGTTCTCATTTTACCTTGGAAGGATGGAAAACTGAGTCAACCTTGAGCTGGTCGGAATCAAACTGTTGGCAGTCAGCAGAATTAGCCTGAATTCTGCATTTTAACTATTCTTGCCACCATGGCTCTACCTGGTGTAGCCCTACATTTTTTTAAAATGATTCCTCCAAAGTTAGAACTGGTGGTGCTTCTAAGCCCATAGAATACTGCCGCCATGGCAAATAACACCAAATGTATTCACAAGATGTTTTTGAGTATTCAAAAGATGATTATCTTTCTCTCTCACACGCACAAAGTTATTATTCTCTTTGCCAGCAAGCAGATTTAATTAGGCTTTTAATTATCAGCAAAGAAACAACCTTAAAACATGGCAGTTATACAGTATGTCTGTTTTTTGGCCAGGAAAAATTAGAGGCTTGGCAGGAAACCATTTATAATATTATGTTCTTTACAATTTAATTAGATGAACAAAATTGAATTCCTTATTAATACTGTGAGTATGGCAGTAACCACACACCTCCATATTTGGAATTTAGAGGAGACAGAAGAAATGCAGGCATAAAAATCTTACAATATTCCTGCAACATAAAATCAAAGATTTTGTGTTCCCATCTACCATGTAAAAATGATTCATTTTATATAACTGAAGATTTAGATAGGTTGAGTCATATGCTGCTTCACTCATCTGATTACTACATATATACAAATAATTAAAATTATATTGCTCCTTTGTACATATTTATTTCAAGTTATTATTAAATAAAATATATGGGAAAAACAGTTAAAATGCAGCACGTTACATTTTAATAGCATTTCAATGGAAAAGTTTAATTTACCAACAGAAAAATCATTGAATTAAAAAGCTCACAATCCGTTTGCATTTCCAAAAATTGAAAAGCAAGAATAATTGATGCTGCAAATGTTTATGTTTTGAAATAATTCAAATAGCTTTACATACCAGTGTGTCCGTCTTCTGGACATATCTAAGAGCTATCATATAATCATATGGAAGATTTCCAACCTACAGACAACAAAGAACATGAAAAACAATTTAGCTATTTAAGAGAAAAAATGGAAATAGAGCTAAACATATAAAGTCCAATCATACCTGTGGCAACTTAACATGTTTATCTGACATGCCACTTGTATGACAGGGCAATGAGCAAATTTTTAATGCTGACATTTTCTTATGAATTATGAACCACCCAATTGATTCAGTTCAGATTTATTTTCAAACTCTTTTTTCAGTTCCTTGTAATACCTTTCAGGTATTTTTTACTATATCTGTTTTAACCCTGTTTTAATATCAAACTGACTTTTGTTCTGCTTTGTTCTCTTGCCTATGAAAGAGAAAGAGAGGAAGTACATGATCTATGTCTCACAATGGCTTGTTTTTCTGTTTTATCTGAATTCTGTATTGGGTCAGTATATTTTTCCATGGGTCTAGGACAACTCTCTGTGGCTATCTCAGCACCACCAGCTCACCATTACCAAGTCACCTCTGCCAGTTCACTGCCACTAAGTTGCTGCAGGACAATTCCACATATGCAACTTGCTGTGGGGACAACTTGCCACAGATTGCTGGAAAAAGAGCCGGGCAGGTGAGCAAATGAAAGGATGGGCAGAGCCCAGAGTGGTGGTCAGGGGCTTCTCATTTTCACACCCCCTGATACTGCTGCTGCACAAAGCTCTGGGCAAAAGAAGTCAGGAATGGTGGCGGTGAGTGGGGTGGGTGGCAGGAAGGTGGCAGTGGCCAGGGACGTCCCATTTTCACACTATCCGCCACTGCTGCTGTTGCTGTGCCAAGCTCTGGGCCAAAGATGCTGAGGATGGCGGTGGCAATGAGGATGTGAAAATGGGACACCTTCGCTGCCACCTCCCTGCCCATCACTGCCATCGTCTTCAGCCTCCTCAGCAGAACACAGTGCAGCAACAGCAGTAGCAATGGCAGCAGTGGGGTGTGTGAAAATAGGACACACCAGCCTCTGCCACCTCCCTGCTGCTTGCCCTGCCCACTGCCGCTGTCCCCACTGTCTAAGGCCTGGAGTTTGGCATGGCAGGCCACTCTGCGCCTACCCATCTACTTGCTCACTCACCCAACCCTTCTTCTGGCCATTTGTGGTAATTTGTCCCCATGGCAAGTTGGCTGTGTAGTTGTCCTGCGGTGACTTGGCAGCAGTGAGTTGGCACAGGTGACCTTGTCATGCTGAACTGGCTGTGATTAATTGTCCCATTCCTTTTTTCCATAGCCCTTCTTGAAAGCCTTTGCATTCTAATTAGAAGGTTGCTATCATAATTTTACTTAGTAATATTTTCTGTAATCTAAACATATACAGACCCTGTAACCATTCTTCACAGGGCCTGATTTTCATACTCCTCACAAAACTTGATAGTCTCTCTATTTCTAATGGGTTCGTGTATTTTTTGAAGTGTGGTGGACACTATTCCAAGTGAGATCTCACCAGGTCAGCATAAAATAATTACTCCCTGTTATCTTGATTTTATCATCTCTTAATGCCCCAAAGATAATATTTATGCTTTTAGCAGCTCTATTATACTGCTGGTTCATGTTTAATTTGTGGTCATCCAGTATACCCAAATCCTTTTTGTACTTCAGGACTCCCTCATTTTTGCCTACATTTTTCCTATTTAGATGTACAAGTTTATGTTTCTTTGTTTCCTATTCATTTCTGTCATCTATTCAAGCTTGTCCTGAGCTTTTTGAATTTTCTCCCTTTCATTAAAAATGTATGAGTCACCTGCAAATGTTATAAATGGGTGGGGGAGTCACCCAAGTCACCGATAAAAATATTCAATGGCACAAGGAACAGAACAGAGATCTGTGGCACTCTACCCCATATTCTTTTCAAGATTAAATGAGGCCATTGATGAACACCCTTTGGATGTGATCACTCTATCTAACAGAGGTAAAGTAACTCATATTTCACCATTTTATGAAGGGGAATAACACACGGCACTCTTTCAAAGTGCCTGAAGTCCAGGTGTACTATGTCTCAAGTATTTTCCAACTTTGTCAAAGGAGATAAGGTTAAGCTGGCAAAATTTGTTTATTACAAATCTAGTCCGGGTCCTATTAATTGAGCATTCTTATATAATTGCTTCTCCAAACTACAGGTTATTATTTAGTAGGCTTCATCTCTCAGTTTGGACATAAAACGAGCTCATCGTATTGATGATTGCACAGAGAGCTGAAAGATCATCATGTAACTCCAGGCAACCACTATGGTGTAATGCAGTGAATTTGATTTTTGCCTGATTATGTGATATGTATATGGTCATTCTAATTTATTTATGTGTTACATAGATTTTTAAGGGTCACGGTGACTCAGTGACTAAGACGCTGAGCTTGTCAATCAGAAAGGTCAGCAGTTCAGTGATTCGAATCCCTGGTGCCATATAACGGAGTAAGCTCCCATTACTTGTCCCAGCTTCTGCCAACCTAGCAGTTCGAAAGCATGTAAAAATGCAAGTAGAAAAATAGGGGCCACTTTGGTAAGAAGGTAACAGCATTCTGTGTGCCAGCCACAAGACCACAGAGATGTCTTCAGACAGCGCTGGCTCTTCAGCTTTGAAACAGAGTTGAGCATCGCCCCCTAGAGTTGGGAACAACTAGCACATATATGCAAGGGGAACCTTTACCTAGATAGATATTTACCTTCCTCCTTTTCATGAGCTAAAGACAGCATGCATAATATTCTCTCCTCCCACATTTTTCTTCCAATCACCAACTTGGGTGGTAGGTTGGGCTGAGAAGGAATGAATAGCCTCAAGTCCCTGATGAACTTTTGTGGCTGTGGGTAGATTTGAACCTAGATTTCTCCAGTCACACTCTAACCACTGCACTGACTGTTCATGTTTTATGGCTTATTGTATTGTGTGAATCTAGCTACTACGCTGTTTTTTTTTTAAACAAATCATGCTTTAGCACAATAAATCCCAAGTTATAATTTTTGTGTATATTTCTAAAACTTACAGCACTTCTACTCTACTAATGAATTTCCTTAGAAGAAGAATGTGCAACATTTTCTTTTAATATCCCATTTAGGATATAGAGTATGAGGACCTAGTGATGTCATGGCATCACCAGAGTTTAATTTAATTTATTTTGGGCCTTTCAAAAATGATTTTTTTAAAAAGTAATACAATTCTAACTTTTAAACAATCCATTAAAGCTCTGTAATATATAATAAATGGATCTAAAATGGATTTTTTTTCTTTTTTAAGTGATAGTTATAACTTTTAAACACTTTACCAAAATTTTGTAAAGTGAAAAAAATGGGTCTGAAAATTATAGTTATGTTTATTCTGGTATGGCTTTCTAGGCCCTGTAGGGTTCTGCATGTGGCTTGTAGACTTTGGGCTGCTCATCTGCATTCCAAAATGAATGTCATCTGCTATTTTTTTCAGGCATGATTTTTTTTCTAGAATAGTTGCTAGAGAAGAATTTGGCTTCTTGGGTACTGTCCAACAGTTTTCAGAAAGAATGAGCCAATTTAAAATTTAATTAAAGACCAGTCAGTGCTAATAATATCCCTATTAATAAGTAAGTAGCTAGAGTTCACCTAATACCTAATCAAACATATCTTCCCATTTAAATTTGTTGTACTAGACTCATTTGTCTAATTAATAAAACAGGTCACTCAATTAAGGGAAGAACTAGCATTTGGCAAGATAATGTTATTTACATCTCACGATCCTGTCAAACAAGTGATATTCAAACCAAAATAAAACACAGTAAAATTACTTTTAAATACACATTTCCTAGGAATGTGAACTTTTTACAAAATTTGTCAATTTCTATTGATATCTATTGTTATTTTAACCATTTTTAAATGGGGATTTCATGTTCCATTTTAATTAATTTTAGAAATGGATATACCTAGAATAATTTATCAAAAGCCCATTTGGACTCTGCATGTGACTTGCAAAATCAAATATTAGGTTATATTCAGACTTAGTTTAATTTAAGTAAATTCAGATAAATCAATGATTATGTAAGTTACTAATTTAGATTCCTAGATCTACTCTGTACAATGTTGGCTTTTTAGATCTTGCATTTATTTTTAATTCCTACATAATTCTGCATTATACCTTTTTGACTCAAGAACAACACAGGGATTATATAGATGCTTTTCCTTTCCCTTCTTTTTTACACTGGAGTAAAGACATATGATGATCCAGATTTCACTGTTTTGTTTTCTGAAACTCACTCCCCAAATTAATTAATTAATTCTGGGTCCCATCCACGTTTGACTGGTAGCTTCAATAGTATCATATATTTGAGAAATCTTACACTAAATGTAATTTCTTTTTTTCCCAAATAAAAAAAATCTATGGTTCATAACTCTGGAAGAAGTCAGGATTTAAGGCAACTTCAAAATCATATTTTAGATTTGGAATATACCCATCTCCTCATATAGATTTGAGGAGAGAAGGCAAAAGGGTGGTTGCATGGCCAAAAGAATCATTCAGATTCATCTAAACACAAGAGGATTTTGGATCTCTTAGCCAGGTCCAATATCAGCCACACTTTAAGCAAAAGAGAAGTTCCTGTTTTCTTTATTCAGTATCCTCAGAGAGATTAGAGGCTTCACAATGTCAGCAACCATGCATTTCTTTTAGGAAGGTCAGTGCAAGATTAAATCTGTTCCAGATCGAGAAGCACAACAAGAATTGACATGCATTATGTATACAACCTACTTTACTGGCATCAAAGCCTGTCAAGCTCTTTTCATGCACAGCTTAAAAAATCTAAGTAGCCAAGATTACAAAGTGAAGGAGTATGAACATTTTAATAACTATTACAGAGGAGGGGGGAGAGAGGGAGAGAAAGACTGGTATGACATAGCTGAAGCCTTGCAACAAATTTAGATTTTTGAAAAGACAGCATGCTGTCTTATTCCAAGAAAAATTCATGAACTTAAAATTACTTATGTAAATACTGACTGAACTATAGCAGGATATTTGGTGTGACATCCATTTCTATTTCTTTTGCAAATTCAGAGTCACCATGCTAATGACAAATTATAGAAATATCATGTTTGAATTTCCTAGTCCCACACTCTGTTTCTAATCCTCCTATCTTTTCACCATTGCAATTTTACTAGGTTTTAAAAAAATCTTTCTGCCCTACTTTTGCTGCATGCTCCGCTTTGAACTCAAAGTGAAATGATTATTTTAGTAATAATGACGAAATATATTTATGCTTCCTTGTGTCCTGGAATGCTGTAAGATGCCTGCCCAGTTTCTAGCTTAGACGATAACCGGAATCTATAAGAGCCTTATAAGATAACATTCCTTGTAATAAGAAGCAGTTGATAGCTGAATTACAATTATTTACATGCCACAAAACCCAAAGGAACTTTTAAAAATTCCAATCAATTAATTATTTTCACTTGGTGGATCTTCACATTCATATTACACTTGGAAAAGGGATTGTTCACGCCATAGGAAAGCTGTAATTTATGCTATCTGATGGAAAAGAGAGCTTTCTAGGAGTTGTTGAAACTTGGATTTGTGGACTGCTTAGAAACTGAAGGGATGAGGAAAACCTGTAACAAAAGGAAGGATCAAATCTCTAGTAGGTCGCAGCCTAAGATTAGTTGATCTGATTTGGCTTGTTGGGTCTTGACTGCTACAGGCATGAAACAACTTCTGTTAAAATGTATCACATCTTTGGATGTCTTTTTCTAACAAGAAAGGGACCATCAGCATGCCAAGGAAAGAAGAAATGCTTGCATAATGTATGACCTGTGTTAAGTACTGTTTGTAAAAACATAGAAAGTTACATCAATATTTCACTCAGTCTATACGGCCTATGTTGAATGATGTTAACTTTCCTTCATATGCTGTTTGCATATGCATATCATTCACAATGCATGCTGAAAGCCGTGTCCTGTAACATTGTTCCATTCCCTGCCTTTTCTTAGAGCAACAACACCCAACAACTCACATTTAGTAGAAAATTGTAATGACCGCAACATATTCTCCAGCCCCATCTCTTCCTATCCACTTATGACCCTTGGATGAAAATGGATAATCTTCTATGAAGCAAAGAAATGTTGGCATTGGCTATGAGGAATGGCCCAGAAGAGAGGGAAGCTGAACTACAAAAGACGCAGTTCCATGTGGCAAGATATGTACTACAGGTAGTCCTTGGCTTACAACTGGTCACATAACAGTTTAAAATTCTGTTAGCTTCAGAAAGTGCTTTAAAGTAGTTCTCATCATTGAAAAACATTGCACCACTATCCCTCCATCATGTGGGTGCTTCACAATCCATTCAAACTTATGACAGGTTCCCAAGTGCCCCACAATCATGTGATCATCATTTACAATCTTCCATGTTGGCTTCCACAGAAAGTCTATGTTTTCTGCTTGGATTTCAGCAGGGAGGGTTTTTAATTCCACACCAGAGAGACACTTCTGTGCTTGATTTCAGCAGATGCCTCAGCAGAGAGGCAGAAATAATGTAAGGAATGTAAGGAAGTCCTGGCTCAGGCAGTACATGGGCATCTCTCTGCTTTGGCCTTGAAAATCTAACTTTCAGAGGATTTTCAGTGCTAGAGCAGGGCCTCCCAGCATTTCCTCCACTCAAGGAATCTAGTACACCTTACTTGAGACTCTGTCCACTTAATGATGCAAGAAATTGCTTAACGACAGAGGACTGAGATTGTGGTTATTGAGCGAAGCAACCACGTTGGTGTCTTAATTCATGGCTGGTTTGCTCAATGACCCATATTCTGGTTCCAATTTATGCTCTGAATAAGGGACATTCTTACTTTTTGACTGGATGATTTAAGATAGGCACAAACATATATATTTATCACAATGATGAAAAACATAGAAAATATTCCTTCTATTTTAGAGTTGAAGAGAGTTTAGTAATGGACCTACCACATACTTAAGAGGAAAATTTACAGACAGATGAAAAAAGGGTCCTTGGGAAACAACATAGTTATTTTATGGCTTGAAACAGACTCATGTATTTTGTAAAGATTTGCAGGGTTCTCTCTCCATTTAAAAATAAAATAAAATAAAATAACTTTATTAGATTTTCTTACATGCTAAAAATGAACTAAAATTAATAATTAAGACAAGCCAAAAAGAGTTTTCATGTTTCTGCCAAGCATATCACCTTTCATCTCACGCAGAACAGTGTTTAGCGAGAAATTTGGAAAGAAACCACTTACCAGCACTGCAATTTCATTTACATCATCTGTCACTGGATTCCCACAGGCTTTAATAAGAGGATAAAGTAGGAGCAATTGAAGATAAAAGCAAGTGATAATCCAAGTCTGTGAAAAGAGAGAGAGTGTAACTGGTAACTATAGTAAAGACAAATTACATAATAACAACATATAAATACACTTCAGAGATAGGGTGTTGGGTTTTTTTGGCTCTGTAAATAAAACAATTTTCTTAAGTTATAAAACTTGACACAAGTGTTAAGTAACATGTGGACTTAGATGACAATAATTTCAGAAACCAAAACAAACTTCTGAAGCAAATGTGGTAACTTTAAAAGTGGTATCTTTAAAACTTTAATCTATCAACATTGTCATCACCTCAGGAAAAAAAGCAGAAAAATATGTGTTTTTTTTTTACTTTGAAGGAAAAAATCTTATTTTACATAGATACTGACCATGATGAATTGGGAAAGACTGGTTTAAAACATGCCTTGATTTTTTGTGCTATGGCTGAAATTAAACGCAAATTCCAAGCAGGGAATTATCAGGAAGTGACTAAGTGACCGTACTTCATTCAGTGCCTGCACAGAAGCCTGTGGTAAGGTTGAAATTGGAATAATACCTATAATTTTGACTGCCTTATCTCAAAAAACAAATTGCATACTTAGGGGAAAAAAGTGAAGATAATACATCCAAAAATCAGCTGGTGAAAAAAATAGAAATAATAACTAGATTCTTTTCATTTTTTGTAATAATACTCACATAAAATGTTTGTCAGAACTATAAAGTGTTTGCACTGCTTACATTATGATGACAATAGGAATAAGGTAAAGGTAAAGATTCCCCTCGCACATCTATACTACTCATTCCCAACTCTAGGGGGCGGTGCTCATCTACGTTTCAAAGCCGAAGAGCCAGCCCTGTCCAAAGATGTCTCCATGGTCATGGGGCCAGCATGACTAAATACCACAGGTGCACGGAACACTGTTACCTTCCCACCAAAGGTGGTTCCTATTTTTCTACTTGCATTTTTACATGCTTTCGAACTGCTAGGTTGGCAGAAGTTGAGACAAGTAATGGGAGCTCATACCGTTACGCGGCACTAGGGATTTCAACCACTGAACTGCCGACTTTCAGATCGACAAGCTCAGCATCTTAGCCACTGAGCCCCCATGTCCCCTCAACAAAAGGAATAGATACCTAAAAATCTATATTATGTTAATTCACCACATACATGGTTACTATTTATGCTTACATAATTACTATTCTATATTGGAAATGGACTAGGGAGGTTTATCAATTCATAATATAATACAGGATTATTTATTCATAAATGGTAGGAGCTAGAACATATACACGGTAATCTGTAATAACTAGATTTTTTTCATGGAAGGTATTTTGGGGCAAAATGAACACCTTAAGCTTTTTCTGAGTAGGCTATAGAAAAAAAACCAAATACATAAAGCATCTATTTATTGTTTAAATTTTGTCTAAGTCACATACACATATTTTTTTAAAAATAAACCCCATTCTGTTGAAATTTAATACCAAGAGACAGACTTGTTTATGGGCCCTAAGCAGAGGGCCCGTATGCACACCCTTGTTAGTTTTAACTACAGTGATTATGACTGTTGATTCCACCAGCCAACTTGATTAAATACCTAGCTATAGTCCACTTCCTGGAATAATTGCTTGTGGAATTAGCTACTAAACACAAACATTAGTCAAATTAAGACATTAAAATGATTTTTGAATAACAGTTTTCCATTCTTGACTTCCTGTCATAAAATGCCTAACGTAGTACTAGATTGGGGACTCAGTTTAAATCTCTGCAGAATAATGTGCATATGCAATATGTCAAGAGTGGAACTGAGACAGAGGGGGGGGAGTATAATCAAAGCTTATCATGGAATACTTTTATGACTAGATTTATAACTAGATTTTGATATGTTAAAATATCTAGGCAAATTAATAACTTTAATAAAAGTAAAGAAAATCAGGACGTACTTCTCAAGTTTACTGTGCCTGAAAAGTCTCCTGTAACTGTTTTTATGTGATTTTTATTTATTTTCCATATGATGATATTACATTAGCCAGGAGACTGGTTTGGCTGCTAACCCTATTTGGTTTCCAACATACACCTGCAGCATTTTCCAGGGCCTTCTCCCACCAATGAAGCTGCCTCACAAATGGGCATCACAATCAGCAAGGTCAAGTACTGGTAGGATTCTGACCATCTGCATGAAGCACCAGCTCATCTTTCCACCAAAATGGTACCTATTTATCAACTCACATATAACATGCTTTTGAACTGCTAGGTGGGCAGAAACTGAGGCAAGAGAAGTAAACCACGCACAAAGTGAACCGGTACCAACCAGTACAAGAACCCGCCCTGATACAGGGATGTCAAACTTGTGTCCTCAAGGCATCATCACATTACCTTTTGTGCCTTTTTTCCCTTTAGCTAAACTGGGCATGGGAGTGTCCAGTGTGTGACACATCTGGCCCGTTTGTCAGCCCTGCTCTATGGAGAACAGTTTTAGATGTATCCTATGGAGAATTCATGAGAAACACCTCTGCATTATCAGGGATTCTGTCTGCAATGTACAACCCACGTGAAGCTATATTCATGAAAATCTCTTACTGTATTTTTCGGACTATAAGACGCACCAGTGTATAAGATGGACCAAGATTTTGAAGAGGTAAGTGATGCTTTTATCTGCAACATACGTGCTCTTAAACAAATTATTCTTATGCCCATGCTGGTACTTTTTGCCATCCAGGACAGTTTTGCAATTTTGGGAGAGAACTGCTTTCTAATCAGCAAATTAGAACCCGATAGTACAGATAAAGTTTGTTCCCTTCAAAATGTAAACAAAATAAAACTACTGAATGAAATACCATTTAGAGCAGTGTTTCTCAACCTTGGCAACTTGAAGATGTCTGGACTTCAACTCCCAGAATTGCCCAGCCAGTGAATGCTGGCTGGGGCATTCTGGGAATTGAAGTCCGGACATTTTCAAGTTGCCAAGGTTGAGAAACACTGCTTTAGAGCAAGGGTTGTCAAACTCATGTTGTTATGTTGGAGTCACGTGAAGTATCGGGACTTTTTTCCCCCTTCGCTAAACTGGGCGTGGGCAGCAGGTGATGCATCCAGCCCATGGGCCAGGAGTTTGACGGCCCTGGTTTAGAGAATCATCAAATTTGCTCAGGTAATGAATATGACTTTCAGTGGATCACCAGTATAAAACAAGTTAAAAAAAAAACACCTATCTGGAGAAGATAATATTTAACACATTTTTTTTCTGCAAAATTTTCTTCATCAAAATAATCCTTTTCTGCTATACAAAAAGACAAAATGGTCATCTTATCAGTCTAATATCAGATACAATGATTTGGATAGTGAGGTTCATAGATCAAACTTATATGGTTCGGATCTATTTGAACCCCAATCTATCTCTAATTTTATATATGGAGCTACCACCAGTATATTTAACTGGCAATAATTATTTAAGTTTGCTGCATAATAATTTTCTCGAATGTATTTTATTAGAAAGGTAAGGGATTGAATTGAGGTCTTTTGTATGTAAAGTATGCATTTTGCTATTGAAGTATAATCTCCTTTCCTCTACTTATAGGAACATAAGAAGGGAGAAGGAGAAGCAACTTAATTTAGCTGCAATCGTTGCTGTAGTTTAAAAAAAAATTAAAAAATTATTCTAGATTGCTGTTATCAAGTCTGTGAATCCTGCACGCAATATATTGTATTTGTTAGGCAAATAGCTTCATAGGAATAAGCTTCATAGAAATATCAGGAAACACTTGCATACACAGAAAATGACTTTTGCCCTGGGTGTGACATTAAATGAAAAACACCCAATGCACTGTGGAGCAGAAGAGCAGAGGGGGAGGGGGATCAAATATAGTTCAATACAGCCCTGCTCTGTGGCAGTCCTAAGCATCCTTGGTGTAATTTAAGTGAACTCATAAAAATAGTGTGTTGAAAGAAACACTCATTTCTGAATGATAACTGATATATCAGAAAAGAAAACACAAGATGTCTTCAGTAAATTTAATCTAGTTAAAAGTTCTTTGCTTCTGCAGTTGCCAAGAAACTATGCCAATTTTTACACTGCTAATAGTTTGGAATATGTTTTCAATAAGTATGTGTGAAATTAAGAAGAAACTGTTGTTTTTACTGTAGTATTATTCTTCCAACATAAATGTTGGAACAGATTACATAGCTAAAGCAGTTTAAACTAGCAACTGTTTCAATATCATTATTATCATGGCAATTCTAGTGAGTTATACTGATATCATCGATAAACAACAGATGTTGTTATTACTATTTGGTGAATAGATACAGAGATGTTACAGATATATAGATTTAGTTATAAATATAGATATATAGATATATCACTTTGTCTCCAACATAATTCCTCTCTTATTTCCTCTCTCCTTAAAACTAAGAAAATGCCCCAATGATAAATTATAATTACAAATTTTAGAATTTGTAAAGTTTTACAAATAGTAGTGAAGTAGTGTTTTGCCTGAGAGTATTGTTTTTAGTACTATGCATTTAAATAGTGTCAATAGTGACAGAAATAGCATTTCTTCCAGCTGTGCATGCAGAAAAGATCCAAAGAAGTAAATATTTTATTAGGACATGGAATGTGTAAGGTGACCAGATGTCCCGCTTTTGGCGGGACAGTCATGATTTTTTCAAAATTTTTCCCATGTCCCGCAGCGTGTTCAAAAAGTCCCGATTTTCCAAAAGAAAGAAAAGACGCCAAATCATCAATTTTAAAAAGGACACTCTTAAAAAAAAAGTTTTTATTTCTCTGAAGTGTCATTCCTGATGTGGCCTTTAGAGGGCAGTGGTTTACCTCTCTCCGCTCAGCTCGCTTGAAGCGCCCGACAAGGGGCAAGGCTCCCTCCCCCTCCTGCATGTGCGCGCGCCAACGTGCAACGTTTTTGCGACAGCCGCCTGGCGGCCTCGGGCAGGGAAGGCTTTCCGGCAGTGGCAGCGCCGCAAGGAGGAGGCTCGATCCCAGCCATTGGAAGTTTTTTTTCCCGCTTCTCATGGGCGCCGCTCTCCTGCAGCCATGCCGTGCAAGCCGCCATCAGCAACCTTGTCCAGGTGAGCCAAGGGGAGGCAGGCGGGGATCTGGTTGGGAGAGGCTGGCGATGGGAGTGGCTTTTGAAAGGGTTGGGGGGCGTTGGGGCAAAGCAATCGGGGGAAGGCTTTTTTTTAACAGCTCAGGTGCTCCGAGCCCCCCCCATCAATGGTGCCCCGCTTTACCCATCTTAAAATCTGGTCACTTTAGGAATGTGAGAATCTCAGAAGAACCCTAACATGCATCTAGTTAGGGTTCAAATTCCAGATTACTGCAATAGATCTTTGTAGGAGAAACTGATCTAAAGTTCTTATTGAAATATTCTCTAAGGATATTTTCCTTAATCCCCACTTCTTGCCATTAACACAATAATATTCCAATATTATAGTTATTTATTCAGATCTATAGGACATATTAAACTAAGAAAAAACAAAAAAATATCTCTTTAGAAGAACAAAAATAACTGCAACTAAAATGCAGATTTCATAACCAGATCCACGTTCTATTTAAGACTTGTTTTTCTGATATTCCTATTTTGGGGGGAGGGGAGGGGAGGGGGAAGGTACATTTTACTTCTGGTTAATATGTCATTCTTTAGAAAGCTCCAATGCTTTTAGGCCTTGTGGTTGGTTTTAATATGGTAATGCCCAAGAAAGTTCAGGTAAAGAATAAATCACTCATATCAAAAGGAAGGAAAAGATCATTTTAACGGATTTGGAGAGAAGGGAATTCAGAAATGAGCTCTCATGCTGAAATCAAATCAGTTGTTTTTCTAGCTCAATTCATCTTCAGTGACAATGACTATTGATGATGATCTAAGATTTCAAATAAAAATCTTTCTTAGCTGTGCTTGGAGATGCCAAGGATAGGACTTTTCATCTGCAAATTGTCATTTGTGATCCTTCTCATTTGCCACATTGAATTACATACATACATACATACATACATACATACATACATACATACATGTGTGTTTGTGTGTGTGTGTGTGTGTGTGTAATGTATGTATCTCCAAGTACAGCTAAGAAAGATTTTATTTCAGAACCTTGTACCAGGTCCATCGTCAACTGGGTCAACAAGAACCATGATAGGTGTTAGAGTTCCTGGACATCTGGTGAAAAATGGGCTACAAGATCTAGAACTGTTGGCTGAGCAACCAGACCAACAGCTGCAGAACTATTGGAAAAAAAAGGGTTTGCCTATCACAAATATATGGAGATAAAACCAAAAGAAATAATATTCTGTTATTATGAATCAAGTCCAACAACAGAAGGATATTTGAAATGAAATGCACCAATTCTTGGAAAAACAATATCCAGAATCAGAAATAACAGAACAGAAGCTAGCAAATAAATTGTGATTTACAATAAAAAATAAAGTATTCACAGAATCAGAATTTGAAGAATTCCAAACATCTACCAGGGCAAAGAAATCAAAGCCTTGTCAGAAGCAACTAGGACTGTAGAGGTAAACCAAGGGGATTTGACAGCAGGGGAAGTCAGCACAGCTATATAATTGTTTTCATTTGGAAACAGATACTTTTTCCTCTGCCTCAGAAAGAACAAAACTCTCCATCTAAAGAGGAAGAGTCATGGAGCATTTAGAACAGCACAAAAATAACAGAATAAAATTGCCTGTATTGAAGCTTGTTCCAAAAAATGGCTAGCACAAACATTAAAAAATGCCAATACTGTAATATCAAGTGTAAGTACCAGCTCATTTCCAGAAACAAACCAACTTATGTACAGCACAAGTGCAGTTATAACTGAATATCTAGGATGCAAAGGGCATGATTCATTATTATTATTTTCCTGGTCTTCCTATTCAGGACTTTTAGTTCTGCTAAAAATGCTCTGATACTTTAGAATTCACAGACAAGCATTTGCTGAACAAAACCCCAAACTAGTTATTATTAATAAGAAAGACAAAAAAGGCTGGAAGTTACAGTACCTGAGGAGGCAGCCAAAGAAAAGAGAAACAACTGGACAAAATCACAAAATACAAAGACTTGCAAATAGAACAATTGCGGCAAAAGAAAGCAGAGGTAGTACCAATAGTAATAGATGCCTTAAGTGCAATTCCAAAACCTCTGGAGCATCACTTGAACACCAATGGCATTGTCAACTTTATCAACAGAAAATTGCAAACAGTGGCAACACAGTTTACATTCTACTTTATGAAACAACATCTGCCTAACCCAGATTCTTGGGAAAGACTTGATAGATGGATAAAAATGCCAAATCCAGTATAAACATCTGGCTGACTGCACAACAAGTCATAATAATCGTATAATTTTACACTGAATATGCATGTATGCCACCCATTACTTACCTAGGTTATCAAAGAAAGAATTTTGGCAGATTCAAGTTATAATTAATATTTGATGTCATCCTAGAAACTTGACTGAGTCAATAGTCCATAAATTACAACAACTTTTATCTATTTAATGAGTAATGTTGGCAATTATTTTGTGCCTCTAAGAACTATAAAGTAAAGCTGTTATGATTCTTTCCTGTCTCACTAGAAATCTTCTGGTCACAACAATATAAGCTTCTAAATATTCTTGTGCAAGAGAGAGGGTGGTCAATTAAGTATTCATACCCTTCTGTCCCTACCTGCGGGAAGATTGTTATATCTTTTTTTATTCTTTGGTTGTCAATCCTTTTCTCTGTGGTTAAAGTTATTTGGTCTTTTCTCATAAAATAATTTAGATTCCTAGTCCAAAATCTAACAATGGAGAACTGCAAATGGGTGAAGAAATATTATCAATAAATACATAAAATAATTAGTTACCTTTTCATATACAGTACTTAAGCTTTCAAATTACATACATTTCATCATTCTCCTTTCCTTTATGCTTGGGGTAAAATATTTCTGGACTGCTTAACTTTAGCAACATTATGATATAAACCATGTAATCTTGCAGACCTAATTGTGGAAGTGGATTAACAGAAGCATGAATTGGGTGATAATGTAAAGATGAAAACTTCTTTTTCTGAGATCTTTGCAATTGGAGATGAATTATACAGGCGAAACTCAAAAAATTAGAATATCATGCAAAAGTTCATTTATTTCAGTAATGCAACTTAAAAGGTTAAACTAATATATGAGATAGACTCATTACATGCAAAGCAAGATAGTTCAAGCCCTGACTTGTCATAATTGTGATGATTATGGCTTACAGGGCATGAAAACCCCAAATCCACAATCTCAAAAAATTTGAATATTACATGCAATCAATAAAACAAGGATTGCACAGAGAACAATATTGAACCTCTGAAAAGTATAAGCATGCATATGTACTCA
This sequence comes from Thamnophis elegans, assembly GCF_009769535.1. Classification (NCBI taxonomy): domain Eukaryota; kingdom Metazoa; phylum Chordata; class Lepidosauria; order Squamata; family Natricidae; genus Thamnophis; species Thamnophis elegans. Next base: position 39,944,497 of record NC_045547.1, on the reverse strand, counting down.
GTACTTGATTTCGACCCCTTTTGAGCAATTACTGCCCCAATGCAACATGGCATGGAAGCTATCAGCGTGTGGCACTGCTGAGGTGTTATAGAAGACCAGGATGCTTCAATAGCAGCCTTCAGCTCTTCTGCATTGTTCAGTCTCATGTCTCTCATCTTTCTCTTGGCAATGCCCCATAGATTCTCTATGGGGTTCAGGTCAGGCGAGTTTACTGGCCAATGAAGCACAGTAATCCCACGGTCATTGAACCAGGTTTTGGTGCTTTTGGCAGTGTGGGCAGGTGCCAAGTCTTGCTGGAAAATGAAGTCAGCATCCCCATAAAGCTCGTCTGCGGAAGGAAGCATGAAGTGCTACAAAATCTCCTGGTAGATGGCTGCATTGACCCTGGACTTAATGAAGCACAGTGGACCAACACCAGCAGATGACATGGCTCCCCAAATCAACACAGACTATGGAAACTTCACACTGGACTTCAAGCATCTTGCAGTGTGGGCCTCTCCATTCTTCCTCCATACTCTGGGTCCTTGGTTTCCAAATGAGATGGAAAAGTTGCTCTCATCAAAAAAAAGAGAGCTTTGGACCACTGAGCATCAGACCAGGTCTGTTTTTCTTTAGCCCAGTTAAGACGCTTCTGACGTTGTTGGTTTTCTGCACAACTGTCAGGTCAGCAGTCTTTCCCAGGATTGTGATTCCTACTGAACCAGACTGAGAGACCATTTAAAGGCCCAGGAACCCTTTGCAGGTGTTATGACTTAATTAGCTGATTAGAGTGTGACACTTTGAGCCTAGAATATTGCACCTTTTCACAATATTCTAATTTTCTGAGATTGTGGATTTGGGATTTTCATGAGCTGTAAGCAATAAGCAACACAATTATGATAAATCGTGGCTTTAACTATTTTGCTTTCCATGTAATGAGTCTATCTCATATATTAGTTTCACCTTTTAAGTTTCATTACTGAAATAAATGAACTTTTGCACAATATTCTAATTTTTTGAGTTTCACCTGTACTTATTGAAAAGGAGAACTTCTTTCTCCCCTGAAACATTTACCTAGAAGGGATGTTCTAGGACTCCCTGAAAATACAATAACAAGTGTGATATCAGGATGAAAGGTTCAAGCTTACAAGGGGACATTATGATGCCCAGCTTCTTCCTGTTACACAGAAACCTGTCAGCTCTACTCACTTCACCTGGGAACTGCAAAGATAATAAAAGTTACTTTTCCTTTTTAAATGTCTGATGACACAACCAAGTTGTGGATTAAAGAATTTGCATATACCATTTTCCCGAAAATAAGACAGGATCTTATTTTCTTTTGAACCCTCAAAATATTGATTGGGCCTTATGATCGGGGGGGGGGGCATATTGTTTTGGGGTTGCTGGGTGGTTGCTCTCTTGCGAGCAGGCACCCGAAGAGCCAGGCACAGCCTCAGGGGCAAATGGCTGTGTTGCACTGTCGCAGCAGTGCAACATACCAGCCATGAGGTGACCATGCTCACGAGCAGCCACACAGCAATCCCCCTTTCCAGCCAGGCAGAGCGCCACTCATCAACCCAGTGATATCCCAAAGGCACTAAGCCGCGTGGTGCTCTACCCTCCCCCCAGCTCCTGTGGCTTGGCACATTCAGAATACCCTTAGGTCAGTGCATGGCTCTCTGCCCGGCTGGAAAGGGAGGTTGCGCGAGTGCCTGTCTGCCCCCAGCTCATGTGCCTCCCAGCCTCACCATGCCCTGGCCCAGCTCTCCCTGCAGGACCAGGGCGCTGCTGCCGCCATGGCGCTCTGAGCATAACCTATTCTCCGGCTTCCAAACTCCAGAGATCCACAGCTGAGTCTTCCAGCAGCAGCCGCTCCGGGAGTTTGCTCTATGGTTGTGGGCTGGCTGCTGACAGAGCGTACTCCCAGAGTGGCAACTTCTGGAAGACTCTGCATCCTATCTCCTTGCTTTGGAAGATGCATAAAAAGCCATGCGTCAGTGGTGGGCAGCAGCGGTGGCAGCAGTGGAGATGTCCTGGCTCTGCAAGGAGAGTTAGGCAAGGGCATCATGAACCTGGGAGTCACATGAGCAGGGAGCAGAAAAGCTGCTTGCGCGACCCCTCTCTCCAGCCATGCAGAGCCCCATTCACTGACCTAGGGACATTCTGAAGGCGCCAAGCAGCGGGAGCCAGAGGGTGGCAAACAGCCATTCATGCGGCTTGGTGATACCCCTAGATCAGTGAAGGGCACTGTGCCCGGTTGGAAAGGGGGTTTGCTGGGCAACTGCTTGGCTGCTGCAACAGTGCAACACAGCTATTCGACCCTGAGGCTGTGCTCGGCTCTTCGGGAGCCCGCTCGCAAGAGAGCAACCACTCGGCAACCCCCCTCTCCAGTTAGGCACAGCACCACTCACTGACCTGTCTGGTGGCAGCTCCAACGGCTCCTGCTGGACCACAACAGCTCTCCCACACTAATATCACTTTAAATTATAATATAGATGCACAACCATTCTGTAGAATGATTTATCACCACTTGAAGAAGAAATGGCTTGGAGTCTCTGGGCAAAGGTTTTGGAGACATCTATATGGGATTATATGCCAACAAAAAAAAACCCAGTAATATGTGAGAATTTTGTTCTAGTGAACAGTCTATAACAGTCCATGTGAGGAAACTATATTAATATCAATCCTGTACAATCTCAACCTTGTCTCGCAGACTCTTTATCAGCAGAATGTTAACGTGACACAAAGATAGTATAGGGTCTGGATCCCAAACCTAACCCTATAAGTATTAAAATGTATAGAGACACTTTCTGTGGAAACAATAAGGGTTTTTGTTCTACCTGATTTTTTAATATTTAAAAATGTTTTTATTATACAAAAAGGAAGTTTGAATGCTACAAGGCAAAGTGCAAGTTTTCATCACCATTTTTATTTGTAAGAATGCTTCGGTACTTAAAACCTTTGTTTTGTTTTGTTTCTTTGAAAATAAAAATGGTGGACTTTCAAGGAAGAATTGGTGAATTGAAGATGACTCTGCTCTCACGACCACAGTGGAACAAAGAGCCGTAGGTGGATCAGCTGTTTAGAATTCTTCTCTCAACAGGGAGATTTGGGATAGCAATAGCAGTTAGACTTATATACCACTTCATAGTGCTTCGCAGCCCTCTCTAACTGGTTTACAGATATAAGCATATCAGCATATTGCCCCCAACAATCTGAGTCCTCATTTTACCAACCTTAGACGGTTGAATCAACCTTGAGCTGGCCAGGATCAAACTCCTGGCAGTCAGTAGAATTAGCCTTCAATATTGCATTCTAACCATTGTATTACCACAGCTCATCCACAAGTGCTCCCACTATATGCTTCTCACAAGGTGAGGATGAAATAACAGTCTCCAACAGGTTTAGAGATTTGGGGACCAGGCAATACCATCTTTGCTCAAACTCTGGTTGGCACCTTTGTGGATATAGGATTTGCCTCCTTCTTTTTCTAATCACCTTTGGAAATTGCTTATTAGTTGCTTTTCAGCTATTTTGAAAGACAGGTTTTACTACTCTTGGTAAATTTCCTTTAATTTTTAAAGAAGTTTTAAATAGCAGTTTGATGAATTTAAAGAATCTTCTTTTGGAATAAACAGCAAAAAGTGGATATTAAAAAGTTGATTTTGGAAAGTTACAAATGGGCTAATGGTACAGATGGATTCGAAATAATATTTTTAAATTATTTATAAGAACCATTCCTGTGGGAGATACTGTTGTTTTGAAGTCTTTAAAAAAATGATAAGATAGGTTAGATACCAGAAAAAAACTAAAGGTTACAGTTAAAGAAGAAAAACACTTAAATTTCACATACTAATAAAGAACAAAACAAAATACTCAATCTATATTTCTTGATTCTCATGTTGTTCACATTTTGAACATACAGGAGGAAATAGTGTCATAATGAAAGTCATTTGTAATATAAAGGAAATAGAAGCCTCAGTGTAGAACAGGCTAGGTGCATTGCCAACATATTGCTTTTCACACCTATTATATCAGTATTGGTGAACCAGCTGGTCATTGCCCACACATGCGTGCCAGAAACTAGAAAACCAACTGGCCGGTGTGCATGCAGGTGCTAGAAACCAGAAGAGCAGCCGCCCGGTGCACATGTGCACGCTGGGAAGATGATCTTCCAGTTTCCGGCATGCACATGCACACTGGCCAACTGGTCCAGAAACCGGAAGACAGGTGACTGGTGTGCATGCGCGCACTGAAAACCAGAAGAACAGCCACCCAGCACGTGCATGTACACTGGGAGGCTGCTCTTCCAGTTTCTGGCACTCCCAGCTGGCTGGCGCACCAGAACCTAGAAGAGCAATGGCTTGTGTGCCCGGACAGATGGCTCTGTGTGCCATTTCCGGTACATGTACCATAGATTCACCATCACAGTATTATACAGTACATACACTAACCTTTGCATGTATATGCATTATGTAAGACTGCCACAGGATATACACAATACAAAATCTCCCACTTCCCCAATCCACATGTAAAAAAAATATTATTTTTAGATAAAACTATTTATTCCCTTTCCATTCCATACCTCTCCAGTGGAAACTGTTATTCCTCTATCAAAATACTTTTTTTTTGCTCACCAGTAAAGAATACTTCAGCTTCTAGTAATACAATACTCAGCAATGTTTGCAAGCATAAGCAATGTTCACTTCCCTCTCATGTCAATGCTGACCAGATGTCCAGCAGATTCCCAATTATTACAGGTCCAATTATCAAAATCCCTCCATAACTCCTCACAGGCAAGAGAAAATCATGGATCAAGCCATTATTTACTTTCTTTTCCCATAAAAGCAGCCTTTTCTTATCTTTAATTACAGACATTTCCACATGGCAACTTTCAGCAGCCTGTCTCCTATGTGTAAACTGGCTGGAAAATAGCTTTAAAAGAAATCCTTTTCCGGATTTCAACCTGCTACAGTGATTTTTTTTTTTTTTGCACCACAATTACCAAAGCCTTGCTGGATAGATTTCCCTGCTTAATTATCTCTCCTGGATCATTTTTGTTCTTTTTTTTAAGGACATGTACATATTTTTATCGATCCATCAATAAACTTAATAAATGAAAGCAACCATCCTTCATAATAACCAAACAGTGTTACCTATAGTGAAATGAAGCACAATCCAAGGCAAAAACATACTTCTGATGCATAGCAGAAAAAGATGAATAACCTTCCCAGTAAACAGCACATTGGTAGAGAATGATATCATGTGATCCTGTCCTCAATAAATGATCAATTAATAAGGAGAGAGTATGCAATCTGCTCAGCCATTCCACCTGGATTACTTATCTTGTTCTGTGTGGGAATTTCCATTGAAGTAGGTTTAGAAGCTTTGCTTAATGTACTGTGCATCTGGGCTCACATATTGTGTGAAGAAAAAAGTTTTCAATTTGTTTTTTGTTTAACATCCGGAATGAATTTAGTCACCAAAATTTCAAAACTGTAGTCCACAGTGCAGACTATTGCCAAACCAACCAATTGTGATTGGGGTTTCCCCCGCTCCACAATCTATCAAGAAGTGGGATGTTCCCTAAAAGCTATTTATGATTAACCTTTCATATAAAATTAGATGTGTTAATTTATAGTTTGGAAAAATTGCAGGTATGAAAAATGTATAAAAAGTCCCAATTTTTAGTAGGCAGTATGGTACCGTATATACTCGAGTATAGGCCGACCCGAATATAAGCCGAGGCACCTAATTTTACCACAAAAAAACTGGAAAAGTTATTGACTCGAGTATAAGCCTAGGGTGGGAAATGCAGCAGCTACCGGTAAATTTCAAAAATAAAAATAGATACCAATAATGTTTTTGAATATTTATTTCAAAGAAAAACAGTAAACTAGCGGTGTATTCAATGAAATACTTCACTCACCTCATGATGCTGATGTCCCGCTGTGATGATGATGTCCCGTGCAGCCGCGGGAGCGATGTCCCGCCTCCTATGACACACGGCACAGTGATTCCTATCATTGGATCACTGTACCAGAGGAGGTGGGACATAGCTATGTGGCTGCTTGCCATAACAAGGAGGAGGTGGGACATCGTTGCAGAGCGGCAGGAGGGGGAGGAAGGGGAATCATAAGACAGCCCTGCATTACATTAGAACGTGAGGAGGGGGGATGGTGCGGTGCGCGCTGCGCGGCAAACTGACACAGAGGGAGGGGAAACTCACAGGGGCGCCGGGCCATTCACGAGCCTCACCCAGCGGCATGGCCCCGCCCCTTTTTCTCCTCCATTTCGGGCAAATTTTTCACTGACTCGAGTATAAGCCGAGTCGGCTTTTTTCAGTCCAAAAAGTGGGCTGAAAAACTAGGCTTATACTTGAGTATATACAGTATTCCAATTCTAAACGTTATTATATTACTATGCATATTTTGCTATGGTCATATGTATGTTTTCTATGACTTTTATAACACATGTTTAATCTACTGTCAAAATGTATGATGCCCTCTTATTAAGCCCAATGATCTAGTTAACAAGTATTCTTTCTTCTAGAAATAGTTTTCTTTTTGTGTGCTGTCTCTCCCTTATCTTATCAACAGCTTTTTCATATATAGATTACAATCAATGACACGACTGTACAGCTTCTTTATTTATGAATCATGTTTGGAATGTTCATAGACAATGTTGGCATTTACATAACTTTGTTCTCACTATGAAATAATTCCCATAAGCGTCTCACAAGACCGAGTGGCTGTTGTGTTTCCCTCCCAAGAATTTGGCCAGTATTCCATCACTCAGGCTGGGGGGTGAAAATTTATGCCCCTCAGACAGGGCACACAACTTGGGAGTCCTCCTGGACCCACAGCTGACCTTAGAACATCACCTGTCGGCTGTGACCAGGGGGGCATTTGCCCAGATTCGCCTGGTGCACCAGTTGCGCCCCTACCTGAACCGGGAGGCACTCGCGACAGTCACTCACGCCCTCGTGACCTCAAGACTGGACTACTGCAATGCGCTCTACATGGGGCAGCCTTTGAAGAGTATTCAGAGACTACAACTCGTCCAGAATGCAGCCGCACGAGCGATTGTGGGTGCACCTCGGTACACCCACATTACACCTATCCTCCGCGAGCTGGACTGGCTACCGATCGGTCTCCGGATATGCTTCAAAGTGCTAGTCGTAACTTATAAAGCCCTTCATGGTATTGGACCTGGGTACTTGAGAGACCGCCTGCTGCCAATTACCTCCCACAGACCCATTAGATCGCACATGGTCGGCCTCCTCCGGGTTCCGTTTACCAGCCAATGCCATCTGGCTACCACCCGGGGGAGGGCCTTCTCTGTAGCAGCTCCGGCCCTTTGGAATGAACTCCCCGCGGAGATTCGGACCCTCACCTCTCTCCAGGCCTTCCGGAAAGCCGTCAAAACCTGGCTGTGCCGGCAGGCCTGGGGTTGATGAGTTCCCCTCCCCTCTCGACTTGTATGGCTGTATGACTCTTGTGTATTTTAATTACGTGTATTGTGTTTGTATCCTCTTTCCCCTTTTGAGTTGTTCGCCGCCCTGAGTCCCTCCCGGAGAAGGGCGGCATACAAATAAACTAAATCTTAATCTTAATCTTAATCTCATGAAAAGCATCAAGTCTTGACTTAATTAACTCTTTTTGCAGGCTCCTTTTCTAGAAAAGCTTCTGATCATCATGGACTTAGTCAATGTGCATTCATGGAACCCCAATGTCCAGAAACAATAGTTGCAGAATATCATGATAATGAGGAAAATATACTGGAGAATGTTTGTGTCTAATAGCTTTAACCATGTTTTCTTTGGTTTGTGGCGATTTCCAATTGTGGTACATATCAAAAGGGCCTCTTGGGCTTATCTGGAAGTAACTTGGACCTGCAGCAAAACTACTTCCCTATTATATAAAATGGCCCAAAACAAGGTTCTTGGTAGTTGACGTTGCTAAAAGTTGAACTATTATGCAATATGGGAAACAATTAAGCACAAAAGGAGGAGAAATGTAATGAAAGAATGAAAGTGATTATCACAATGTGTCATAAGACAATTAGTTCTGCAAGTAATATCAGAGTAAGCAGAGTGCTATATGTTGACTGTGCTGTATTTTAAGATTTTTACATCGTATCATTGCTACTAAACATAAAGCCACAGAGAAACTAACTTTTATACTTCAAAGTGGCCTGTGTTTGGAAAAAAAGTATCCTTAAAAGTAGCCATCTTTTTTTTAAGACTTGCAAAAAGCTGGCACTTTCCTTGGTTCCCATGTATATCAGTATAGAAAAAGTATGTTGCAGTATAAAAAAATCAAGAAAAGCGCCACCAAGACATGTTGAATGCATGACTATAACGGGCATCTCTACCAGAGGTGGTATTCAGCAGGCTCTGACCAGTTCTGGAGAACCGGTAGTGGAAATATTGAGTAGTTTGGAGAATCAGTAAAAACAACCTGACTGGCCCCACCCCCATCTATTCTCTGCCTCTCAGTCCCAGCTGATCTGGAGGGAATGGGGATTTTGAAGTAACTTTCCCCTAGAGTGGGGAGGGAATGGAGATTTTACAGTATCCTTCCCCTGCCACTTCCCCCAGTCATGCAACACCCACCAAGCCACATCCACAGAACCGGTAGTAAAAAAAATTGAATCCCACCTCTGATCTCTACTATAGATGCTTTAATAACACCAGGCTTTTTGAAGGGTATTCTCTTTTGTACTGTCAATTATTTCAGTGTTTCTCAAATTTTCTTAGCTATAAGAAATAATTTTAGCTTCAGTTGCTTTTTCCATCTGCTTCCTTGGAACTTAAAATAAATTAAAACCCTAAGAATTATGGTTAGGAAAAAATAATCCCCAGGCTGCCAGGTCTTGTTTACCACACTGGATTCCAGATTTAATTTAATACCATGATATAAGGAAATACAATAAAATGAACTTTGTTTATTTCACTGGATGGTGCCATAGTAGAGAAAGAGAATGATAACAAAAAGGAAAAGGCAAATTTATTGTATTCATGATTTGGAACAGGTTTATTAATAATAGGACACATTCATAGAAATATCCGGAGACAGTGGGTTATATTTTTAGTTTTAGTCTGCTTTCTTTCCAATTCCTATCAATTATGGAAAAACCTCTGAAATAAAGATATGAGTTTTGCACAGTTAGAGACAGAGGAAATTCAAAAGTGCCCTTTCAAATTAATAAGATAGGCTATGTCCCATTTCTAAAGCCATCTTCCATATATGCAGCGATACCTGGAAACTCATTGTTAATTGGCTCTGGGAGGCATAATGAGTACCAAAAAACAATAAGTATCTAACATTTTTTCCCATAAGGAAGAATTTAGTGAGTTACAAGTCCGCCAACACTGATAAGCTATAACTTGTGCATTGAGTACCCAACAACTGCTGAGTATTGGCTGGGACAAAAATTTCACATCAAAATGTGTTGAGTACTAAATTTGATGAATTTCAAAGCAGTTAACTACAAAGGTACCACTGTATTTTTAAGTGCGCAGTTTACATTATATTATTTTAGACGTTCTTAGAAATATCACTTTTCTGAAGCTGTCCATGTGCTGTGAGATAATACATGTTCCCTTCAACATCCCCTGGGCCTGGTGTTGCTGTCATTTAGGAAAACTAAAATGAGCCTTTAGAGTGGACCAACTTGTGATCCCAGTTTGATATTGAGATTTTATTCTTTGGTTTTGGGGTGTGTGTGGGGGGAGAAGCAGTGGCAAGGCCTGGGGAGGAGTCAAAAGACGAATCAGTCTCTACATTGCCATGTCCAACCCCTCTTTAAGTCTGTTAACCCTTATCTACTTTCAAAATAATGCTGTTAGTTGACTAGATTCCTCTACATAGGCATGAATAACAAATCAGTTTAATTGGAACTTAAAGTGTAGCCTTGGTCTTTTGCTCTTGAAGCACACACACACACGTACAAACACAAACATAATACACTTTAATATTTTAGAAACAATGTGTTGAGACAGAATGGATGTCCTTGAAATCACCAGGAGAGAAGTCAATTCAGATGAGTAATAGTAGGTAACATATAGTCAGTAGAATTACAGGGAAAGGTTGCAATTCAGCAGTGGAGCACAATACAAAATTATCACTCTTTGTGGCTCTCCTTGGAGATGCAAGAAGGGGCAGAAGGATGAACTAAAATCAAGTCGTTAGTCTTCCTTTATTAATATGTAGAACTACATTTATTTTAAAATAATGACTGAAGTCTAGAACTGCAATAGCAGATTTATTTATTATTTATTTATTAAGAAAATGTACATAGCTGCCCCCCAACTCACTCATGGAGATTTCAATCATCTTACAGAAGTAAAACCCCAAATACAAAACCAATCCAATAATGGAAAAGGCTTCTTGGTCCCACTACATGGACCTTATTAATAGAGGGGACCCATAACATAACATACTTTCCTACTCTGGTGAATTGGGTAGATATAATTGGGGAAAATAATCCTTCAACTAATTCATGTAGGATCTTAAAGCTAGCAAACAATAGCTTAAATTGGACTCAGAAGCAAATTGACAACCAATGCAGTTCCTGCAAGTGTGGTGACACATGTGCAAATCTAGACCTACACAAAACTATATGGGCTGCCATACGTTGAACCAATTGAAATTTCCAAATACTTTTCAAGGGTAGTCCCATGTACAGCACATTGCAGTAGTCAAGTTGAGAGATGACTAGGGCATGGATGATTGTGATGGCTTTTTTGGTCCTGGAAATGGTGTAGCTAATTCATAACCCCAGTTGCACAAAGGCCCTCCTGGCCACAAGTTCCACCTGCTGTTTAGCAGGAGTTGTAAGTCCACAGGAACACCTGAATTATACTTGAGTCCATCTGAAGCAATGCAACCCATCCAGGGCCAAAGATGTCAACTCTCCATGGACCAAAAAGCCCTAATCCAGAGCCATTCCATCTTAGGAAGAGGGAAGACTCAACATTGCCTAACTTACCATAGGCTGAGACATGCAGCTGAAAATCTGCAAGCCCAAAATCAAAAAGGACACATGGTGAGTCTCCCAAACTGAATTCTTTATAGTTTCACCCCTATAGACAACATCTTGTCAGACTGAGCATTCATCTGTTGGCATCTACAATGCACTCTATAAACTATTGGGGAGAGGCTGTCTTCACTTGCTTTGTTTCACATGTCTCCTTCTACCTCCTTACTACATTCCATCATAGTATCATCAGCATAGTGATGATGTCTCAGCAAATGATGACAATTTCACTCAGCAGTTTCACGTCGATGTTAAACAGAAGCAGAAAAAGTAACTAGCCTAAGGAGGAACTTTTCATTTCCTATCAACACTGAATGTGAATGGCCAAAGGAAGGAAGTGAAACAAGACAACACAGTGTTCCTCATTCCCACCCCTGAAGCTACTTCAGAAAGATATGAATGGTATTGAAGACCATCAGTATGTCAAGTAGAACAAGGATGGACCAACTACCTCATCCTACTTCCACTAGGGATAATCAAAAAGCAGAATAAATGACATTTCCATGCCATAGCCAGGCCTGAATGCCAACTGAAAAGGGTCCAAATAATCAGAATTGAAGACGCTTTTTGCATGAGAAATAAAACATCTTCAAAGAAAAACCAGAAAGTCCAGTTGCCTCTTGAAAAAGCACCTTTGGGATGTCTAAATAACCTGTTTCATCCAGGAACTTCTGGACCTGCAATGCAACCACTTTCTCAATAACCTTCCTCAAAAAGGAAAGGTTGGAGATAGGACAAAAATTATTGAATAAGATGGAGCCAGCTATTGCCTTTTAAGAGGGCAGACCATGGCTTCATAAAAGGCTGGGGCATAATCCCTTCCCCCGCAGAGAAGCATTAATCATTGCCAGAATCCATTCACATGTCACCTCCCAGGAAACTTTCACAAGCCAGGAGGGACACAGAAATAAGACACAGGTGGTTGTAGTCATACTTTCTAGGGTCCTGTCCACTTCTTCAAGAGTAACACAGTTAAACTATTCCCAGGCAGCTGGGCAAGAATCTGTAACAGACACCTCCACCAGACCAACAGCCACATCAATATCTAAGTGGAAATTAATCCAGGCAACTTTGTCTTCCAGAAACTAGGCAAATGCTTTTGACCTCTACATACGCCTTCCCCAGAAGGTAATGAGTTATCTTAAAGAGGGTCACCTGGTGATCATCAGCAGATACAATTAGATTGGATAGGTTTTTTAAAGAATAGAATAGAATAGAATAGAATAGAATAATTATTTATTGGCCAAGTGTAATTGGACATGTCTTTGGTGCATATGCTCTCAGTGTACATAAAGAAAAAAATAAAATATATTAATCAAGAATCACAACACTTAGTGATAGTCGTAGGTTACTAATAAGCAATCAAATCGTACTAGGAAACAGAACAATATAAATTGTAAAAATACAAGCAACGTGGTTATAGTATTTACAACATGTATTTATACTTTGCTGTCCAGATCGCCTTGAGGTAGGCTATAATACCAACTCTTACCCATGTTCAGTTGAGTTCATTCTTTGTTTCTGCCAATGGTACTCTAGTTATTTCTTAATCAGTTTCATCTCTGAATTCTGACGTATACCAGGGGAGTGGCAGGCAGATATCCACAGGTGAGGACAGGTCACAGGAGCATAATCCTGTCCAAAGCCTCAGTCCCCTTCCTATTCCAAGGAGCAACTGGGAATCAGCAGAATTAAACAGCAGATCCTCAGTTAGTTCCTTCTGAAACCCATCCAGGTCCATTAGTCACTGCGGGAGGACCAATCTGCATCCCTATAGAGGGATATGACTCGAGACAAGCTCATAATTGAGTTCTGGACAACTTGACCCTCAGACCTCCAACCCCACCCCCTGGAATGGCAGATTGAAGTTCCCCAAAACTATGAGTCTGAGGATCTCCATCACCAGCTCTGTAGCAAGGACCAGAAGCTCAGACAGGGAAGCTGCTATACCAACAACTGCAATCTCACCTGATCCCTCAAGCCCAACATTTTAAAAATGTCTTATAATCACCCACTTGTGGAACGATATTCCTGAAAGCCACCATTGATTCTCTGGTGACAACAGCCAGATCCCTTCCTGTCTCTGTAATCTAAGTTGGTGTCACACTCCATAACCAGCTGGGCACATTTCCAAGACAGGAACCCCACCATCTGCACCTAGCTAGGTCTCGGTGAGATGTCAGATCAGCCTTCTCCACAAGAATCAGATCAGCACTAAAGCAAGCCTTATTACAGGCTGAACTGGCATTTAGAAAAGAAACAGCCTAAAACTCAGGTATCCACAGATTTGCTAACTAGGTTAATGGGTTGAATGCAAGGGCTGGAACATAAGAGTACATAAGTACTAAATACTGGATGTGTTCCCCACAAGGGGCATGACCCTTGTCTCCTGCCATATTCCCCATTACTTGTTACCACCAAAATACATTGCCCTACCTTGCCTTCCTCATCAGCCATACCATTCTCCATTCTCCAGCCTCAAAACTCTTTTATTGATCTGAAAGGGGAACCCCCTTCAACTAATGAACAAGCAGGGATACGGTGAGTCCAACAAGTGCTAAAGCATTTATTCTTCAAGCCACTACCATTTCCTTACTGCAACAACAGTGATGTCACATCAAACACCTCCTCATCCCCCTCTACATTCACACTACATCCATACAACCCTCAAACACCAGCCTCGCTCATTATTCTCATCCACCAGACAATATGAGACATTTACACACACACACACACACACACACACACACACACACACACACACAGAAGGACAAACACAGTCAGACTGACTCTCCCCAATCTTCTCCACAACTCCAGGTTCTTTTGTACAACCTTCCAAAGTCAGATCGTAAATTAAACGAGAGATCAGCCTCAAAGATACAGCTGCACCAAGCCCTACACTGATAAAAGTCCAAACGCCTAAAAGGCAGTCAACCAAAAATCCAGCCAACAGCCTATTACACTCCACAAAATGAGCATTAATGTGAGTAGGTCTATCTGTGGGCCGGGGGATCCCAATAGTCCAGTAGAGTAAGTGTGGCAGTTTAAATATGAAGAAACATTAAAAAGTTGTATTATGAGGCACTCTGATGCAATAACATGCAGTTCACCAGCTGAAATCTTTTTCTTAGAATACTAAAAAAAGAAAATGTAGTGTTAGCATTGCTTCACTAATGTATACTCTTATGCACTTTGAAGTCAAAAGCAAATTAAAAGTTTCAAGCATAGAAATCCAAATGGATTTAATTAAATTAGCTTGCAGTAATTCATAACTTGTGGTTAAACAAAAGATTTTTTTTTGCAGTTTCCTCCCTCCTTGCTATTCAGTGTGGTTCGTGGTTATTATGTATATGAACTTATGCAATTCTGAATTTCTGTTTGCAGAAACCAAATACCATATGCTCAATAGTTATGCTGCCTTATGGCTTTTTGTTAAGATTGAAACATTATTAACTTTTATTCCTAGTTGCTCATGAATGAAAGCTATGGCAATCTAATTGAGCTGCCTTGTTTTCTATTTTCTAGGTGTCAACCTTGTTCTATTAAAAACATGCATGCACATATAAATCACAGCTTTATATAGCAGAATTTTTAAATTATGTGTAAGAATATATTCTGCCTGTAACATTACTTGTAAGAAAAACTAATTAATTTAATTATTTTAACAAGTCAGCATTAATTACAGTTATAATTAGATAGTTTAATATCATCATAAAATAACAGTCACCCCCCCAAGCAAACACTTCATTATCAAACAACAAATAATAGCATCCATAATTTAAAAAAATGAGATCGGAATATATACCTACATATTATCAGATGCAGCCATCTTGCTAATCTCAGAAACATTAAGTGGGCCCAATATCATTAAAGCTTGGATGGGAGACTATCTGGAAATCATAGTGCTGTAGTCTGGGCTATGAGATTAAAAAACCACTATGGAAGAAGGCAATGTCAAATCATTCTGGACCGTTGCCAAGAATTTGATTTATTAATCCTGCAAAACATTAATTCTGTAGAAGTTGGTTTACTCTTCAAGGAGAGTGGCAAAGGGATATAATGGATATCAGGGCCACTGCAGAACAGCAAACACACATCAGGTCCAGAGATTTGGCTCTAAGGTGAAAGGAGACCCCTTTGAGAAGGACAAGATTAGATCAATAACGTTTTTCTCTGAAGCTTGGACAGTGGCCAGGCAATTTGGCTGAAAAAGAAATCCCCTTTCTCTCTAAATATAAGTGTTGCTCAAGGAGAAGAAAGTTGCCTACTACTGACTTAAACTCTGAGAATGTATCATGTTTCTTTGGATCAAAATATGCCTGCAGAGGTTGTGAGTATGAACAGTCCAGAGAACTGAATGATATTTTACTCTACAATGGTTAATTAGACTATCACTGCTGGCTAACTAGAAACTCACTGTTCAGAGATCTCCAAGTTCCAACTATTTGTTAATTCAAGGCCTGTGCAGCCACCTTACTCCTTTTTCATGCCATTTAAGGTTACTAGGCATATAATAGCTGTTTTTATCTCTCTGTGTTTCCATGAACAGCCCTCCAGATGACAGAGGGCAAACATTTATACAGAAGGCAAATAAGTTAGTGGCATCCAAATGGGAATAAAAGGAAGTGTAGAGCTATGGGAACTAAAGTATAGCCCCCAGACACTACATGAAGAATAAGTCTGAAGGGAGCATATCAATTAGAAAATTTTTCATATAACTAGCATTGAAAGGAAAATTACATTGAAACAGAAGTATAGACAGACATTGCAATGATATTAACAAAAGCTTCCAATTAATCATTGGTAGTGCATAAGATTATTGTGGAGAGAGCTGCTATGAACCATTTTGCTATTCTTCAAGAAAAAGGATATAAATATGATGAATATGCTTAAATTATTGCTGATACACACTAAATGTCAAGACAGAAATAACATATTAGCAGATCTTAAAGATCTCCTCTTGGGAAAAGAAACAGTACAGAAGGAAGCTTGCATTCTCAACACCCTTCTATGTTCTTGGTAGATGTTTCTTTTACACAATCCTATAATTATTTTCATTACAACCCTGTTTACTTATTGTGCTTCCTTTAAATTCTTTTGAACTCCATTTGATAAATTGGACCATATCTTTACTATACTCAGTTCCCTTTCTTATACTTCAAAATTAAACCTTAATACCACAAGAAATTGCTGTTTTCACACTATGTAATGCAATTTACAATTTCTAATACATTCTAGATAGCACAAAAAGAGATATTCACTGGATTTTTAAAGCCTAAGCTCCTAAGCAATTCTTAGGAGGTAACATAGTATTTTTTTACATTGTCAGAAGCAGCTTAGCATCTTAAACTGCGAGGAAGCTAGATAGATGATAGATAGATAGATAGATAGATAGATAGATAGATAGATAGATGACAAAATCTATATCATTAGAAAATTACAATGAACAAACATTTGTCTACCTGACAATTCATTATCAATATTGCAATCAACATGTTTAAGAAAACGGATGATCAGAAAATCTTGTATGTTAGTATTTTTTAAAGGCTTAAGTTGTATTAATATATGTATTAATTTCTTAATCCTCCTTTGTGAATATGTCAAACAAATTCAGAAAACACTTTGTCAGAACATTTCAATATGCTTTTAATGTGCACTGTACTGTATCTTGGCTAAACTATTTTCTCTGTCTGCACCTTCATAGTTTATATAGAGTATTATGTACTTTATACTGAAGCATGCATCAGTCAAAAGGGCAGCAGTTGCTGCTGAAACCTACTGCCTCTGCATACTTTGTTCTATGATCACTGTATGCATAGCATGCTGCAATTCTGGCAATCAATCCTCTACCGATATACTTAGTTTTGTCTTCCTTCACTGACAAATGTATCAAGTTGTGGAGTGTGATCATATACTAGCATCTAGAAGTTCACAAATGCATAAATCGTCAAATCTCCTTCTATAATTAAAGTTTTCTTGATAATATTCAAGACTGGAAAGCAATCAGAAAATCTTTTTTGCCCGTGTACATCCAGTACAGACCGTGAGCACTTAATCAAGAGGATGCCCTGCTGAATATAGCCTTGGAAACAAGACACAGTGTATATAGTCACTTTTGTGTGGTTATTCAATAGGTCAGTGGTTCCCAAACTTGGCAACTTTAAGACTTGTGGACTTCAACTCCCAGAATTTTCCAGCCAGCAGAGCTGGAGAACTCAACCAGTGTATCGCATCTACACCCTCTATTTCTTATTCTTCTGTACAAACTCTACAAATGATTACAAATATAATATCTCTAAAGGAATACCCTTTGATTAGATGATACATTGCACACACATCTATATTCATGTAGACTCAGAAAAACTACCAATGCAAACCTGGAAGCTGAAAGGAAAATCTGCTGCTGAAAAGACTTAAATTTGTATTGTTGTTAACCACCTAGAATTATTTACTTAAGTTGGGCAGCAGTATACATTTTCTAAACAAACAAACAATATAGAAATGTTGTTCTTCAAGGATGCTGAAATTGCTAAATATTTAAACAAACAAACATTTTGTCACAAATTTCTAGAATTTCCTATGAATATTACTGTTAAATCGGCGGTAGTAAGTAAACGGAGGCTGCAACAATTACACTTTACCTTGTCTTTGTTGTTGCTTATGTATAGCCTTCAATGTATGACCGATCACTTAATAACCCTCTCCACATAGTCACATGACCACATTTTGGGTGCTTGATAACAGTTTGCATTTACACCATCCCATGGTTAGACAACCACAATTAACACCTTTTTTGCTGTGTTTATTTCTAGTTTATTTGCCCATAGCAAATAAAGAATTTGCTTAATGGCTGCAGCTTAAATTTGCTTTATGACTGCTGCAAAAAGGTCATAAAATGGACCACCATTGTAAAGACCCATTTTTTGCTTTATGACTGCTGCAAAAAGGTCATAAAATGGGTCTTTAACATGGTGGTCCATTTTACAACTATCATAACTTACAACTATGTAGATGGGCAGGCTCTATTACATCGTAAGTCAAGAGCTACCTATAATGCCTATTTCAATAGTTCTTCTATTTCTAGTTCAAATATTTACCCAAGTAAAGTGAAAAGGCCATATTAGATCAGAAAAAGGCCTACCTAATCTACCACCCAGAGATTAGCAAGAACTGAAAGTCTTTTTCATTAAGTTCCCCTGGAGTGCAAAATGCACATATCTAGCTCATCAATCTTATGGTTGCACAGTGGTCAGCACTGGATATAAGTAGATAATAGGATTGTTTTGTGGGGTTTTTTTTGGGGGGGAGGCGTCTCCTTTGCCTCCACTTAGTATACTACATAACACAAGGTGTGTACTAAGAAGCCTCTTCCCCCACTTTTTTCTTAGAGTTTCCACTGCATGGCATTTCTGGGTATAATATCAAACAGTCCTCTACCTGGATTTTCTGAGCATTTGTCAGCTACAGAAACAATTACCAGATCAACAGAAACAAATTCTTCAACAGAAGTTAAAAGCAAGTTATTTATAAATTAATTTTCAAGCATTAATATTCCTGAGTAACTACAAATATTGCAAGTCACAGTGCATTTTATCAATTGGTATTAATGTCATAAGAAACTAGAAATTCATACTTAAGCAACTCAGACTACAGATCTCAAATAATTTTTAGAAGCAGATCCAATAACCTCCAAGGATCCATGCCAGAACAAGTAATTTGAGGATGAAGACCTGTGGATGCTTGTAGTTTTCAAATAATATATTCAGGGCAGGCTCCTAGTCCAGCAACTCTTGGATTCATTTGGATTCATTTTCAATTTTTAATATAAACACAATATTAACATTTACACTTATGAACAAGCTTTAAGTGGGCAATGCAAAGATTTTTGGGATAAATGTTCTCAAGAAATGCTATATTAAAATAGATTATCCTTAGTATCATTAGACTAATAAATAAAGGACATGCGCTGAGTTCAAGGAAGAAAAGTGTGGGAATAAAATTCCCTATTAAAATAACCTTTATTTTGTCTCTCATTAGGTTCCTTTAAATTTACTGATTTGGCATTTCACAAATTGCAGAACACCCACTAGCAATATGGAACCTCCCAACAAAACACAACTGAAGATAGGTGAAGTGAATTGATATGCTTTATTTGAAGTGGATGTCATTTTTAAATATTGACTTCTCTACACATTATCCCAGGTTATTCAACTTCAACTACCAAATAACCTGCTTGAACTATAGAAATATAACTTCATATCACAGCGTTGAATCATGCACATGCTAGTTAACACAGGAGGCTGATGTCTTTCAGCAACCCAAACGGTTGACGTTTGTTTTAAACTGTCTACACTAAGAGTGGTGTGCCAAAAATACCAAACTAAGTACGCTCAATGTTATAAAAGATACAGTCCATGCAGAGAGCCTCGATTTTGAAACAAAGCAATGTGTAAAGCCAGTGCCAATTTACACGGAATCCCTCCCTCAATCCACCCTTTCAAAAGTCTGGTTAAGATTCATTTTAGTCTAGTTAAAATTCACTTTACATATATCAGTACTGAGAGCCAGTTTGGTCTAGTGGTTAAGACGCCAGGTTAGAAAGTGGAAGACCTTCAGTTCTAATCCTGCCTTAATCATGAAAGCCAGTCACTTTCTCTAAGCCAAATTCACTTCACAAGGTGGTTGTTGTGGGGAAAATAGGAGGAAGAAAGGCATGTAAGGTATGTCCATTGCCCTGAATTACTTAGAAAAAATAATAAAACAAACAAATGAACAAACAAACAAATAATGCTGCTGCATGTCTTACAGTTAAGTGCTTATAGCAACAACAGTACTTATTTGGACTGAGTTCTGCAAACACATCTAGATATAAAACTATTAACAAGACTCATTGGCTGCATCCAACAGTTCTAAACCATGGTTTATGAAATTTAAGAGAAGGATGACTTGTCTTACATCAGCTTCAGACAAAAGTGAAACTAAAATTCTTTATATTTT
This sequence comes from Thamnophis elegans, assembly GCF_009769535.1. Taxonomy (NCBI): domain Eukaryota; kingdom Metazoa; phylum Chordata; class Lepidosauria; order Squamata; family Natricidae; genus Thamnophis; species Thamnophis elegans. Next base: position 39,924,478 of record NC_045547.1, on the reverse strand, counting down.
CAATTTAGCCCATCCCTTTTGGTTTCTAAAGCAACTTTTACCAGTCCTTCACCGGAGTCTTTCTTTGTATGTATTCCTTTTTTTCTTTCTATACTCGCTTAGCAACACTGATTAGTAGATTTGATTGTTGTGTTTGCTGTTTCTAACAAATGAGGGCTATGCTTAATTATAAACCTGTGGATTGACATTTATGTAGGCTTATCAGTCACGCGTATCAACCCTAGAGTTGCATAGGAACATAGTTCTTTTCAACAGAGTAACTTCATGTATATCTACTTCACAAAAGCCTACTTTGAATGTCTTTAAGTCTAAGCTAAATAGATACCCGCCCCTTGCAACATATGTTTTCAGAATTGGATACAATTATGCCTCCATAAATTGCTGGCTTCCCCCAGGATTTTGTGCACCATCTATTTCATTATTTCCAAAAGCCTCTTCCAACAGCAAAAATGCTGTACTATTCGGACTGTCCTCCCAGAGAAGCCCTGAAGGTCATATAACTGCTGGCAATGAATGTACCCATTCAGCAAAAGAAAGCTGTATTCTTTCTGCCTCTAGCTCTTTTCCACTGTTAAGGTCTCCTAAAGTTTGCATGTCTAGCCAGCAGGTCAAATATCTGAGTCTGCCTGCTGCTCTCCAAATTTGTTGCGATCAACCCCATGCTTCTAAAAAGTACTTCTCCCAATCTATTATGAAATATTTCCTTTACAGTAACTGACAGTGAAAAAATGTCTATCAATCAGGTTGCTTTAAAAAAATGTAAATGCAAGTTTACAGAAATTATTACTTTGAAATCCTTTCTGATATGACAATTACACAGATTTGTTTCTTGTATTGGTATTCATTTACTGTTGCATATAACTGTGTAAATCCTCTCATCAGAACAATCCTTCAACAAGATAACATCATCACTATCATCCCGAATGAGAATGGGCATGATCAAATTCTAAATGGCCAATATAAAAGAACACAGAATGGTATATCTTCATGTATAGTTGATAATTATATAATCTCTAACTGCATTCAAATATCCAGTTGAAAATACATTTACATATGTAAGTATTTTCTATCAAGTCATTTAGTCCATTGCTAATGATTAAATCTGAGAATTAACACATAGTAAGTATGCATAGTAAGTATAGTATGCTACTATAGCTGTAGTTTATGCTAGTAAGCAGAAATATAGATGGACTTGCTTCTGAGTAAATACACCAAAACTCCAGAAGAAAAATATGAATTCCAATATCTACTACCGATTTTAATGAAAAATTCCTGTAACCAGAAAGGATTCAACTTGCTTTTTACCCTCCCTTCCACCCTTACTGCCCTACCCCAGAGCTTTCAGCAACACAGAAGTCTGAACAATGGAGCAGATTGAAAGGTACAAAACAATGGCTAAGGTAGCATGGAGCAGTGACTAATTCTCTCAGAGGCTGAAGAGGCCCTGAGAACAGCCAGCACAGTTACCTAAACCCTGCACTGCACGATCTGCAGGGAAGCTTCCTTTAATCCCAGATCACAGTGCATCATAGGAAAAGAACAAGGAGAAATACAATGCACTGTTGACAGGGTTGTCTCCACTTGTCTTAAATGTGAAGTGTTACCTTGTTATAAACCATTATCTTGGTTTCTTGTATTTTAACTTCTGAAACCTGACATTTTCCCCATCAGCCAACACAATACAGAAAGATTAGAGAAAATTGTCTGCAACTATCCATCTTTCTTTCCTAAAAATGTTCTCTGTTCAAGTACACCTCTGAATTCTGACTAGAAGAAAGTTGGCCGGTCAGAAAAGCCACAGAAATAACTCTTGAACCCACCAAATACCACTGCATCAGTTTTTAGAGTAAAATCAGTATCTGAGGTTCAGTAATCTACTATTCAACTCGTAACCTTCAAAGTCATATTTACATGTGCAAAACGGAACTGTAGGGTGAAATTCAACAACTTGCAAATTGAACTCTACTTGCCATCCTTTTTAAGTATCACTTTTGTCTTTTTAAGAAACCCTTTCCATCATACACAGTACAGACTTTGGAATTTTCTCCAATCCAGCCCCGTACTTTCCAATCTGAGCAGACATTAGCATACACAAAGTAAGCAAAATTAAGTAGCAACTGCCACTACTACGATTTGTACAAAATATATGTTGACTGCACAAAGCATTTTCTTTTCTCAGGACTCTGATATGATGTTTTTCAATCATTCCATTGCATCTTAAAATTCCAGATGTACCAAGATCTCAAATTATGAGAAAGATATATTAATACTTCTGTACACTTCACTGATCCCAAAATATAGGATCTTTCTGTTTCACAACTTTTCCAATGAAACAATCTAATTTCATTGTTTCTGTTTGAATGACACCAAATAAATGTTGCGGATCCCACGTAAGTCTCCTTGCTTGAATCCCTTCATTTCATTGCTTAATGTGCAAGACTCAAAATGGCATATAAGGCAAGACAGCAGGAGATACCAAAGAAAGTAGCTAGGAAAACATTGGGATTAAAGGGTGGGGTGAAGAAAGCACCACTGGCAAGGCAACAACACTGAGAGATTCCATTGATCTATTATCTATCTATTTATCATCTATCTATTGCAAGGGAGTCTGGTTAAATATTCTTCTAGGGTCCCAAGCACATTTAGCTCATTTTTGTCAGCAATTCCTTGTCATTCTGGGCAATCTTCTTTCAATTCCTACTCCTCTCCTATTCAACAGCCAGTCCCCTTGTGGAAAGAAAATGCAGCTTGTAGAGAAAGGAGCGTGTTCAGATATGGAATGATAAAAAGGGGGGTGTCAACGAAAGATAAAAGCAAAGAAGAAAGGGTACCCCCAAACAGGCACTCTCTGCATGATTATTAAAGAAGCAATACTTCTACCCCTTAGTTTTAGCTGGTGTTGAGGAATTTCAGTTTACCTATTGATCCAGTATTTGCACAATTTGTCCTATCTGTAAATAATTATTTGGTGTTTAGAATCCTGCCAGATGGAAACGACCAGGTAGTCACAGGGCAGGAAAGGAGGGATTTGACAAACGACCACCAGCCCCAATGGCCTTAAGAGTGCTTTCCCCCTCTGCCATAGAGTGAGCCATTGTCACCAGGATGCCCCCTAATCAGAACGATCCCGTTGAATAGAAGCGCGAGGTTAGTTCAAGGAGGCTTACAACGCTACGCAAAACCACGCGCAAGAGAGGGGAGAAAAGTTAGCGGCGCTTCTGCAAGAAACTCGGCAGCTCGTTGGTGTAAGACAACCCAACAGCCAGAAGGTGATCTCTCGTCCGGCTCTTATGGAAAACAACCTGCTCTTTTCTCCCCGCCAAACCACTTGCCTGGACACTAGAGTCTAGTGACTAGACGCCTTCATCCTTCCCCGCGGAGCGCACATCCCACCCGCCCTGTATAAGTCTGTCGAGATACCATCAGCCCCATCAGCCCCAAGTCCCCGGCTGGACGCAAAACTTCTTTACTGGATACTCACTTGTGTCTTCTTCATAAGGAAAGAGAGCGCTGCAATCCAGCTCCAACAGTGGTGTGCAAACTCCTTTTAGCTGATCTGTAGTTCCAGCATGTTGCAAAGGCAGCTAGACTACGCATTGAGGCTCGCCTAGCGCCCTCTATGGCTTTGCCGTGCCCTGGCCTTCTCTTCGCCCCCAGGCACGCGGAAGGCGCTCCCGCTGCTCTATTCGGCACCGGCTCCAAGTCCTTCGGAGGAAAGCAGAGGCGGGAAATGCAGCTCAAGCCGGCACCCGATCACTTCTTTTATAGCTTTAAGCTGCCTTCCGCAGCGGCAGCAACCGCCCCGAGAGGACACGCCTTCTATGTGAGTCCTTGTCAGGGGACGGGGAAAACGGAGCGGCGGAGGAGCCCGGGGAAGGGAGCCAAGCAGGACCAGACAGACAATTGCAGTATATAAATGCCGACAGGGAGAGCGAAAGAAATGCGAGTCCCAGCCTTTTCTCCACTGCCTGGGTTGAAATGCTATCTACACACCACTAAGTAGGCAGAAAACTATGCCGCATGCAGTTTGCTGTCCCCACCCTCTTCGGCCCGTTCCCAGTCACTTCCTCCAAGCATTTTACACACCTTAAGGCAAACTTTGGACACTGTCCAAGGGAAAATGCAAATTTACGCTAGTAGAGGGAAAGCGTCTTAAAGTGTGTCACTGATGATGAGATGAAGCCAATATCACAAAGAAGTCTCAAAAGAAAAGTGTTATGGGGCAGAGTTCTGTCATGGTTCTAGAAAAGTGGGGAAAAGCTCACAATTCATCTAGCTAATCTTTGAGGCTAAGCAAAGTTGCCCATGGTGTATTGGGATGGAGTCTTACCTAGGAATTTCAGGAATGTTGACTGTATTAGGACATTGAAAAATAGCCAAGAATAAAACAGTGGCAAACAATACATCAAGAAAATGTGGGATGGGTTCATGAAATGCCATTGGCACTTGAGATGGACTTGAGGAAGATTTTACTTTATTTTATTATGGAAATAAATATAGCTAGCAATAGAATGGATTTGAAATTTCATTGCCATCATCTTGGCTTCTTTGTTGTTGTGGAAACATTATTGATCCTTTTGGAACAGCTCAATACCATACTCTTCTTTTACTAATTAAGGATCCGATAGAAGTTTCATAACCCAAATGGATCATTTATCCCTCTGAAGACTACGCTAGTGGACTTGCCTGAGAGTCAATGTGAATGGAGCTGTTCAACCAGGGAATATACATGTCCAAAGAGGATAGAGTCATCTGAGTGCATATAGGAATATCCCATGCGAATACAGGCAATTCTTGACTTATAACCATTCACTTACCCACCGTTCAAAGTAATTACAGCACAGTTCCAAAATACTAAACAGCTCCCCCCCCCAGTAGTCATCTGACCACTTGGCACTGGCCTGCATTTATAGCCATTTGCAATAATCCCCCAGTCACATGATATGCTTACAATGGTATTGCCAAAAACTGGCATTTTCTTACAGCCTGTGGCAAATTGTTGATTTGCTTAACTATGGTGACATTCACTTAATGATCTCTGCAAAAAAGTCATAAAATAGGGCCAGTCCTGTACGTGATGTGATTTACCACTATCATGACTTATGGCCATGATAGGCATATTTCATTATGGTCATAAGTCAAGGATTATCTGTATATTTTTTTAAAAAATATTGTATTTATTAAGAAAAAATTATATGGTCGACCAACTCACACTGATTCTAAGTAGCTTACAAGTAAAACTTCAAATACATATCCATTAAACCCTGTACCTCTGGTGACAACAATGAAACAAACAACTTGATGGGCTTTACCTCACCCGGGTGTCCCCAGGCTCACTGGCAAAACCATGTCTTCAGGACCTTTCAAAAAGATATTAAGGTGGGGATCAAACTTAAATTTATAGGGATGATGTTCTACTGGGAGGGAACCAACATGAAGAAGGCCCATTTCTTTGGTTCCAGTAGATGGACTTCCTTAACAGAGGGAACCTGTAACATACCCTACCCTCCCGTTCTGGTGGGTCAAGTGGATGTCAATGGTAATTAATTGTAATTTTCCCCACATTCAGCTTATGTCCAGGCCAGGCACAATTTTAACCAAGCCTGGATTTACTACAGGAACAGACAATTAAAAATGGACCCTTCTATTTCAGTGATTCACTCATGCCACCAGGAAAAAACCAACCATGAATGTAAATTCTATATTATCATAAAACTGATAACAATTCCAAACTTGTGATTCGGCTCCTAGGCCCTCTTTTTATTTTCACTGAAGCCACTGAAAGATCTTTTCCCTACTTTCTTACTTCTCCCTAACTTCTCTTTCTGTATGGAGAGATATTCAGAAGTGAAGCACATTATTTCAATACCACAAATGATGTTTCTTATACTGATAAGATTCCTTAATGTTTGTTTACTAGATAAAATGAATGAATGTTAGATAAACATTTTGTCGTTCATGTTTGACACAATTTGATTGTCAAACATATTGCAATGGCAATTTCACATATTAAAGATAGCTGCAGAGTTGCCTCCCTTTTTAATCTTCCTTGTTAAAAGCAGAATAGTCCTAGGAAAATGCAGCAGGACCTTACTTTTTTTAGGACAACAATTTTTCCCTTTGTCACTGATGTATGAGATGGAGCTTTCCTCCATCTACTCAGGACTTAGAGAAAAGCAAATGTGTAAGGAGCCAAATCACATAGAATAAAACCTGCAAGACCAGCAAGATTGAACAATGACCAGGCAAGTTGGTGGCATGAAAAATGTTATGAGCTGGTGAGGGGGAAAACAAAGACCTTAACTGAGATAGGAAGTGAGCTGTAGGAAATAAAAGTCACAGAAATAAGTGTATCTCTGAAATCTAGCCTTCCATTCTCACAAACCAAACACAGAAGCATCAGTTAATATGCAGTAATAGGTCAATATCTGCCTAATTAATGAAATTTGTAAAAAAAAAATTAAAAGCCAGTTCCTAATATGTGGAGTCACTCTCTCTAATGAACTGGCTAGTTGCACTTCCTTTACTGGTAAAGGAAATATATAATCATAGTTCCAAAGAACAAGAATTAAGTATATTTGAGGGCAAAAGAATGGGATGACAGAGGATGAGGTGGCTGGATGGAGTCACAGAAGCAGTAAGTGTGAGCTTAAATGGACTCCAGAGGATGGTAGAGGACAGGAAGGCCCAGAGCAACATTTTCCATGGGGTCACAATGGGTTGGACATGACTTTGCAACTAACACCAGCAACAAAATAGTAGAAATGAATATTTTAGGACAGTTTCACACTGTCCTAATTATTAACATTGGTATTTCCAAAACATAATTGCAGGTAGAATTTACTTCTTTTGTTTGTTTATTTGTGTGAGAGTGAGCATGTGTGTTTGCACCATTTTGGAATCACAGCAAGAGAAACATTGCTGAATGTTTGCGGCCCCAAAGGCAGGAACCATTCTTTCTTCTTGATGTCACATCCAGCTCCATGTCTTGGGCATGCCTTAAAAAATAGCTACTTGACTAAAATTATTTGCATATCTAAAATTATCCTGGGGACAGAATTCCAGGCTTTATTCATTTTATGAGGGCCAATATCATTTATGCCTACACAATATTTCTATCCTCTCTAACTTTAGCTGCAATTCTTTTATTCTTGAAAAGTTTGATGCAAACTATAACCAAAGAAAAGACACCCCTAATTTTTGGAGGAACAAAGCTATAAATATTGCCACAATGAGTGCCTACATTTAGTAAGTATGTGCATCTGTACTTGTTTGTTCCCATGAATGCCTTCTGTACACATATTTGATTAGATAACGCAAACAAAATATGTAATGGAATTTTAAATCTGAATTTTATGTAACATTTATATGTAACTGGTTGCCATCTGAAAGTATGATTCTGTTTTGAAATATGACTCTAAATTCCTGGCTGTGGGCAGGTTGAATCTTGAACCAACCATTAGCATATTCAACATGTCTCCAATTTCCTAAATTATGAAGCAATATTTAATTATACTTTTTCACAGATTGCTGGTACTAATAGTCCTTCAGTCATGGAATCAATCTTGTTAGTACCACATAAATTTTTATGTAACATATTTATCTGGGACTAACAGTTGTGGATCATGGTGCTGCATTCTGATATCATTGCCTCATGACTTCTAGGTCTAGTATTAGCCAAAAGAATATTAAATGCCAACAATCCAATTGATATCCATATGATAAACACATATTAAATTTGTCCAAAAATAATAAATCTTCACAAAAATATGATGCAAATTTTGATAGAAATCACCATACTATACTTGCAAACATGGACACCTATAAACATGCCCATGGTGCTTTGCCTTTGGGGGATCTGCAGTAATAAACATGGTACATATTCTTATACTCAATCTCTCAGGGGTCTGTGGAAGATCAAAAAACTGCCCTGCATATTCCTGCCTGGAATACAGTGGCACTGCATTTTTTAAATTGTGTTTGGTATCACCTCTTGAATGCTTTCAATCAGAAATTTACAAACCACCTTCCAGGCATGTGAGATAAATCCCTCTAGGTTCATTCTGACTACTTTTCCATCTGTATGGAGAACAGTGACGATATTTTTATTGAGCAGAGATTTTAACTTCACTCACTGAAAGCTATAAATCATAGAATATTTATTCTAACCTTTCTCTTGTTATATCACCAGAGGTGGATTCCTACCAGTTTGCACCGGTTTGGTAGAACCAGTTCATCAAATCTACCGAACCGGTTAGAAGAGGTTCCATCAGTGGACCCTGAAGTAAGTTCTGGAATGCCTGCCCCGGCCCTGTCACCCATTCACTCACCCCCGCCTGTTCAGAGGCCATTCCATCGCTCACTCCCCCCGCCTGTCCGCACTATCCTAGCCCCACCCAACGCTCACTGATTGGCTGGTTCACCAATTGCTCTGCCTGCCTCTAAGAACCCTATCTAAAGCCACTTACCTTTTTTCCTACTTGGCTCTCTATTGCCACCTACTGACTCGGAGGAGGTAAGTAAGCTGCAACTAAGCGTGGGACGGGGGGTGCGGAAGGCCAACCCTGCACTATAAGCGAGTCCAGGCAAGGCCACCTTTTGTGGCCTTCAGGGCTGCAGGGCCATCAGCAAACATGGGCGCCGGGGTGAAGGTGGCAGCAGGAGCTTACCCGGTGCGGCCAGCATCTTTGACAAGTTTGGGGACCTCACAAGGCCTTTGCAAGGCCCCCGGACTTGCCTAAGATGCCTGGCTGCCAGAAAGCATGGCCGCAGGGGTGGGGATGGCAGCAGGAGGTTATGTGGTGTGGCTGGTCTCCTAGGACCTCCTAGGTGTCAGCTGCACCACGCAAACTACTGTCCGTCTCCCTGTGCTCAGAAAAGCAACTCCGGGGAGGTCCTTTGATGGTGGCAAGCATCCTACCTGCTAGCAAAGGACTTACCCGTGCTTCCTTTTTGGAGCACAGGGAGGCAGACGGTAGTTTGTGCCATCCGTCTCCCCGTGCTCAGAAAGGCAACTCCGGGAAGGTCCTTTGGTGGCAGCAGGCATCCTAGAACCTGCCTGCTAGCAAAGGAGTTGCATGGGGAGACAGATGGTAGTTTGCGCCAGCCATCTCCCCGTGCTTAGAAAAGCTCGAGTGCAGCTGGACCAGAGAATTTTCGGTGGTGCACTGATTCCAGCAGCTGCGTTTTTCCTTGAAATTTGCTGTCCCGGCAACCCAAAGGGGACATTCTCCCAGTGGCATCTCAGGCGCTCCCACCATTAGCTGAGGGGAGTGAGGATGGCTGGGTGCAGTTTGGCGCCTCCCGGCTAAGGGTGGAAGCACCTGAGACGCTGCTGAGAGAATGTTCCCTTTGGATTGCCGAGACAGTAAATTTCAAGGGAAAATGCAGCTGCTGGAATCAGTGCGCCACTGTACCTGCAACTTAATGCTCTCCAAGAGAGAAATATAGTACACTTAATGGTGTACTATATTTTTAAATTATATGACTTGATCTTGGATAATAGGTAGGTAGGTAGGTAGGTAGGTAGGTAGGTAGGTAGGTAGGTAGATAGATAGATAGATAGATAGATAGATAGATAGATAGATAGATAGATAGATAGATAGATAGATAGATAGATAGATAGATAGATAGATAGATAGATAGATAGATAGATAGATAGATATAGATGGATGATAGATGATAGATGATAGATGATAGATGATAGATGGATGGATGGATGGATGGATGGATGGATGGATGGATGGATGGATGGATGGACGGACAGATAGACGGACAGACAAACATTGACTATAGTGAGAAGGAGGACTCAAATGAGCCCTCTACTCTTGAGTATCACTGAGGTTTTAAAAAGGCTCTGCTAATGTCCCTTTTGATAATCGATATGTTTATCATAACATTAATATATTTCCCTTTATTTGACATTGTCATGAAAAATCAGAACCCAGAATCAGTCCCAAAAGCATGTTAGTTTTAGATCCATTCCTAAGGAAGAAGATGGTGGAAAGCAATCCTCTGGGAGGAACCGTTTCAGACCAGAAGAAAGGGAGTCATTATTCATTTGGATTCTGACAAATCTTTAAATCAACAATTCTTGAACCTTAACTTCTGGAATAAGTAATCCCTTTGCTTTGCCTTCAATATTGCCTTTACTTGTTGCTCTTTGCCCTTCTTTGCTTTCTTTCTATATGAACATAATAGTGGACCCTTTCATATTGTGCATATCATAAACGTAACTAATTCTTCCTGAAGTATCCCTTGGGTTTTATCAGTTCCAGTACTGACTTATCTATTTAATCCATTTTATCTATTTGGAATGTTATTTGAAGAGCATGATTTCTTTCTTTGTTAGTTTTTCCCATTTGTATTTCAGGGACGACCCAAAGCAAAAAAGGAAAAAAGTGTGTGTGTGTGTTGTCTTAAGAATGTCATTCTTAGAAGTATTTTGTAACAAGCCTAGGGGTTGGTCAAAGTGACTTCACCAGATCTGTTTCAATCCAAATTGTCAGTCCTTCTTGACATAGATTTACAGAGATTTCTGGGATTCTTAAATCCCTGGCTTTTGAAGGCTGACACAAGGCATTTAACAGCCATTAACATTTTGATGATGTATTTGAATGAGGTTCATATAGTCCACTGATGTCAAACTTGCCATGTCACATTGCTGTCACATGATGTATAGCAACATTTTTGCCTTTGCGGAGCTGGGGTGGGTGTGGCCTGTGCATGATGCAAGTGGCCCGTGGGCCGCCAATTTGACACCCTTGACACTGAAAACATGGACCAGGGTTATAGAGCCATGGATTGTAGTTCAAATAATTCTTAGCCCATCTTGAAAGATGTGATGGCTGAAATTTATGATCTCTCCTGCATGTATTCATCCCACTCCAGCATGCGCAAAGAAGAATCTGTACTAAACTGGGTCTGAAACAGAAATAGGAAGCCTATTTTCTGCCCTCTGTGGGAAATGCTATGATCAAAAGTATTTTCTTAGAAATCTAATAGGAGCAGGAAGCTTTTGAATTGGTAAACTCTAACCTGTGTTCAGTTTGCATAATCTTTTATTAAGCAACACCTTTCATTTTCATTACTTCTTTCCAAAGACAATAGATTCCCAGGTATCACCTGAAATTGCTTGGAAATGGGTTAGGTATGTTGTGCAAGGTTCCTCCCTGTTTAAGTACATTGAATCAGACTTCAAATCAAACTGCTTTCTAATCAGTTTTGTGGGCAACATTCACTGAAATGGCATTTTTTTTTTCTAGTGCAACTGATGATTCACACAAGCTTTGGGGAACAGATGAAGACATGATTGGTTGAATCCAGGAAATTGTTTGCTGGCAGCCATGAAAGATGTTATGGTATGATGCCAGTGATATGCAGTGAGGTTTATGGCTGGTGAGGCAGCAATTATTTTAGACTTGTGGACTTCAACTCCCAGAATTCCACAGCTAGGCATGCTCAGTTCTGATTTAAAGGGACAGCATTTGTTTTTCTTCTTTGCTAAATAAGTTTCCTTCTTTATTTTTATTTTTCTTCTCCCTTCCCCTCCTTCCTCCCTCTCTCCCCCCTCTCTCAAACACACACACACACATACACACACACACACAAAGTTGCACCAGGATTCAGAAAATTTAGGTTTTCCTCCTCAGCCCATGTTAGCAATACCACTAGCAGCATTTTGGCTGGCAGGTGTAAGTAGAAGTGGAAATTCATTCTACTGAAAACATTGTTTTTGTTTATGATTGGATAATTAAAATTTCAGAAGACCCAAAGGCATAGTATTAGAGTGTTACATAGTACATAAACTAAAGAACTGTCTCAATATGCTCCCTCCCCCCTCTCTCAAACACACACACATACACACACACACACACACAAAGTTGCACCAGGAAGATGAAGTTTGAATTCCTCCCCCTCCCTCTGACCCACACGTACCTTTTCCAGCTGTTTCAGGGAGGATTTCAACTCTGCTCTTGCCTGCCATCATGAAAAGAAAAAAAATGTAAAAGGAAAAAGGCAAGAGCTGGTCAGGCTGAGCTAGTTGCTGCCAGAGTCACCGTGTGGATGACTCTGCTTAACTGTTTAAAAAAAAGCCTCTAAAAAAACGCCCTCTACAGGAGGCAGGAGAAGATGTGCCTCATGTAGGTCAGGAATTTTTCAGCTTTTAACCCTTGCTTAGCTCTGTTCAAGTGATCATAAAATGCCAGACTAGATAAGGCACATTGTTCTCCTGCCGCCTCCTGTAGAGGGCACTTTTTTAAGAGGCTTTTTTAAACAGTTAAGCACTAAGCAGAGTCATCCATGGTGACTCTGACAGCAACTAGCTCAGCCTGACCTCAGCTCTTTCCTTTTTCCTTTTACATTTCTTTTCTTTTCATGATGACAGTGGTGAGGCTCTGCTTCCCCTGCCTTCCCTGACTGCACGTCCCTGGTATGATCCCACCTGAAGAAGACCTCCTTGCATCAACCTTCACTTTTTAGAGAGTGTTGTTGAGAGGGTGGTACAAATTCAGACAGTGCCTTACTGTGAGTCCCTTTAGAAAATAAATATCACATGAAGACTTAAGGTAGATGGTGTAACAAAATATTTCAAATCTAATTGTTCCATATCTACTCCACATTTTTATACACCAGTAAATTAGAGAGGTATCTATCTGAGCAACTTCTAAATGTTATCTCTTTATTCAGCACTTGATAGGTATTACTTTTGTTATTTGATTAGGTTTGCTCTAGGGACTTTTATTATAGTCTTATAATGGATATTTAAAATGCTGATGGTAAATTATAAATGTTTTTTTCTTAGTATTATTGTAAAAATGCGGTAGACAGGTAGTTTCAGTAGACATATAGGTATATGCACCTTTAGAGTAGAGCTCTGTTCTGTGAGCTGCATTGGTTGCTTCTGGGTTCAGTTCAAGATGCTGGTTTTAACTTTTGATGCCCTTCATAGCACGAGACCAGGTTATCTGAGGGACTACCTCTTCCTTATTATCCAACCCACTAGATCAGGCAGAGTAGACATGTTGCAGGTACCATTGGCAAAGGACCTTCATTTGATGATGCTAGGAGTGTGCTTTTCCTGCTGCATTGCCTGCCTTATGGAATGTTCTTCCACCCAAAATTAGACTCGCTATATCCCTTTTGGTATTCTGAAAAACCCTCAAGTCTTTGCTACATTGTCATGTCTGGACTTCCCAGGTCACCAGGGACCTGTTCAGATGGCTCCATTGTTGAGATACCATTTTTATCCACCCTCTCCTGGGATTTGTACTTTCACTTTTATGATATTTTAATATGGGTTTTTATCGTGTACATTTTTGTTTGTATTTAACATTTTTGTTTGTATTTAATGTTATTTAATGTATTTTATTCACTTTTGATAATTGCCTTTGGTGAATGTTTTGGGTGAAAAAATAAATTGCAACGAGACAATAGTTGATTTAGTGGCATAGCAATGGAGTGAACAAGCAAAACAACCTTATGCAACTATAAATGTATTGGTTCTTTAGGTATCATTGCAAGTCTTTCTGTTGTATTTGTTGGAAAATATTATCTCTGGAAATTTTTCCTAATGCGGCATTGATTTCTATCAAAAGAAGGAAAGGCATTTTTTTAAAAAAAACATTTTTTTTTAAGCCTATATGACCTCAGAGAGTTTTTGTGCTCTTCTGTTATTACCTGTGTCATCTCAGTGATTAAATTCAGGTGCAACAAGTTAGAAGCATAAAGCGAGTAAGGAGTTGTGTCACCCCATGTCAGGTCTTGATTGAATATGAGCCCCAAGGAATGTCCATAAGGAAGTGCCTGGGGTAGGTGTTAATGCCCAGCCAATCCATGTAGTCTTTGTCACACATCACCTGTCTATATTTCTGTTCTCAGCAATACTTTAATGACGCATGTAGGACATTCAAACAATGAACTGAATTCTGCACACAGTTTAAAACTGTGTCATTATCCTGTCATTCTTTTTGTTTAATGAAGTACAAAGTTCTGTCACATCAGGGCTGGATAGATTGTTAGAATTGTTCCACAGTATTTCAGCATCACCTTAATAGAACTTAATAAAGTTCAAAGCCCAATAGCATTGATTTATTCTGTCTTTTTTTCTTAAATCTCGTTTACAATGATAAATATAAAGTTTTCCCCCTTTTATTTATGCTCAATAAGTAAGGGGCTATTCTGAATGCTGTTTATATTGTAAAAATTATTGATTATTTATTTATTTCAATATCATTCCAAAGAAGCCCAAAGAAAAATCCTGATCTTTAAACTATTAAATTTAGAGTGCTTTTTAGTACTGAATGTGTTCCAAATATATTATCCTACCACAACAAATATTGTATCACAAACATTGACAGGTAGGCCATGGGAAGAGGGAAGTACTCTCTTTTCTACCTTATGCTTGCAAAGGTTATAAATCTAATAAATAAATAAATATGAGGCATTTGTTAACAAAGAAGAGATCTTAGTATTAAACAACAAGTGTTTTCTAATATCACTACACTAGTGAATCTGTGTGTGAGGTGTAACTTAAATCTAAAACTAAGAATTTATAAATATAAATATGCCAAAGTATGAAATTATTAATTTATGATATTATAAATCAATTTTAACCACACTAAAACACAGAATATTTAAAATCAGCAGGAGCCAATATATTAAACAGAACAAAAATCTGGGCGAAGCCATTTTAAGTAGACACCGAATGTAGAAACTTCCAATAATGTCTCTTTATAGCACATAACTTTAAAAGCAGGAATTCCAAAATGCAGCCACCTATTATCTCAGCATCACATGCAAATCCTCTAGATATCTTAAAGACTGACCTGGCATATTTTTGGAGAAACCTTCCAAAACTATTCAGACCACTGCTATTTCTAAATAAATATGGAGCATATCCACAGTTCAGCTTCCCCCAGCATGAACATGGACCATCTACCAGTAGTGGAAGACCAGAATGCATGACTTTATCCTCAATCCACTTAAGTGATAGTTCGTGCTGACTGTCTTCCTTCCATGGCTATGCATCAAAGATAGTGTTTCTTCCTGTGCTGGCTTAAGACAGGCTGTTGGGTTTACAAATTATACCTTATACCAAGCTCTTCCACTCCAGTTGGTTACTGTGGTGTGAATGCCTTCTCCATTGAAATTCCTAGTGACTGCCCCTCACTGGAAGTTTTGTTTTGTTTTTCTTATTTTCTACAGTTTCAACAGCGGAACAATGATAAAACTTATGTGGCTTTTTTTTACGCTATTCATTGCAGGAACCAAAAAATGAAGGATTTTGTTTATGTTTTTTAACTTCATAAGAATTCTGCCACTTTCCTCTTCTTGCTCAGTGATTTAAAAAAAAAGTGGGTGGGTGAAGTTCTTTTTTACAATTTTCACTGGTCTAGAAGGAATAGAGTAGCAAGGTAATCCACCAATCAGAGATCATTGTTAGCATGTCCCAGCCAGTACATCAAGTTATCACCAAAGCAAAGGAAGGGCTTGAAATTCAGAAAGGGATTTCATAAATTGATTTTATTTCTAATCAGTTTATGCAAGGGAGGCAAGTATCTGAAAGTTCTGGTACAAAAAAGCTCATGGTGTGTGTTACATTAAAATGGGGAGGATTCAGGCTCACATTCACATAGACACTGAGCTAACATTATTATAGATACATAGATTAGAATTTGGAGAGAGTGGTTGAATCAATATCTGAAAAGTTCTGATTATAGTATTTTGTAATCAAGTAGAAGGATATTTGTATCACCCTAATCTTTACTAGCTATACTAATTACCCTACATTAATTCATCTAGATTTACATCACGATTGCAATCAAATTTGAATTAAGAGACATTAGCTTTGTTGAGCTCCATTATTATGCTTTCTTTTCTGGTTCATGAAAACCCTTTGCCTTATATTGTACAGGAAGGGTATTTTTAGCAATCCTGTGGCAATTTATTGGAGATTAACCTGTTCTGTATAGAAATCATACAAAAACAGCCTATAGCTATATCTAGTTTCTGTTCTCATCTTGACTTCTAGTGCTCAGTTCAGCACAAGCTGACAAAGAGACACTTCAGGGAGAAAATGCAATGTATTTTTAGAAGAGAAGAGAAAACCCTGTGACCCATTGGGTAAAGCTTCAAGAGAAAGGTAGTGAATTCTGATGTGACCAGAATAAATATTAAATTTTAGGCTGATCATATTTGATCATAAGACAATAAAGCATCCAAAATGAAATTCAGAAAGGGATTTCATAAATTGATTTTATTTCTAATCGGTTTATGCAAGGGAGGCAAGTATCTGAAAAAAATGTTCACAAATTAAGCATAAATGGAATTTTGTTCAAATATAGTAATCTCTAAAAGATATTGTTACAACCTTAGCCACTTCAGAATATTGAACATCTAGTAAGAAATAATAGTTGCCTTATTGAGACCAAAGTTGATAGTATAAGGTTAGAGTAGAGATTAGATCCAACCTTCTAAAGCAGATTCAATTCCAGGATTGGAACATATTCATTAAGCGCCTAACTAGGGACATTGCTAATGTCTTCATCAAAGGCAAAGCTCCTTCTATGTGAGGGTACAAGAATTTGGTGAAAGTCGGGTAGTAACAAATATAGTAGAAGTGTGAGGTATTAGCTTTATTCTTTTGCATATCCCCTTTACACATCAGTATGTAAGGTTCTCTACTTGAATCGTTAAGAATAATGTATGATTTGAATGGGGAATTTACGGCATGAAAATTTTCCCAGTTCTTGACCTAACTTTATTTGCATTGGGGGGAGATAAAAAGTGGAGTAAGGAAGGAGGAAGTCAAAAGATTCTAGTTATTAAAAGGGGACAAAAAGGAATTTCTGACTTCTCCCATTTGGGTCACAATGCCCCATGCAGTTTGAGCATTAGGAAAAATAAAGGGATCCACAGGCTTGATCCACGTGAAACACCTTCCTTCCTTCCTTCCTTCCTTCCTTCCTTCCTCTTTCTTTCTTTTTTTCTTTCTTTCTTTCTTTCTTTCTTTTTTTCTTTCTTTCTTTTAAGCTTCTCAACCCATTTCTTCTTCCACTGAGTTTAGAAGTTGCTAGAGATTGCAGATGCCAGGGAGGCTCATAGTGGGTCTACTTAATCTGTCAAGATCCCAAATATAACTGAAAGTTGGAGTTCCACCACACCTAAAGATCTGTCACCTATCAGCCTTTTATGCACTTTGCAGTAGGTTGAATATGAAATGATCCAGGATAAGTAGAAAGTATTGAGATGTGGGACAGATACTTCAATAGATTATAATATTGTTACAATTTATTGCTAATTGTTTATGAAATTCAACATCCTTCTATGTTTTTTTAAAAGGTCTACCATACAAAACTTTCAATAATAGTTTCATGGAAAAGGAAATGTGAATCACTTAAAATGAATTCAAGATTTCAAACAAAAAACAGTTCATTTTAAAACAATTAGCTTCAGATTAGCTTCAGAAAAGCTGTCATCGGACACCTCCTAAAATATGTTTGATAATTATTAGAAAAGCTTAATTATTAATAGTATATACACATTCCAAGAGGCAATTAAGTCCATATTTTGGCACCACAACAATAGCCTTAGGATTGGTATTTTTTTCCCTCTATAGAGGGAAAATTACTGCACTTCAATTACTTCTGAACATTATTTTAGAGGAGAGATTCTTGTAGGGAATCTTGTAGAGATCATAAATAAAGCATGTATAGCCTGCTTTTTAAAAATAAAACAAAACTTTTATTCTTGAGTCCAGTAACTCTTGTGGCAACAAACTGGTAGGAAAAAGCTAAAAGAAAATTGTTTATTATTACTCCCCACTTTTAAACAAAAACCAAGATTTCTCATTTTCTCTCCTTCAAAAATCTTGAGCAACAAAACCCAGAGCAGTAAAGTATATGGAGAAAATGATTTAGCTTTGACATCTTCCTAAAAAAATGTGCATTATATTATTTGTTCTACAGGCTAAAAAAATAATATTTTTAAAAGAACTTGAGAAGAGCAGTTCAATTCACTTTTAAAGCCCTATAATGCAACTTCCTCTCTACTGTCTTCCTGGCATATAATCCAGAATAGGAGAACTGCAAGAGTCCTTCTTGTTTCACACCAATTGCTGTCTGACCCTTTTAGTGACCACAGTATATTACTTCAGTCTGATAACTATCATAATTAAAATGCAAAGAGCTTTTTAGCATTGTCAAATGATAGGAATGTAGAGGGAATTGTGTACTGTATGATCTCATTTTAGTCATTAGGACCAGGTTTTGAAAATAGATTCAAACATTTTGCTAAACTATGGTATAATTTGTTGTTTTCTGTTTCTGCACAAAAAAATCACTAAATAAAGTATTTATTTTTGAGCAATAAATCATAATTTTTAATGTCAGAGGTGGAATTTGTGGCTCTGATATTTATGATGGTTGCAGTGTCCTGGGATCTTGTGCTCACCTTTTGCAAACTTCTGGCAAACAGAGTCAATGGGGAAGCCATTCACTTAACAACCTTGTTTAACCTAACAACTGCAATGATTCACTTAACAACTGTGGCAAGAAAGGTTGTAAAATAGGCAAAACTCATTCAAGAACTGTTTTCCTTAGCAATGGAAATTTTGAGCTCAATTGTTGTCATAAATCAAAGACTTAGCATAGAATTCCCTGTGATTTCATGTTAAGGATAAGACCTTATCTTTTTTTAAAAATCACATTTATTGCTCATGCCCATGAGCTCTGGTATCCAGCTCTTAGCATTATTGTTTAAATTTAAAACTAACACATAAATTCACATAAGAGATGTTACCTAACCAAATCATTTCATATGGAAAAGTGCAAATTGCATGGACCTCATCAATTTAAGTTGTGTTAAAACTGGATCAGAAAATAATTTTAAAAAAGATAGTTTACACTGTCTTTACTAAACTGCACACTGAGAGCTTATGCACCAGTGACAAATTTATTGCGTGTCCAATCACACTTGGGCAATAAAGAATGCTATTTTGTTCTGTTCTGTTCTATTCTGTTCTGTTCTATGACAGTGTACCTTTCACCATCTCATTATTTTAAGAATAACTTATCTAAGAGGACCAAGGAAAATATGTGATAAGGACAACTTAATCTATTATTTTAGTAGTGATAAATTTTGTAGAACAATAATTCTAAAGAAATGTTAATTCAAAGTTCTGATTTTCCTTAAATTGATATACCGTATATAATCAGAAAATATTCTCACTAAAATGCCTGTTTTCATTGGAGCTTTCTACCAAGTAAGCACGTTGCAAGATAAAGAGATGGACATAGCCTTTGTGGAAAAGAAGTGCTTAGGCTCTTCACCTACTCTTAAGCTATAATGATCTCCTCTGACCCTGAGGCAAAGCTATACCTGTTGGGGCAAAAGGTCACCCTTATTTACAAAAAGATTAAAAGATTAATAATTGTGTAGCATAAACTCAGTTAAATAATGTTGTAAAAAAGATCAAACAGACTTGTTCTGATCCTTTATTGTGCTGAAAGTTGTGTTATCAGCTGCTTCTCAGCAAAATATGATCTTTGTTAACACAGTGTAATTTTGTGGAAGGCTAAAGAGCTCTATGTATGCATTGTGTGATATGTTGTATTTTAACTACCTCACTTTTATTTAGTTTATAACTGCATGTTGGCAAACAAGAATTCTAAAAATGTTGCTTTCCATGAATGTAGAAGTTCCATCACACAGTTTTCCAACTCTTCCAGTAGCCTTGCAACATAAAGAACAATGTGTATAGGATTTCCTGGCTGTGTTCATATCTTTCAAAGGTCATTGAAGGTTGTACAACATCAGAGTCAAATTTTCCATCATATCTACATACTGTAGTGGATCTTCAGATGCCCTCATCAGGGGTTCATTTACAAATGTACAAAGAGTTATAAAAAACATATGGGACCTACTGTAGCCTCTTGATACGCCAAGTGCTGGCGGTAATCCATTTCAGCTGGAGTCTAAAGCAGAATGGATCATTATACGTAGGTTTACAGTGCAGCAAAAAGAGTTGTGGCCATTTTTATTTCTCATTTCTACAATTATTAAACCAAGATGAGCAGGAATCAGGTTGTGGGCCATTTGGCTGTAAGCTAATTGTAAAATCTCATTTACCTTCTTGAAAAAGAAAATGTATCTTTTCTAGAATATATATATATATATATATATATATATATATATATATATATATATATATATATATATATATATACACATACATACATACATACATACGTGTGTGTGTGTGTGTGTGTGTATGTGTGTGTATATGTGTATATGTGTATATGTGTATGTGTATGTGTATATGTATATGTATATGTATATGTATATGTATATGTATATGTATATGTATATGTCTGTCTGTCTGTCTGTCTGTCTGTCTGTCTGTCTATCTATCTATCTATCTATCTATCTATCTATCTATCTATCTATCTATCTATCTATCTATCTATCTGTATTTAGTGTCACAACCCCTGGTATGCCCAAATATGGGAGGAAGCCTACTGCTTCCTATCTCTATCAGCTCGTCACAAGAGACCATCCAGACAGAAACCCAATATTTTTACTGTTGCCTTTGTTACATTTGTGTTGTATTTGTGCTGATAAATAGATACATACATACTAAATACATACCTATTTCCCTGGCTCAGCTGATAAAGGAAGAGAACCTTGTGGCTTAGTGGTTAACACAACTGCCTAATATGTAATACAGCCCAGGTTCGAATCCCAGTAAGGGTATGGCTAGCTGATGAGAGCTAAATAGCTTGAAATAGATCTATACTAGTCTCCCTTTATGTATTTATCAGCACAAATATAACACACACACACACACACACACACACACACACACACTCCTGGATGGTACTCTGGGATTTTGATATTTTTACTCAGCTATAATAAAAGACAATAACATGTCTCTGCAAGAAACTTACAATATATTGTTCCTGCCTAACAACTGCCACCATGAATCACTCACCAACAGTGAGGAGGTACTCAAGAATACCATTTTTTTTTCATTTTTAATAAAGCCTGATTGTCCCTGGCAAAAGTATATTGCATATTTCATTCAAGATCAGTCTTGAACTAAGTAGGGTTATTGTTGACAGTAAAAGCTGTATGGGTGTGCCCATCGGTCATCAGGAATCAAGCTGAAATTGAGGGAATTTTCATTTTACAAAGTAGTGAATTCTGAGCAATTTGATTTTTTATTAGATTTTTATTATTAACAGTATAATGTTTTTTAATGCCAACTCTTACAGTCAGCTAAAGAAACAACAATAGTGGCATTGAATGCTGCTATGAAATCTAACAGGTCAACAGGTCAAGATGAGCACCATGCTCATCCAGTCCTGCTGCAGGTCACCCATAAGAGTAACCGGTTTGATTTTAATCCCATACTCAGTCCTGAACTCTGATTGGAAGGGATCCAGTTAATCTATTTCATCCAGGATTTTTTTCAGTTACAACCAACCACCATTTCAACAACCTTACCTAAAAAGAGTGAATTAATTGTTCTGGGCAGCCATACCCATGTTATTGTGTCCTCCTGCCTGCACAAATCAGTCAGAAGAAGTGTGATTCTAATTTACAGGTGCCTCAGCTTATCCCCCGGAGGATCTTCTTGAGGCATCACAGGCTTATAAGAATGTTAGATGGGCCACAGGATATACAGTACTTCTGTCATTTCATAAGATCATATCCACCCAGCAGTTAAATGAGTGCAGAGATGAGCAATTTGATCTTTAATGTCAACAGGTTTTTCCAGTGTACAAAAGGCAAGGGGTCACTAGCAGCAATAATGCTGCTATCTGATACTGTGCAAGGATGTGTTGCCCCTCTTACTAACACAGTGTCGGTTCAAATCTTAGTTCATACTGCACCCAATCATCTTCACTCTTCTTCTTCTCTCAGTATTATTCCAGATATATTCCAGGTGTTTTTTTCCAGAGCTCTTATTAAATTTATTAATTCAGGACTTCCCTGAATTCATCACACAAGAACATACCACTCAGGAACAACCATAGCAAGCATATTGAATTTGCTGCTTCAGTAGTCTGGAACTCAAGTAAGTACCACCATGGAACTATCTGCTAACTTGCTAGGAAATTACCCAAGCACCCTCCAGAAACCGTTTGGAGCATACCAACCTATGGGCCCATCTCCTCTACAGAGGTCGGTGGTAGTCATGAATCTCAAGCATTCTCTTTTGACTTTTATTTGGTGATTATTATTATTTTCTTCTGTGGATAAAGAACTGTTAGAGTGCCCATTGAGTTAATTACTGGAGGCTAAAATAATGAAAGTAAAATTTGGGAAATTGACATCTATCTAAATCAGATGTTTATATTGTGATTATTATTACTTGATATTATGATTATTATTACTTTGTTGTTTTGTATGTATACTGAGAGGTTATGCACTGAAGACAAATTCCTTATGTGTCTATCACACTTGACCAATAAAGTATTCTGTTCCCTTCTGTTTGTTCTATTCTGTTCCATTCCATTCCATTCTATGTAAGATAGTACATAGGGAAAGCTGAAGACAGATACCATATTCTTGAGAAATAACCACAAGTAAAGAGCTTCTTCCACAACCCACAAGACAAAAGAAGAAATGGACTACTAATGCACTACTAATCTAGGTCATAGGTCTAAAGTTTATTTATTATGGGGAAAGGGAGCTATGAGAGTTTGAATACAATTACATTTCCTCTTTGGAATTAGAGTACCTCTCTTCTTCCACTAAATGTTTGATGTGGGAAAATACTCATGATGAAGTCAGTTTGATTAAAAGCACCTTTTGGTCAGGATAAAAAGAATCATTTCAGAGAAATGTATAATTGCCACATTGAGCTGGAAGGGCGCCAGGATATAGAAAGCTGAATATAACTGCAATTAGACAGTTTCAAAGTGCCATTGGTATAATTTAGGGGTGACCTCTCATTAGAAAAATGTATAATGTTTTTTTATGATGCCTGAAATAGTAACAGAAAACTATGTGTATTCCTGTTTGCTAAAGAGGCAGAGATGTGTGCAGGTAACAACTGATAAAGTGAAACCCTGGGGTCACAGACAACCATAATGTAATTTTCAATGTAATCTTTCAAATGTAATATTCCTTCATTGGACTGCTATGCATGCTTCAGGGTTTATTACCATCTTTTGCCTTCAGCTGGACTGATTTCATACCTTAATATGCCCTCATCCTCCCCTTGAAATAGGCTTCTACAAAATAGCAGTGGGCATTCGTTGTTAAGAATCAGAAAACAAATGGTAGTAATGAATGGGCAATTTTCTCAATGGACGTGGAAAAAAGTGAATCTCTTAAGGATGTGAACTGGGACTGGTTCTTTTTTAATTAATTCATAGATAATATTGGCTTAGAATAAACAATGACTGATATGTTTGCAAATGATAAAAACCTACTGAGAGAGTGGTGAAAAACAAAAGTGTTCATAAAGTTTGAAACTGGGTGAATGGTCAGTCAAATGGCAAACATAGTTCAAGTTAAGTAAGTATAAAATGTTACAAATTGGAGCAAAGTAATTCTAATTTCATTTACTCCCTGACAGTTTCTAAGCTGTTTGAAACTAATCAGGGGGGAAAAAGATAATTATAGTGGTTAATTCAATGAATATATGCACTCTCAGTGTGCATCATTGGTGAAAAAACATATTCTATTCTAAAACTGCTAACCTAATTTCCTTATCTATTGGTACATATCTATAATATGTTCCCATTTAGAAAACTGGGCAGTTCTATTGTTGCACTTGATAAATCTAGTTGAGAAAAATGCAAAGTCAACCAAAATGATCAAATGGATCAGATACATTCCTTACGGGAAAGATTAGTAGGAGGCAATTGAGTAAGACATCTAAGGGAATCTAAAATTATGTATGGCATGGAGAAAGTAGAAGGCAAAAATAAGATAGAAGAAAACAATAGGAGTAGCCTAATCCAGTTGATTGAAGGGTAACAATCATTACCACAAACTCAATTATTATTCAAAGTCTATAAAATTATTATTTAAAAGTCTAGATAAATTCTAAAAACAGAATATTTGTCTTTAAATGTCAGTATTACCTTTATGTCAGAATTACACTCATGGCTTCAAATACCAATTGTAGGGGAAATATGGTGGGATATGGTCATGTCTCCATCTTCTACTAGTGACTACTATATAGCTAGCAGAATAGTTTGATCATTTTAACTAAGTCAACAGAAAATATATCTAGTTCAAATTTATTTCTAATTGTATTATTATTTATTTATTTATTTATTCATATAATATCAACAGATGCCCATATCACAACAGTAACTCTAAGCAGTGAATATTCAGGATATCTAGATCATACAGCACTGATATTTCTGGTATGCATCCAAATGTTTCAGCATTTCTTTTTCTCTCTTCTATAGCATAAAAATAATATTTTCCACAAAGGTATCATTTGACTGAAATGCCATTAAAATCTGAAATGCAAGCTTTTAATTTTGTTGGTCAATTAATTAGAAAGGTTAACCCAAAAATGTATACAGAGATAGGACAATTTGGGGGATTATACTAGATTAGTCAGCCAACAGCATTTTTTTTCTACTGTGGGTTCAGTAAAAATAGACTTCATATTCTTCTAAAATGTCTTTTAGTCTCACATCCAAGAAAGCCATTTGAAGATGGGTTTGACAAGCCTTGTTAGAACTGATTAGCAAATGTATTAAAAGTGCAATTTATGCTGATCCGGGCAATAGGTTGATCCGGCACAGCATCATAATCATATGGAAATCCTACTTTTGCAGAAATTTTATGCCAAGCATCAGATAGGCAAACTAATGAACAGGACAAATTGAGAGAAAAAGAGAATCACATGAAAAAAGGGAGAGAAAATGCAAGTATAAATAAAAGAATAACACACTATACAACTGCTGGTACTTATACTACCTTAAAGCAATGTTTCATATCCCTTCATCACTCTCACTCAGCAATTGAACTGGATGTCAATTTGCAATTCTTGGCATCCAAGAAAAGCGGGGGCGGGGGGGGGACACAAAACCAAAACCAGAAACTGCCAAAGATGTCCTGCTGTGCAACTGCAATGCAGACAGAACAAAAGAATTGTTTGAATCAAAATCTACCTTTCCAGAGGGAAATGAAGAAATAATATGATTAGCAAAGTTAAAAAAATTAATTTGTTATGAATCACATGGCAACTTGACAGTGGCAAAACTTGATTGGAATTCTCCACAAATCCAAAAAGTAGAAGCAATGTTTCAACAATGAAGGCCCCTGACCCCCAAAATAATAAAAATAAAGAAATCATGAAGCAGATGATTCATTATTCCTTAGTGCCAGTAGGTAAGCCAGAGAAATCATCTATTTCTGGATATAACACATGAATGGGGATGCCCTTTTTAAAAAAACTTGTTCCTGCTGTTAAAAGAAATCAAATGAAGGGCAAAAGGCATATTTGGTTATATGACCACAAACCTGTGTGGTTTTCAGGCTAATTTTTTTATCCAGACAAATCTTACATGCTGATAAAAATTTAATATTGATTCTTCTGTTTGAAGCAGGTATTATTTCCTTTGCGACTGTCCCATATTTTGCACCATGTTGGGCTTTTATCTTATCACAGAATTATTCCAAATTGACTAACTTGAAGCTATAGCACTATAACAGTGGTTCCCAAACTTGGCAACTTCAACTCCCAGAATTCTCCAGCCAGCTCTGCTGGCTGGAGAAGTTTGGGAACCACTGCATTATAACAACATACTATTCAATAGGGTTCTCAGTACTTTATTCTTCATTATTCTTCATAATTGCCATCTGTTCAGTTCCATATCTTAATTTCTGCAGACATTTATGTATCTTCAGTAATTAAAAATGTGATTCCTGCTTTGATGCATTTCACAATCCTTGAGGAGAAACAGAAATATTCCTAATAATAGTTTTATTTTGTGGGAGGAGATCAGGTGGCTTAAATAAAAGAGCAAAGGCATTGATGTATTCCACCCCAAAATTATCATCCTGATGAACAAAATCACAACAAATACACAAATCTGCACAGCCTTTTCATATGTTAATTTTATGCTTATGTGGAAATTAAAAATAATTGATTGTGCCATCAAATTGGTGTTGACTGTAAGTGACCATACAGATAGATGTTCTCTAGCAGAACCAATCTACATCCTTGTCCTTTAAGTCTTCCAATAATATTAAAAATAATTTACTATAATTTAAATGAAATACATACTCCATTAGAGGAAAATATATAGCTGCCATGGTTGAACTACAGAGTCTCTGAGTTTAATTGTTCATTTACAGACAATTCATTATCCAATTAGGTAGGATCACCTATGCAAAACTATAACCAGATAAGCTGTATTCCACCTACTCCTCCTTTTCTTTTTCACTTTCCTCCTCTCACTTTTAAATAGGACTTGTACTGGATGACCCTTTGTAGGTAAGACTAGAACATCTAAAGACTCTAGATAAAGGTTACAGATAACACTATGGGCACAACAGGTTACCAAAGTTGGAAGAGAGAGTGAGATGAAACCTTAGTAGATCTAGGTACGTCATTTGTAGCCTTTTGTTGTTGCCTAGTAAATAGGTGGATGGAGGGCTTAACCTCTAGTTATCTTACTTTTCATCAAAGCTACTAGGTAAATTGCCTAATTTATTTTCTTCCTTCTATTTGTGTGTTCACATTTTATATCTCCCTCTCTCCCTCTGTGTATCTCAAAAATGTTCCATATGGCATATTTTAGATTCTATCAGACTAACACATTACAAGGTCAAGTAAATGCTATAAGTGCTATAAGAAAACCTGACTCATCATTTACCAAATATATATTATAAACATAAAAAGTTTAGAAAAGCAGGGCTGGATTTGAAAGGTCCATGGAGCTGAGTGTTTGCATCACATCAGTTTCATACCTATAAAAAGGCTTTAAGCAAACAAGAACACACAGCAACATGTTTGTTCCCATTGTTGTCAGTGGTGAGATTGAAGATGAATTTTTAAAATATACACTTAATTTTTTATAATATATAGCATAGTATATGATATAAATATGATATAAATCTATAAATATATAACATTAAATGTTTTTGGACTGAATGTCTTTTCTGGGAATATGGACAACCATAGAATGTGTTGGAAGATACCTGAGGTCATATAACCCATCTCTCAGTTCAATGCAGAATACCCTGACAATTTGATAACTATTTAATACCTGCTTGGACATCTGCAGCAAGAGACTTTTTCTAAAGCAATTTGTTCAGTAGCTTTTATTAGTCTGAGGTTTCTAGCAATATATAAGGGAGCCTGCTTCCATATTCCCATGTTTTTCATTTTGTTCAACATTCCTCTTATGTTTTCATTCCATATATTTCATCACCTGGTCTTTCTCTTTTGTGGCATCTAGGTCTGGACATGGAGTGTATTTGGTTTATTCTCATTCATATTGTCCCTCCCTCCCTCCCTCCCCCCTCTCTCTCCCTCCCTCCTTAAGAAATAATTCATCTACGGATCAAAAGAAATATTGAGGTTCCTTTTCAGAATTGTGAAATTCTGATTCTTCAGAATTATATGTCTCTATTTTATTGATATACATACACAAGTGCCTTTTTGGCAGGCTACTTTTTTTTAGCAACTTTACTGAAGAAAGCAGATTATTTTACATTCTTGCAGAAAAACTGGCTTTTATTATAATAATTGTCAAAATGAAATTAGGGTGAAAAACAAAATTTTGTCTGCTATGAAAAAAGTTAAAAATAGGCAACATTGTATGTGTCAAACCTGAACTTTTAGAAACCTGAAATACTGCAATCCTCAAGTGTCTCAAAATGAATTGAAGATGCTTTGACTTCAAAGCAGAGCTTTTCATAATGCATAAGTAAAAGATATCTTGAAGTTTGCTGACCTTCTACATATCTAAAATAAGATAAGGATAACAATGTGAGGTCACTACTTGGTTTAATTCACATGGTCATCCTTTGTCAAGAATGGTAAACTATGAACACTGAAGGGAGTCAAGCTGTAGAACATTTCTCACCATTTAAGCTAGGAATAAGCTTGTGGACAATAATGAAAATGACACAATGTTCACCTGTGGTATTATTCAAATATTTGTCTGAAGTGGTATAGGGTTTTCTGCTTGAACAGGGGGTTAGACTAGAAGGCCACCAAGGTTCCTTCCAACTCTATTATTCTGTTATTATTACCAATTACCTTTAACAATGTTTCCAGTTGTTGGCATATTGTCTGTTTTTCCTAAGATGTTATGTTATGTCTGAAATATAATCAGTTCTTGAAGTTATTCTTTGTTATTGCAAATTTGAAGTCCACCTTTCCTTGAATTTAGAAGTACAGAAATATTCTTGGGAAATAAGTATAGGTTTATATAGTAGATATCACCATTTATTTCATATATCAACAACATTTCCCCCCAAGATAATATACATCTATAAAAATGTCCTTCTGACTAATGGTAGAATATAATTTATTTAAAATGTGTGTTTTTCTTTCAAATCACAGTTTATGCACCTATTCATGTGTTTATTCCAGGGTTTTTGTTTTTTATTTTTCATTTTTTAAAAATTCTAGATATTTTTCAGCAACTTTGCTTACTTCACTTAAAGATTTTTAAAATGTTATTCTTTTTCATACTCATAGAGATTCCAAATCACGTGGATACCTGCTTCTGAATGCATAGATGATAAATATATGCCCTCCCAGGCATTGTTCAATGCCAATTCCCTTTAGAGCCTTGCCAGTGAAGATGATGAAACTGGATTCCAACAATATCTACATTTTTGGCTGAAAACTTGATTTAGCCTTGCAAGCTATATGAGAAAGGGATATTTTTTATAACTAATTCTTTAAGATTTCTTACAGAAATGTATTTCTTCTTAGCCTTGAAGAGGTTGAAATAGTTGTGAATCAAAATCCCTAGTGCACAGTAGCACAGGTAATCCTTAGGTATCTACTAAAGATTGGGATTCCATTTCTTGCCCAAAACATTTATTTGAGCGTTGATGTTGACTATAGTAGTAACAATTCTCTGCATTCTTGTGTGGGGAAAATTTAATCATTTAGGACTTCCAGGTCCTCTTGAAACTTTTTTGTGACGACTCTTTGACAATAGCCTTAAAGAAATAGAGATGGTGCATTTATTTTCCCCTCCCTTCTCAATGTCAAAACTCACATACAGCCCCTGGAGTTTCAACCAATATTTTCTTTTAATTTTCATCTCTGTATGCACCTAGTGATATAATTCACACATTTCTGAGGAACAGACTGGGTAGAACAGACTTTTTGTTTTACTAATTAGCAGCTTGGTGGGGGGGATCTGAGAATAAGCAATATGGCACCCACTCAGAGGGCAGGAAGCTCTCTCTTATTCTAATGAAAACGACCTCCCCTACCCCCTGCTGCTGCTAATTAGGAAAACAAAAATGGTGAGACATCCTAATTCTAGATATACCTTGTGAAAATGGGATAGCAAGAAGGGTTTCTCAACTCCTGCTATCACTGGCTATCAATGTGGAGGCTTCCTTCCTTCCTTTTTTTTCTTTCCATGTTGTTACCAGTACTTTCATGCAGTACGATTACTATATGTACAAGAGTTGTGCAAAGGGACCAGAATAACACTGTGCATGCATATTACAGTCTGTTTCTTATGTGTTGCATAGAAGCAGTGGTGGGCTGCTCCGTGGTTGCATGGGTTCGGGTGAACCCTGAGCTTTGATCGTTGGCTGGGCTTGCCCATCTGCCCTTGTGCTAAGCTATCCATTTATAATTAACTTTCTGGCTTGTTCCCTCTGCCCTCGCTGCCCAGTTGAGTTTCACGCTGCCCCTGCTGTACTCACTGGAGCTGCTTGAGTTGATTACCTGCTTTTTTGAAGTTCTGTTTCACTCCCAAAGGAGCGTGTGTGAGTGAAGCTACTGCACACATGCACTTACCCACGCTCACAACCAGCGAATTGCTTGTGAACGTAAGTGCAGCCCACCTCTGCATAGAAGTATGTTTAGGGATAAAAATATAGGCTTGTTTACTTGTAGATATGAAAGCATAATTCTGAACTGGGAGACCCAGATTCAAGTTCTCACTTGATCATGTAGCTTAGTGATATGGGTGCAATCATTCTGATTCAGTACAGCCTCCTTTATGGGATTGATGTGAGGAGAAAATGAGAAGGAGCCTCCACATTGAATTCTCAGGCAGGACATAAGTGCAAACATTAAAAATATATCTTTTATGTATGCATGTGTGTGTGTGTGTATGTGTGTGTGTGTGTGTTAATCTTATCTGCCCCTGTTTCTTTCTTCCCACCCGGTCTCTGCCAATTGAATTAGTTGCTTCATGCTGCCCAATGATAGTGCCAACTAGCACAATAATGTGTTAATGCATAAAAATGACCTACAGTTCTTCAAACGTTCTTGTTTGTTTTACATATAGCCTTCCTCTTTTGCCCCTCATGCTTCATATATAAAACCCGAGCTACACTAAAGGGATATAATATAAAGGGATATTTTCCTGTCTACCATTACATGAGTTCCACACATTTTGAGTTTCAGGAATTATTTTCATAGCTGACAATGTCAAAGCTACAAATCACACATGTTCTTAATGATTCTAATGATTTTATTTTTATTTTGGGCGGAACTGGAAAAGGAAGATACCATTTCAAATCAGATCTAAAATCATTTTAGTTGATTATTATACTACATTTACAAAGACCAACTACGATTGAAAGTAATTTAAAATTTAAAATTATTATAGGCAATTATAGATTTTTAAAGATTTTCTTTCCAGGATGGTATTATGTTCTTTTTTTTTTTAATGGGGGGGGGGATTAAAATCGTCAGTTAACTAGAGTCAATCATTTTTGTAAAAATTAAAGTTGCAACAAAGTTTGTTCAGATACGTAGTTTCTCTATAATGAATCAAATCGCTACTTGCCTTGTGAAGTGTAAGTATACGCCATTGCAAAGGTGTTATATTTATAGTACAACTATAGAAACCATACATACAAATACTGGTTCAGGCAGAAGTGGGTTGCTCCCGGTTCAGCCCAGTTGGGCCGAACTGGTAGTGGCAGCAGTGGGAGGCTCCGCCCACCTGCCCAGTCGCTTCTGCACATGTGCAGAAGTGTTGTGTGCATGCATGAGCGTGAATGCGAGCACAAGCAAACCAGTAGTAAACCGGATAGCAATCCCCATTGGGTTCAGGTATTATCAATTAGTGCTTCCTGATTTATTTACATCTCTCCACATATTTAAAATGAGAATTGTAACAAGCTTTTAAAGATCCAGTACTGTATTATTGCAATGACATATGTTGTACAGTATATTCTAAGTGTATGTTAAATTATTTAAGTTTTGATAGGTGTACCACAAGAGAAATTCCTTTCCTAATTTCCCCACATTCATTTGTTCAGGATTATGGCAGATTTGCATGCTTCTTTCTGTATATCCTAATTCAGTCTCTGCTACTCTATAGTTGAAATTACAACACCCAGTAAGGTCAGCAGCATAAAATTCTGGGATTCATAGACACAGTGCATTAGAGAACATTCCATTGGATGTACTATTGTGATACCATTTTTCTCCAAAGCAACAACAACAACAACCCACCACCTTTGCAAAGTTCTATCAAAGCATATGTTTATTTACATTTAGTTGGCTGCCAAATTATGTACTTTGGCAGAGGAGATGTTCAGAAGAGTTTGAGTATGCCCTGGAAAAATGGTAGCATTCTGTAATTAGAAATGTGCCTGTCTAAGGAATGACCTCAGATCCTTCTTCACATCAGGAAGGAAATAAGGCAATGACATACTTGTTTTAGTCTCCAGATAAAGAGTAGATGAGGAAGTTACCACCCATTCAGGTTGAAAGCTAAAGTGGAACTTCTTCCTTTCCTTATTCCAACTCGGGGAGGAGGGGGGACAACCTGTGGTGACTAAAAAAAATGAAAACATTTGCTGTTCCTTTTTTTAAAACAAATCTGTTTGGTAGCTTGCATAATGTGAACAAATCAAGAATCAAACCCATTTAGCTGTAGATTGGTTTGTTAGGGTAGCTTATTTCTTGAAAGCATGCCAGTGGGAAAAAAAAGAAGAAAAGTTCCTTGTGATCCAGCTAAAATAAGTAAGGATTAAATCTAAGTGAACGTAGTGGAACAAGTTAGAAGGAAGAAAAAAGCAGTGAAATATAATCATCATTGTCATTATATAAATCAGGACCACAATAATAATGATAGGATAATCTTAACAAGTACTGTATTAGATGCCTCAGTTTGCCAGATAACTACCAAAAAATAATAATCTTGGTGTTATAATGAATATGTTAATTTAGTATGTTGCAGCTGTGAAAAAAAACCAAATTCAATGCTAGCAATAATTAATGCTAACTGCTGCAAGAACATGCTGTACATGTATTTAAAAGTACATACAATTTCTTCTGGAAAGGAATGGTTATTTAAGTTGTACAGCTTGATATGCACAGAATTCTGTCCCAGAATTTAACTCAATACATTTATTTATTAAATTTATTTGCTGCCCATCTTACTGTTCAAAGTGACACTGGAAATCATTTGTGGTTTATAGTTCCATATAGTTCATTGCTATTTATAAGATGTGGTTTGTGCCCCACCTAAAATTTGGGTATTCTTACGTAATATCTTAATATTGTAACCTTAATTTACTTGTTAAATGCGAATAAATGTTAACCTGCTTAGATATCAATTTAACTTCTACATTATGATTTACATTTTGCTGATTACTGCTACTACCATTTATATGGTAGTACATGAAGCCGCTGGGTGAGATCATTCGACGGCACAGGATAAAATACCATCAATACGCGGACGATACCCAGTTGTATCTGTCCGCCCCGTGCCAACTCAGTGAAGCGATTGATGTGATGTGCCAGTGCCTGGAGGCTGTCAGGGTCTGGATGGGGGTTAACAAGCTTGCGCTAATCCAGACAAGACCGAGTGGCTGTTGTGTTTCCCTCCCAAAAATTTGGTTATTATTCCATCACTCAGGCTGAGGGGTGAAATTTTGCGCCCCTCAGACAGGGTTCGCAATTTGGGAGTCCTCCTGGACCCACAGCTGACCTTAGAACATCATTTGTCAGCTGTGACCAGGGGGGCATTTGCCCAGGTTCGCCTGGTGCACCAATTGCATCCCTACCTGAACTGGGAGGCACTCGCAACAGTCACTCATGCCCTCGTGACCTCAAGACTGGACTACTGCAATGCGATCTACATGGGGCAGCCCTTGAAGAGCATTTGGAGACTTCAGCTCATCCAGAATGCAGCCGCGCGAGCAATTGTGGGTGCACCTTGGTACACCCACGTTACACCTATCCTCCGCGAGCTGCACTGGTTACCAATTGGTCTCCGGATACGCTTCAAGGTGCTAGTCATCACTTATAAAGCCCTTCATGGTATTGGACCTTGAGAGACCGCCTGCTGCCAATTACCTCCCAAAGACCCATTAGATCACACAGGGCTGGCCTCCTCCGGGTTCCGTCTACCAGCCAATGCCATCTGGCTACTACCCGGGGGAGGGCCTTCTCTGTGGCAGCTCCGGCCCTTTGGAACGAACTCCCCACAGAGATTCGGACCCTCACCTCTCTCCAGGCCTTCCGAAAAGCTGTTAAAACCTGGCTGTGTCCCTTCCCCTCTCAATTTATGTGTCTGTTGGTTATTTTTAAATGCTTGTATTTGTAGTTTTTGTGTTTCCCTTTCCCCCCTTGGGTTTGTGCGCTGCCCTGAGTCCCACTGGGAATAGGGCGGCATATAAATAAAAAGAAACCTAAACCTAAACCATATATTACTTATATTTTAACAATAATGTGAAGGTTTTTATTTACATAATATAATAAATTCAATTATTTAAAACTTATTAAGGAAATACTGATTTTTTAAAATCTAATGCTATGATGCTTGTAAATATCTTGGGTTTTTTTTTACTTTGTGTTTTGTGAGTTTTAAAATGTTTTTTCAAGTTTGTCGTTTTTATTTACTCTTTGCCTTTCCCAAAAATGTATAATGAAATATCATTTTTAAAAAGAAAATCAAAAATTCAATCACCAGGAGTGTTATACTGTTGTAAAACTCTGATGTTCACATGTGGAATATTGTTATCAATTTAAAATTGGTACAGTACAGCTAAACAAAGTACAGAAGAAATAAACCAAAATGATTAGGCAGCTAGAAAGAGTTTCTTACAAGAAAACATTATAATATTTGGAATTTTTTACCTTGGGGAAAAGTTACGTCTTAGGGAATGATCAAGCTGTCTGAAATCATGCATGACACAAAGAAAGTGCACAGATACACATTTTCTTTCCATTCTTTAAAAAGGGATCAGAACTTGGATGACTTTCAAAGGAAGTTAAGCAAATCCATGTAGGACTAGAGTAACAATATTTATTGGTCTTAAGGATTCAGTGTTGCTTTTGGTTAGTGCAGCAATCTTTACATGTCAGTTTCAAGAAAACAGTAATGAGAGAGTGGAGTTATTTTTGTTCTTCTGAAACCATAATTATATTTTCGTATCTTTAAGGGTTCCTGAGAAAGGAAAATTACATCAGGTGTGCACTCTGCACTGATGGTATTTTCCCTGCTATCTCAATATAGGAATACTCCTGAAGGCTGCAATGAACATATAATTAAGGTGACCAGATTTTCAGATTGGTAAAGAGGGACACCTTTGACTTGGGGGGGGGGGGGGCTTGATTAAAAATTTTATACGGAGCAACAAAATTTTTCATATAACACAAAAATAGTATTTTTTTTATTTCAACATAACTACAATTTACAAATATAAATTGTAACTCTTGCCAAACATCAACATTTTGATCACATGACCATGAGTATGCTGCAACGGTCGCTAAGTGTGAAAATTGTCGCTAAGTGTGAAAAAAGGTAATCAGTCACTTTTTTCAATGCCATTGTAACTTTGGTCACTATACCACCTTTCTTGCCTCAGTTCTTAAGTGAATAACTGCAGCTGGTATTTTGTATTTTGGATAGAATCTTTTTTTAAATAGTCTAAGACAATTTAAAAAAAGAATCCACACAGAATAAAACTTTTAAAAAATCCTATGAACAATAAATAAAATATTATTTTAAAATACATTAAAAAATAAAAGAAAAAACCCAGCTCACTTACCAGCAGGCACAAGTGAGCACTCCAAGTCAATCCAGAATGATATAGATGTTAATACAAAGAACTGAGCAAATTAAAATGGTGAAATTAGTCAGGGAAATATTTTTCAAAGAAACTTTGCCACCATTTTTTTCCACACGAGCCGACCTCCAACCTCCATGCCCCTCTCCTCCAGAAAATCCAGGAAGTAAGACTCGTGGCTTCTCTAGCCAAGTATTTCCTGCAGCTCTATGGTACCTGGTCATTTTTTCTTATAAAAACAGGTAAAAGGGGCGGGGGGGTTCCATTTTGTTGCTTTAACATTTTAATATCTTCAATGAAAGTACGGAGACAGAGAGAGAGGTTAGTTAGACAGAGTGTCTTTTGTCTTGCCCCGGTTAGGATTTCTTAAGCAAATCCATTGGGCTTTCAACATGAAGCCAGAAAATCGGGACTTTTTTAAAATGCCCCAGGACACGGGACAAATTGTTATAAATTGTGACTGTCCCGCTGAAATTGGGACATCTGGTCGCCTTACATCTAATGCAACCATTGAATATTATGACTGTAAATTAGATTTCATGTTGTACCAAATAGAGGACTAGAGAAGGCTTAAAAGAAGTCTAGGAAAGAAATCAGATAAATAAGGATATTTTTCTATCATATGAATACCTGAATGGTGATGATTTTCCTACTACATGTCAACCAATGGAAGGATATAATCTCAATGTGAAACATGTTTGAAATCTCTTAAATTGATAAAAGTAATCTGTAATATTGAAGCAAGAGGAAATTATAAATACAATTTATCTAACGTTATATTAAAGTAAAAAAAAGCTTAGCTAAGGCTGGTATTGTGTTC
Organism: Thamnophis elegans; assembly: GCF_009769535.1. Classification (NCBI taxonomy): domain Eukaryota; kingdom Metazoa; phylum Chordata; class Lepidosauria; order Squamata; family Natricidae; genus Thamnophis; species Thamnophis elegans. Next base: position 39,888,435 of record NC_045547.1, on the reverse strand, counting down.
TAGTATTAAATCCAAATCTTAATAAACTGACTTGAATTTATCTTTGACTAGACATTAAATAAAAATCAACCCAAAATAAATATAAATTATCTTTTAATACTCTTAATTAAATTTATGACTAGAGAAATTAGATGGAGAAATTCTCCCACAATATCAAGAATCAGATTCCTCCTTTGTAGTAGTAGTAGCATTATTATAAAGCCTAATAGGGGGAATTCCATCATGATTTCTTCAAATGAAATTGAAACTCACGAATACAGCAGATTAGTAGAGAGAGTCAAATTCTTTTCTTTGAAGTAATATCTAAAACAATACCTGTCAGACTGATTGACAACTAATGAAAGAAATGCAGATTTTCTATATCTGGCATTAATTTTTGTGTTAATTCAAAAGAGCATTCTTTACCATTAGCATGCAGTGGAAACTATCCCTGGCTGTCCAGAAAAATCTACTCTACATACAGTATGTTGACAGCCAAGAATGTCATCCAATGAATATCATCTAATATAACCAAATTATTTCTCTGAAATAATTATTATTTTCCCTATCAGTTCACACATGTGAGCGTGCTCGCCTTCTGCGCATGCACAGTGTTCACGCATTACATCGGGATTGGTGGGCGGAGCCTCCTGCAACTGCCGCAACCAGTTTGCCTGAACTGGAGAGAACCGGCTGAATACCACTTCTGGTTTAGTTTTGGCTTAGCATGTGTATGAACCCATCCATGATAATTTGCAAAGTCATGTATCCAGACATTGAATATCATTTGGCCAAAGTTTCATTGATACTAATGGGATAAATAAAAGCAAGTGCTTGATTCCTTTATCTAAATATTTAGAATTTAAAAATTTGAGCACAGTCAGAGATCCAGGAGAAATTTATAAGTTACTATTTACCAGATTTAATTACTGTTTAGATAACAGCTTAAGCAGCTTAAGCAGTAAGTCAGAATTGCAGTGGAGCGTCTTCATTTTTATTATAAGAAAATCTAAAAAGAATCAGTATGGAGAAATACAAATGAGTTGTTACTCCATTAGCTATCAAAATCATTATTCACAGAGCAGTCAGTACCTTAACATGATTATTAGTTGAAGAAAAATACTTATCCAGGTAAACAGGAGATTCTGGGACAAAATAGTATTTTGACAGGGACAAGTATAGCCTTGGTATTGAACAGCTGAATAACAAAATATAAATGTATTTCAAAGAAAAAGTAAGTCTGCCTCCCTTGTGTGCTGTGTTTCTTTTTAAGATCTGCTGTTTGATCTCCCATACATCAAGAAGACCAGCATTCCAAAATGTATGCAAGTATTAATATCACTTTCAGGAAATAGAAGAAGGCATTTTCTCTGAAGAAAACTATTTGAAAGGCAAAATACCTCTAATAGTGGAAAATCTTTTAAAATACTACTGAAAAACATAAGCTATCAAGAACATTTTGTTACAACATTGGATATTATAAATAACAGGCCTAAAGGAAAAGATTAAAATGTCTTGTCCCTAGCCTCCCTTTATTAGTAGTAATTAGGAAATATGTAATTTAGATAAAAGAACAGTAAGAAATTCAGTAAAACACAATACATTAAACTATCAACTAATAGCTAGAGTAAACTTTTTTCCCTAGGATGAATCAGAAAGTGAATATTAAAAGATATTGAAAGCTACATAAAACCATGTACACTTTGCTAGATCTATGAGATAAACTTATTTATTTATTTATTGAATTTATATTGCCACCTATTCATCCATGGCGATTCAGGGAGGCTTACAGAATATAAAACCTCATTTAAAACAATGAAACTGTTAAAAAGAATCAAATAATTTATTATAATATAATAAAGTCACCCCGACTGCACCCCAGCGATAGCAGATCATATGTGTCATTTAATGGGCTTCATCCTGCTCTGGGTTCTGCAGGCCCGCTGGCAGAACCAAGTTTTCAGCACCTTTTGGAAGAATATTAGAGTGGGGGCCATTCTAATCTCTGGGGGAATGATGTTCCAGAGAGAGGGAGCCACCATGGAGAAGGCCCTTCTTCTGGGTGTATCCAGGTGTATCTCCCTCGAGGATGGAACCTGCAGCATTCCCTGCCTCCCATTTCTGATGGGTCTGGTATATGTGACCGGAAAGAGATGGTACCTTAGATAACATAGTCTCAAGCCATGAAAGGCTTTAAAGGTGACAACCAGCACCTTGAATTGCACCCAGAAGCAAATTGGCAGCCAATGCAGCTCCTGCAGGAGAGGTGATAAGTGTGCATAATGGGGTCTGCACAAAACCATGTGGGCCACTGTATTTTGCACCAACTGGTGCTTCCGGATGCTCTTCAAGGGCAGTCCCATGTAGCGTATGTTGCGATAGGCAAGACGTGAAGTGACTATGACATGAGTGACTGTGAATAAGGATTGTTGGTCCAGGAAAGGGCCTAACTGGCGCACAACCCACAGTTGGCCAAAGGCCCTCCTGGCCATGACCTCCACCTGCTCTTTGAACAACAGTAGTGAGTCCAGGAGAACCCCAGATTATGCACAGGGTCTGTTTGGGATAGTGCCACCCCATCCAAGACCAAATGTGGCAATTCGCCCTGAGCCAACAACCCCCAAACCCAGAGCCACTTGGTCTTGCCAGGGTTTCGTTTCAACCCGTTGCTCCCCCTTCACAATACATTAAGAACATCTTGCTTAGCACATATACAGGAAAGGGAAAATCAGGTGCCAAGGTGGTTGCTGACACCAAACAATTGGTGTCAGGCATCCAAACAATTGACACCGCAGGCATCCAAACAATCTGTGACCTATTCAGAAACTAGCTTCATATTCCTTTTTGGCCTGGCCAGCTTTGATAGCTGAACATGCTGAGATTCCCTTAGAGACAAGTGAAGCCATTGTAGGCCACAAACTATTCTATCTGGTACCATTTTCTTCTGTTTTTATTACCAAATATAATGTTAATTAATCCTGCTTTTCACATTTGTCCCAAACACAAAAAGACTTCTGTTCAGAAGGAGGTAGTAGTATAAGGTGACCAGACGTCCCGCTTTTGGCGGGACACCCCCGCTTTTTAATGCATTTTCCCGCGTCCCGCCCGCTTTTTTAAAAAGCACGCTTTTTTTGGCGCTCGCAGCTCCCGCCCATCAGCTGCTAGCTTGCTGGGCTGGCTCATCGTTCTGTTCTCTATCCTACCTACCTACAAATTTAAGCCAGCCCAGCCTGCCGCTCACTGATTGGATTGGCCTGGACTCCAGCCAATCAGTGAGCTGGCTGGGATGGAAAACGCAGCGTGCTTAAAGTTTTCCATCCCAGCCAGCTCACTGATTGGCTGGAGTCCGCTTAGCATGCCGCATGAGTCCCCCGCCCATCCGTTGCCACTCGCATGGGCGGGGTAGCGTAGCGAGTGAGTGGGGAGCGAGCTCGCCTTTCCAGCTCCACTTCCGGACAAGCTGTGGGAAAACCTCTGCGAAAAGTGCCACCTGGGGCCGCCGCTTCTTCTCCGAACTCAGAGTAAGTGACGGGCGGGGCGAGTGAGTGGGGGTGTGTGTGGCGGGATCGCCGCCCGCTGCACTGCAGCTGACTCACCCCGGGCCGGGCGGGCTGGGAGGCTCTGGGCGTCTGGGCGGGAAGAGCGCAGAGAAAGGCAGAGCGGCGCTCGACGCGACTCTGCTATTTCTGCTGGAGGAGTCCCTAGATAGGGAAGGCGGGTGGCGAGGCAGAGCAAGGGAGCACAAACGGCGGATCCCGGGCTCATATGCAGAGGGAGCTCTCCAGGCACAGGAGCGCTGGAAAAGTGCTCCGCTCATGCACCCACCGGGACGGAGCACGCTCGCTCGCTCGCTCCAGCCCTGCCTGCTGGCACGACTTTGAAGTGTTGGCTTGCCGCTTGCCTTCCACGTCGGCCTGCGTGGAAGGCAATCCAGCCCTTTCAAAGTCATGCCGCCAGTTTAGAACTTGCCCGTCATTCAGCGAAACATATTTCGCTGAATGGCGGCCAAGGGGCACGCTAAAGTGCCGGCATAAGTTTGAAGGGCTGGCTTGCCGCTTGCCTTCCACGTCGGCCCGCGCGAAAGGCAATCCAGCCCTTTCAAAGTCATGCCGGCAGTTTAGAACTTGCCCGTCATTCAGCGAAACATATTTCGCTGAATGGCGGCCAAGGGGCATGCTAAAGTGCCGGCATAAGTTTGAAGGGCTGGCTTGCCGCTTGCCTTCCACGTCGGCCCACGCGGAAGGCAATCCAGCCCTTTCAAAGTCATGCCGGCAGTTTAGAACTCGCCCGTCATTCAGCGAAACATGACTTTGAAGTGCTGGCTTGCTTGCCGCGTTTCCCCGGAGCACTCGGGCTCCTTCTCTGGGCAGAGTTGGAGCCTATCCTCCACCTCCTCCCAACGGAGGGGCACCCTAAAAAAAAAAAAGAAAGGAGCCAAGCCGTTCCAAAGATGTGAAGGGAAGCAACGCAGCTAGGCGGAGTGAGGGAGCTTCGCTTGAGATGACCAGGCTCTCCCAAGCAGAGCCCGCCTAGCTGCATTGCCCACACCCGCGGGGATTCAAGGAATCCGGCCAGATACCTTGAATCCCCGTGCATGTGGGCAACGCAGCTAGGCGGGGGGGGACTCCGCTTGGGATGCCGGGTCATGCTGTTGAAGACGTGCTGGACGCGGCAGGGCAGGGGCCCGCGGCTGGGAGCAGAGCCAGCCACTGCTGCAGGGATTGGGTGCCGCAGCAGCAGTAATTCCCAGTTGGGACTGGGCACCCTTAACGTAGCAACCCTGCATTGCTCGTAATCTTGAGGCACCACGCGAAAGGGCCAAACACGGAGGAAAGGAAGGCGTGTCGGGCATCCAGATCGCAGCGAGGAGAAGGAGGAGGAAGTAAATACAAGTATAATAAATACAAGTATTTATTATACTTGTATTTATTATACTGTGGATTTGGTCTGCATCAACCTGCCGCCTCCCCTCACCAGGCAAATCGCGGTGAAAACTCTGGGTGAGTCTCCGCGGAGAGCTTGGCGGGCAGCTGGCTGGACTTCTAAGAGGTGGGGGGGAGGAGCGGCAGCTCCTTGAAATGGAAAAAGGCTTGCTTCCTCCCCCTCCCCCAAATGAGACCGGGCTCCCAGCAGCGGCTGTTCGGATTTGCCATTTGAGAGAGAGAGAGAGAGGGAGGGAGGGAGGGGGAGAACGCGAGTGTGTGTATCCCTCCTTCCTTCAGCCCAACACTCTAGCCCGGCTTGGCTCCCGCTTCGTCTCTCCTGCCTCTTCGCTTCTCTGTTCGATTGTTGAAAGTCTCTTAGCTACGTTCTGCCTTGTGATTGCTGTCTCCAGGCTCTCCTCTCCTATTATCGTGGAAGGTGTCTCATTTGGGGGAGGGGGGGCAGGCCTTTCTCCATTCAACAGATCCAATATACAGAGTTTTATTTTTTGGCCCTAAAAATATTGTCACTGAGGATGACAGAAATTTCTTCATCATTGCTATTGGCCTCAAGTAGCAAATAATTAAACATGGTTTTTAGTGTACTTAGTTAGCTATCTGCTTTTTAACATTACATGGTATCAGTTTCAAGAATGCATGCAATTCTGAAAATTTGTAACAAACTTGTTGAAGGGCCTATGAAATATTTTCTAGTTTAGTGTAGAATAAGTATTCTTAATAAAAGAAAAAGTCATTTTTATTTAATCAATTGCATTCCTGTTTATAATGGCATTAATTAACTAAACTGGAAATAAATCTATGTTTTGCTAGAGTTTTAAAATTAAAAAACCTTACATTTTGTTGCTATTATTTTAATCAGAGTTTTGCCAAGTGAAATTATATAATGGTTCCTCATGTCTCTGTAATTTTCTAAATCTCATCCAGAAGTACCACAGAATCTGGCATTTTCAGCAGAATGATGCTGATGCTAATAAAACATCCTGATTTTTGGTGAAAGGATGGAAAGAGGAAGGAAGGAGGAAGAGAGATCTAAAGAGCAGAAAGACAGAAGGCAGATAGGCAAGAGGAAGGAAGGAAGGAGAAAGAATGGAAAGGAAGGAAGGCTAGAAGGAAGAAAGAGGGAGGGAGGGAGGGAGGGAAGGAAGGTGAAAGGAGGAAGGAAGGAAGGGTACTTCCACTTGTAGGCCTGGGACTGAATGCAGGAGGAGTCTCTCCATAGGATCAGCTGCTCCTCTGATCATGGTCTATGAAAATGTTACTGCCTGCCTGATGCAAATTTAGACAGATGGTGCTTTGGGCTGCCCCTCAAATCCCCTCTTTACTCCTCCCCCTGTAGAATTCAGCCCCCTGAGTTTTGCCTTTGAGGGGCATGTGTGGTTATAGCGGATGGCAGAGTCAGCTGGAGGTTGAGAGGGGATTGGGGCTTTTGTCCGCCTGTGGAGTTCTCCCCATGGACAGGATGGGATGTTGGCATGAAAGGGATCCGGGCACAATCTCACCTGTTCCAAGTAAAGTTGCCTTTTGCAATTGGCTACCGGTAATCCTCGACTTACGACCAGGATTGATCCCCCAATTTCTGTTGCTAAGGGAGACGTTTGTTAAATGATTTTTGCCTCATTTTGCGACCTTTTATTGCCACGTTAAGTGAATCATGGTGGTTGTTAAGTCAGGAACATGGCTGTTTAGTGACCAAAATTACAATGGCATTGAAAAAAGTGACTGATGACCATTTTTCACACTTAGCGACCATTTTCACACTTAGCGACCGTTGTGGCATCCTCATGGTTACGCGATCAAAATGTTGATGTTTGGCAACGGATTCGTATTTCTGATGATAGTTTGAAATGGTGACAGTATAAATTATTGCTGGTGTAATACTTAACAATGGTTTTTAAGGATTTCTTTTATTTATAGAATACCTTTTTTATTATTTTGGGGGGATTTTTACTTTTAAATTGTTTATAAAATGTATTTACTACAAGAAATGTTCCTTTTTGCAAATGTGATCTTTGCAAATCTTTGTGATGCAATATGTTCAGACCAGGTTTATGTGTCTCAAAGTGGCTGCTATTCTATGGGCAGGCCAGGTTGGTGCAAGGCAGCTTTGCCAGATTTGGTGTGTTTCACCCTCATTGAATTTTATATAGTATAAAGAATGGAAGGAGGAAGGAAGAGAAAAAAGGAGGAAGGGAGTGAGTGAGGAAAGAAGAGGATGGAAGGAGGGAGGAAGGAAGGAAGAGAGGGAAAGAGCAGAAGACAGATAAGGTGAAGGTAGATAAGCAAGAGGAATGAAGGAAGAAGTGAGGAGTCTCGAGGAGGGGGAAAACATTTAGTGACCAAAGTTACAATGGCATTGAAAAAAGTGACTGATGACCATTTTTCACACTTAGCGACCGTTGCGACCATTTTTCACACTTAGCGACCGTTGCGACCATTTTTCACACTTAGCGACCGTTGCAGCATCCTCATGGTCACGTGATCAAAATTTTGTTTGGCAACAGATTCGTATTTATGCTGGTTTCAGTGTCCTGGGGTGACCTTTTGACCAAAAAAAATTTTTTTTAATCAAGCCCCCCCCCCCCCCCCCGGTCAAGGGTGTCCCTCTTTTCCAATCTGAAAATCTGGTCACCTTATAGTAGTAGACTGTAAGGATAGCAGAGGATAAGTTTACTTTTCAGTGCAATCTACATCCTCCTGGTTCTTTCAGTTGTTATTTCAATCTTGGTCTGCCCCACTTAGAGTTTTTCATAAAAAACAAACAAACATAATAATAAAAAATAAAATCAAATTATCACAGAAATATGCTTACTGAAAACGGTAATAGGAAGTAGTGAGTAGCAGGCAGAGGTGGGATAACATAATTTAACAACTGGTTTGCCTAGTGCAGAACCGAAAATGTGAGTGTGCGCTTTCCATGCTTGCGCACGGCTTCAAGCACACTGCAATTTCCTGTGCGCGGCTGCAGCACACCTTCTCAGGCAGCCACGGTGAGTAGAGCAGGCGAAGCATGGAAATCAGCTGGGCTGCATGGGTGGGATGAGCGAGTTCAGAGAGTAAGATATGTAGGACGGGATAGCACCGGGTGCCCAGGCAGTGGTCAGAACTACTGGTTCACTCGAACCAGTCTGAACCAGTCTGAACCACCAGCAGCCCGCCTCTGGTAGCAGGGTAAAGACGTCACCGTGGTATTTTAGTCAAGAACTTCAGGTTACTCTCTGCCTGACATTTTGAGCTTCCTTAAAGTAGGCACAAAGACTTTTCTTTCTTTCCCTTTTAATCATTTTTATTGTTCTCTGGTGTCCAGATGGCTTTTTACTTCCCCAATTGTTGTCTGTACATCTATAAAAATCGTCAACTTAAAAGACTTTTGAAATTGGTTTCTTTATATTGCTAGAGGGGTTTTTTTTTGTAACGGAACTCAGTTTTTGTCTGAACAATAAACTTTCTTAATCCTAACATGAAAAACAATCTTCTATCCTAAGCCAACCCTTAATCTTTTTGTATCCTCCTGTAACCAACTTTTGAACAAACTATACATTTACCTTTATTTTCAAAAATCAGTTCTGCCTCAAGCAAGATAATTATGTTTTTGTAAGTTTTCTGAACGCCTTCAAATTTGTTTATTGTTTTCTTTTTCTTACATGCCAAGAACTGTATTGTGTTCCTAATATAATTTTATTAGAAACGTGAATATCGTATTTCCTTGTTTTGTAGCTGCATGATTTCCTAAGTGAGGCATAAACTTCTGCAGATCTTCACTTTTCAGTCTCTCACATTTAGCAATAGGAATAGACTTATATAATGTTTCAGCTCTCTCTAAATGGATTACAGAGTAAGTCTATTGCCCCCAACCATCTGGGTCCTCATTTTACCAACCTCGGAAGGATGGAAGGCTGAGTCAATCTTGAGCCAGTGAGAATCAAACTGTTGACAGTCGACAGAATTAACCTGCAATATTTTATTTTCACCATTGTGCCACCATGGCTCCTTTAAAACTTTACAAGTTTTAAACTTAATTTCAATTAAATATTTGCATTTCACTTTATTTTTCTGTACAAAAACTAAAAGATTTTCATTTGTCTCAACATGAACCCAATTTTGCACAAAGATTTTGTCAGAATTGTCATTGAGCTTCTCAATATAGCTTTGCGTCCCAAGGTGCATAAATGTATAGAAATCAGCATTTTCTGCTAGAATTACACACTATTGCCAAGCATCTGTGGAAAAGTGTTGGATCAATGCAACTGTCCTCCCCTCTATAAGCTCCATGATTCTAGCATCTATTAGAAGGAAGTAAATAGGGAATCCATCCATTTTGGGGCTGAGCTGGAGTTACTGTATTTGTTTAGTTATATTCACCATCATTTTAGTCATTGTCTACCCACTGCAGAAACACTTCATGTTTCCAACCAATACAGTCCTGAGCTTTCTTTTGCCAATTGGACCCACAATATGTCATCAATCCATCTTATTTTATGACTCCTTCGCGGACGCTTTTTATCAAATGGGATCCATTCTATGACTGCCTTGGTCCACCTTCCATTAGTTCTTCTTGCTATGTGACCAGCCCATTTCCATTTCCATTTTTTTATTCTCTTGATGATATCATATACCTTTGTTTGTCCTCTAATCAATGTGCAGATCTTTCTATCTTGTCTTACAATACCAGGCATGCATCTTTCCATGGCTCTTTGCACCACTCTTAAGTTTTTGTATCAATTGTTTAGTTATATTGCTTAACTGGAATTTTGCTTTACTATGAGTCCTTCAAAATGCAATAAATGAATAAATATATCTTTATGTGTTGTGGCCCAGCAGGAGCCATTGGAGCTGCCACCAGACTCCGACAGCGAGGGGCCCTATGAGTCGGCTCTGGAGGATGTGGAGGACCCTGGACAGGGTTCCGACTCCAAGCAGGGCGCAGAAAGGCTGTTTGGCCACCAGGAGGCACCTGAGCCTTGGACCAGTGGGGAGGAGATAAGGGAGAGTGAGCCGGAAGCCAGTAGTGAGTTGTTCCTGGATGCACGCCATCGAAGAGCTAATAGGCGTCAGGAACAATTACGCAATTACAGGAGGTGATTGCATTCAGCTGGTCATTAAGCTCCTCTCCAGACCATAAAAAGCTACTTGTGCACACGCCCCTCTTTGCAGAAGTCAACACAGAATCAAATGTCGGAGAACTTTGTATGAGCTTGGCAGGCTGGATTGCTGCCAAGCCTTATCTGTGTTTATTGCTGCCCAGGCTTGTCTGTGCTGGGTTGCTGCCAAGGACCTGTTTGTCTGTTAATTAAATGCCATAATTTATCTCTGGCTCGGAGTGTGCTTTGGGGTGGAACGAGGGGGTCAGAACATTTATGTATGCCAGTATAAGATTAATCAGTAAAGTTGTCAAACAGAGGAAATTTTGCCCTGTAAAGTGATGGTAACCCCATATGAACAGACCTCTCTCCTAATTGTGTGAAGTTTCAAGTCTAGGAATTGTGAGAGCCTTGGGGAGTTATGTTTGTAGCAATAAGTGCAGCCAGTTGACCACATGTAGTTTTCTGCACACATGGGAAAAATGTTACACCATTACTGTTCTGATCTGAGAACGATGGGTGGTTGCCAGAATAACTGAGGCGCAGACAGAAATAAAGGCCAACAAGTTTATTCCTTACAACAGTAACAAGCTAACAGAATAACCGGCTCGGAGACAGGCAACAGCTGAAGCCTCCATCTGACAGCTCCCTTTTATACTCCGAGCTGTCAGATGGCTAGCCAATCAGCTGCCAGCTTTCTCCCGCCAATACACAAACATGGTGAGCATGCTCAGAACGTGACAATTACATACTATTTCTCAGAAGTTTTATAATAGTATACTTTTTTCCTTTCAATTTTATAGCAATAGCAATAGCAGTAGACTTATATACCGCTTCATAGGGCTTTCAGCCCTCTCTAAGCGGTTTACAGAGAGTCAGCATATTGCCCCCAACAATCCGGGTCCTCATTTTACCCACCTCGGAAGGATGGAAGGCTGAGTCAACCCTGAGCTGGTGAGATTTGAACCGCTGAACTGCTGATCTAGCAGTAGCCTGCAGTGCTGCATTTAACCACTGCGCCACCTCGGCTCTTTTATTTTATTTTATTTTATTTTTATTTATTTATTTATTTTTAAATCCATATCATATATTTAAGGCAGCTCATCTTGGACAAATGACATTTTTATCAAATTGAGTTTGATGACAGGCCATTTAAAGGCCACAATAATCCTGTCTGAAAAGTATTGGTGAGAGACATATTTTAGCCTCCATGGGTGACACGTTTAGCCTCCATGGGTGACCAGTCATTTGGTACCACACAATGCACTGGCATCTGAAAGCAATTAGATTATAAAGACTCCCTAATATTATAATCCTGCTGTAACAGCTTGTAAAATTACATGGTTCTATACATAATAAAATAATATATTTTTCATATTTCCCTTTTTCTTGTGGTGGTGCATTCATTTTCAATAATGAATAACAAAAAGCTTTGATCTGTAGTCTAACTACAAACACATTTTGTCTGTCGGCAAGACATGTCTCATTTGGACATCACAAAAGCCAAGGGTTTTGTTGGCATCCATCAGGCCTCTAATGAAATCACTTCATAAAAGCTGACTGGTATTGGGAGAAGTGCTACTTCAAGACTCCAGGTGCCTGGCAGACCATTCGAAGTTTTAAAGGTACGTGCCAAAATCTCGATTTGGACCAAAATAGATGTGACAAACTAAAATGGCTGTTTCTGCTGTAGATGGCTATTCTAACAAAAGCTTATATTAGAGCTGTGTGAAAAATTTGTTCAGGATTTTTTTTTCAATCATTCTTATTTAGTCCAGAATAAGAATAAAAATGGAAGAATAATTTTTTTTTCATTTTTTTTCAAAGTGAAATGTAGGCTATTATGTGTGAAATTAAACTTTCATCTTATAATTTCTCTGATGGTTTGCGGCTTCTTTTTATAGCTTGTCTTTAAAACAACACAATCACCTATTCAGATGTTAACCTTGACCTTCAGCTCTTTAATGGGTATTTTAATGAAAAGGTTTTAAAATAATATAGCTAAACCATAATCAAAAGCTATGGTATTTCAAAAGATCTGTTCTCACAGGTACTTCAAAAAGTCAGTCTTCAATGGTCTGGACTTCTGTCATCCCTTTTTACATAATTTGTTGTGGAAAAGTCCATAGATAAGTTCATTTGGAATGATTTCCCCCCTTCCCTCTAGCATGTACTATTTTGAATACACATGTTTATTTTTTATTTTATTTTCATTGTATTTCATCTCTTAGGTGGTATGAGATTAAAGCTGAGAGACAGGTCAAAGAAGGAAAAGGCTAAAGCTTTCTGCTTGCATTTATTTGCAGAGAATTTGGAGAGGTATATAACCACATAAGGAAAAATGTGTCAAATGTTCATTTTGTTTAATTTCCATAGAACTGAGCCTTTGAAATGGTTCATGGGAGATGATTCATATGTAATGATTGTAACAGCTGATGCTTCAGATACGATTCTTTTTTTCAACTGTGCTACCACACAATGCCAAAGTTCCATACGAAATGCTCCTGCCCCAGTGGCTGACTGCTTTATTTGCTTTATTTCTTTGATTCCCAGTCCTTTTCTTCTAATACATCTTCTTTCTCCTTCCCTTTTCCAATCATGACTTCATTAAATATATGGTTTTTACATGAGATCTGTTAATCAATGGTAGAGGTTTTATTGCAGGCTATATTCCCTGGAGAAGGGGAAAGGGCTATATACCCTTGATAAAAGGGGAATGCGGCAAGGGACATAAAGTGAGGCCAGAAGTCATCTGTTGTAGGTTGGACAACAGTTTGATTCTTTTTCCCTGTTTTTTTAATTTTCTGATACTTTCTTCTTTCTATACACCTGTTACTGCCTCTGACTTCATGCAGCATGCTAAGAGAGATGACTTTTACCATAGAACCTTGGCCCAGGCATGAGAGATTGCCTGTTCTTATCTTAGGGTGTAATTGTTTATTCTTCTTTGTATTCTTCAAGGATTTAGCAGACACGGCAGCCAAATATTCTATGTTAATTTTACATTCTGTCTATTTTTCAAGCTCCCTGACCTGTCTATAAATAGAGAGTTTGCAAAAACTAATGAATACAGAATTATGCTTATTTTATGATACAATACCTAACCTATAATGCTTATGTTGTGATACCTAACATTTTCCTGAAAATATTAGTTCAAATATTATTATTTTTTGGTTGTTTGTTTATTTCAAGGTGCCTCTGAGTAGCTTACAGCATTAAAAGTATTAAGACCATAAGATAAATATTTCTAAAATGATAAAAATGGAACTATAATAAAAAAATTAAAAAATAATAATTAAAAGATGAGGAGGGAGGGAGGAAGAAGGATGCGTGGAGTGCGGGAGGGAAGTGGGATTGCCTCTTAAGTCATCAACTACCTCCAGTGTGCTGCTCCTCTGTTAGGGCCCCAACCTGTCTGGCAGAGACTTCAGGGTCTCATGGAAGGTCAGAAAGATGGGAGTCAATCTCATTGCAGGGATTAAGATGTTCCAGAGGGCAGGAGCCATGGCATGCCTTCTCTGCTGGTATAGGTGAGGTGGGGTGGGCCAGTCCCATTGGGATGAGACAGTTCCTCAAGTAATCTGGACTTACGCAATGCAGGCTGTAGAGGTAATAGACAACACCTTGACTCAGGGGTGGGTTTCAACCGGTACGGACAAGTACAGCCATACCAGATGGTGAAATTTAGCGTACCTTCCTGTACCCGTTGGTCAGGAGGCCCCATACTGGAATGCTCCCTCCCTTCATTTGCTCTTTCATTTGCCCCACCCATCCTCACCATGTTGCCAAAAAGTTCTCAGAAGAAGAACCTGAAGAAGAAAGAACTGGTGAGTGACTGGGGTGGGAGGGAGAGGATGTTGGGGAAGAGGGAAGAGGCAGAGGGCTGCTAGAAGAGTGTGTGCATATGCACAGGCTGTGGGTTTAAAAAACATCTGAGTGAATCCAGGAAGAGGGAAGAGGCAGAGGGGCTGGAAGATATTATAGGAACACAGACTTCCAGCCCCTCTGCCTCTTCTCTCTTCCTGGATACACTCAGACATTTTTAAAACTCACAGCCTGTGCACACACATACGCTCTTTCACTCTTTTAAAAATGTCTGAGTGAATCCAGGAAGAGGAAAGAGGCAGAGGTGTTGGAAGTGTGTGTGCAGTGCACAGGCTGTGAGTTTTAAAAAAGTCTGAGTGAATCCAGGAAGAAGGAAGAGGCAGAGGGGCTGGAAGTGTGTGTGCTGTGCATAGGCTATCGGTTTTAAAAATATCTTGTGTGTGCACAGGCTGAGAGTTTTAAAAATATCTGAGTGAATTCAGAAAGAGGGAAGAGGCAGAGAGGCTGGAAGTGTGTGTGCAAGGTGGTCAATAATGTTGAAGACCGGCAAGGACAGCCATATTTCCTCAGTAAGTAGCTGTTTTATTGTTTTGTGTACTTATTTTATTCTTATTTAAGTAGTAAGTGCACAAAATAATAAATTTCCTTTTTTTATATCTTCTTTTTGTAGGTCATTCTTTGGGGCAAAGAATTCAATGACATTGACTTGGCCACTCCCACCCATTCACATGACTGCCAAGCCACTCCCACTCAGTCACATGACTGCCAAGCTACTCCCACCCGGTCACATAATCACCAAGCCACTCCCACAAAACAGGCCACACCTACAGAATAGGTTCTAAAATTTTTTGAAACCCACCACTGTCTTGAATTGTCCCCAGTAGCAAACCAGCAACCAATGCACTCGCAAAGCAGTGATGTAGCATAGGCTAAGAATAACTTGCACTCTGTACTCTGCACCACTTAAAGCTTCTGAATATTGCAATGCATTTAGCAAGCATTGCAATAGTCCAGACATGGGATGACCAGGGCTTGAATGACTGAGCTAATCCAGGAAAGGCCGCAACTGGCACACAACATAAAGTTGTGTAAAGGCTCTTCTAGCTGTCCTAGCTCTCCTAGCCATGACTGCCACTTCCTTTAAGGGTGACTTTTGAAACCATTGTTTTAATGTAGTGCATTCCTTCTTTTCTTCTGTGCTTGCAGCTGCTGCTGACTCTGCTTAGACCTCATTCTTCAGAAAATGCCCCACATGGCCTTTTGCTTCCCCACACAGTTGTCACTGCCACCATTCTACTGCTGTCTCCTCTTGTTTACATCACCTCCTCATATCCTTTCATGCCTTTATTTCTTGAAATTGTTTTTGCCTTTGAAAGCAGTTCTTAAAATCACTTTCCATATCATTTCCACTTGTTCACTTGCCTATCATCTTGCTGTTGTTTCTTTTGGTGCTTTCCTTAGCTGACTCTTGTGCTTTTTTATATTTACTTGTGGCATGAATCAGAACATCACATAATGGCTGTTGCAGTTTAGGAGCATAATTTTTCCATAGTGTATATTTCCAGATATATTTATTTGGTCTATTCATTGGCTCTGATATTTTGAGTCATTCCTAGACTCAGAGACATATTCTTTTATTTTGGGAGGTGGAAGTGGTTTACCATTGCCATGTTCTTAGGGCTGAGGGGATGTGACTGGCTCAAATTCATCCAACTGGTGTCTTGCCTAAGGTAGAACTAGAACTCATAGTCTCCTAATTTCTGAAAATGAAATTTCAGTTTCAGGGCAGGATAGGATAAACTTCCCTATTAGACACTCATGAAGGTGAATGGTCCTGACTCCATTTAAAGCAGCCTTCAAAGAGAAGGAGGTACATCATATTTATGAATAACTAATATGAATAATCATCATAACAATGATTTATAAGTTATAAACCTAGTTTAATATATTTACAAGTTACTGTTTTGCAAGAAAAAGTAGAGTTGTATGGCATTTTAAAAGTTAACCAATTTTGTTTTCATATTAAACAAATATGGTTCACAAAAGTCAATGTGATCATAAACTTTAGTTTCCAATGTTCTAAAAACCTTTGGTTTATTAAACAATTTTTGTAGCATGATTTGTAACAAAAGTAGTAGAAAGATTGTTATGTGTTTTAGCAATATTGCATAATGATCCAACAGATTATTCACTGATGTTTGCCTGATTAGACAATGAAAAACTGTTAGAAAACCTGCTAAGGTTTTCCCCATATGTTTGCCTTATTGTGACATTAAGCATTCCATAAACCTGGTTTTAATTTAAAATCAAAGTTTCATTTGTCTTCTTTTTTTGCATTGAAACACCATGAAATATTTTAGCAACAAATGCTTATTGTGATTTCCTTTGAAAAGCCTTTGCAGACTGGAAGTCTCTTTCATTTTGATTTTTTAGAACTGTCAGTTACAAGTGCTATGAATACCATCAAAAATTAGTATCTTTATCGTAGTTTTTTTTCCTTTTCCTCTCCATTGGTGCCTCAATTGTTCTAAGGAATTTACATGAACATTAGCCTATAGAACCTATTTCCTAACAAACATTTATTTCTTTATAAATTCAATTTATATAGCTGCCCATCTCAAATATATTATTCTGGGCAGTTCATAAACAATTTTAAAAAGTATTATACTATGAGAGGAGATGATCTTAAAATTAAAAAACAGAATAAAGACGAAGAATTTGTCTTAGTTAGATTAAAAACTCTACTATAAAAAACAATATTGGCCTTATTGCCAAATGGGAAAGACTGAACATATAATAAAATACTACTTGCATGCAGAGTCCTTTGGTACAAAGTTCATACTTCTGATTGATGATTTGTGAATAAACTAAATTCTTTACTTATGATTTTAAGATTGGATAATAGGAAAGAGGGTAGTCAGGAAAAGATGGTTAATTGATGGGGGGAAAGTAAAGAGGTAACTACTGTTTTACCAGTTTGGAGTAGGTACTATTATACAGTAAAAAATATTTTAAAAATGAAAATAATGACAAAAACCACCACTACCACCACCACCACAACAACAATAACAACACCATTTGAAATAGAATCAACACTGTCCGTATCTACAGCCAAGACACTGCAATGGAGTTTGGACTGGACAAATGTGCCATGCTTGCCATGAAACAAGGGAGAATGGTGAAAACTGAGAGAATCAAGATGCCCTATGGAAATAGTATCAAGAATCTGGATGAAGACAATCGCTATAACTACCTGAGCATCCTTCAAGCTGACAACACTAAGCCCAATGAAACAAAGAAAAGGGTTAGAAATGAATGCATCAAAAGAGTGAAGAACATCTTAAAATCCAAATTCAGTGGAGGAAATACTATCAAGGCAATTAATATCTGGGCAATTCCCGTCATTAGATACACTGCTGGAATAGTGGAGTGGATTCAAGCAGAACTAAAGGCCCTGGACAGGAAGATTAAAAAAAAGAGTAGGAAAGTTGAAGAAAGAGGCAGAGGGACTTATTCATGCTGCACAAGACCAAAATTTAAGAACAAATGCATACAAAGCCAGAATTGAGAAGACAGCAACCAATAGCACATGCTATCTGTGCAAAGAAGCTGAAGAAACAGTAGACCACTTGGTTAGCTGCTGCAAGAAGATCGCCCAAACTGGCTACGAGCAATGGCATGACAAAATAGCAACAGTAGTGTACTGGAAGATCTGCAAGAAATATCAAGCAAGAACTGGTGAGACCATAAAATAAATAAAGTCTTAGAAAATGAAGAAGCTAAATTGTTCCAGGGTTTTAGAATTAAAAAAAAAAAACACCTGTCACATTACACCCCAGCTTAACAATTGTCAATAAGAAATACAGAAAATTCTTAATAGTGGACATGACATTACCTGGAGACAGCAGAATAGAAGAGGAGGAGGAGGTGATAACAAAATACAAAGACCCACAAATAGAAATAGAACAAATGTGTGGCAAAGCTAGCAAAGTTAGTACTAAAAGGCACCTTGGATGTAATCCCAAAACATCTGGAGCACCACTTGAACATCATCAGCATTGACAAATTCACCATCAGTCAATTGTAAAAGGCAGCTTAACTTGGAACAACCTGTGACAGTATCTGTAATACCATCAAACATTCAGATCTGCTTATCTCAGTCCTTGGAAAGGACCCAATAGATAGACAAAAATGGCAGACCCAGTCTGAATATCTGGATGACTGTGCAATGAACCATAATAATAGCTTACATCATGTGATGATACATTGAACACCAGCAAACCTCCACATCTACCATCCTAGGTGCTTGAGAAAGACCCAATAGGTAGACAAAATGCCAAATCCAGCATGAGCATCTGACTGACAATGTGACATGCTGTAATAATAATATGACACACATCTGCCACATAATACCCCAGAATTAACAATTGTCAATAAGAAAGACAAAAATATCTGGATGGTGGACACGATAGTACCTGGAGATAGCAGAAGAGAAGAGAAAGAAGTAAAGAAGATAACAAGAGACAAAGAGCTGCAGATAGAAAGAGGACACCTATGGCAAAAGAAAGCAAAAGTGGTACCAATATAATAGGGACCTTGGGTTCCATCCCAAAACCAATGGAGCCCCACTTGAGCTTTACTTGGAACAGCTTACATCCTGTGAAGATACCTTTAACATCATCATAGGCATCAATATCTACCTATTCCAGGTCCTTCGGAAGGATTCAATAGGTGGATAAAAATCCAGTATTAACATTTGGCTGACTATGCAATGAACCATAATACAAAAGCTGAACAGTAGCATGAAACACATATGAAAATAAGTAAGTTTTGAACTCCATCCTACATTGTAATAAGGTGGGTGCTTGCTTCATTTGATGTGGTAATTTGTCCTGTAATATTGGACCATCCACAGAAAAAGCTGACTTCGTTATAGATATCAAACATATAAATGAAACATTAATCTGTAAGCTTTTAGAGAAGGTGAGATATTTCTCAGATGTTGGACAATTATAAGAATGACTTTCATCTTGGACAATACAAGTCTTTTCACTTTAAAATAAAGCTTCCATTATGTTTATGCCATTCTTTTCATGAACAGAATTAAAAATAATATTCCAATTCCCTCCACAACCTCTTCTGGGATCTGTGCCAGGAAACTACTTGGAGGATCAGGTGGCCTAATGTAATCATAAAAAATATTTGCAGTGTGCAAACTATGGATTTTTCCTCCAGGCTCTGACCTTGAGGCTGATAGAATCATAGACTCATTTCAAAGGATTTATTTTTGCCATCTGTAAAGACTTTCTTCTTTTAATTAGAATATACATGTCTACTTTGGCAAAACAATTAAGAGTACCTCCTACATATGACCACTGGCAACACCTTTTTTGCTATATTTGATTACCAGATTGCTTACCGGAGGAATTATTATGAGTTTCCACATTCATGCATAATGTGTTACACAAAATTGGATAGATAATGAAACTTTCTGCATTATTGTTGGGAAGGGAGGACCACCCTTCTTTAAATGAAATGTTTGCCTGAAGTAAATAATTTTATTATAATCTTGAGCTTAGGCCCAGACTCATGAAAATTATAAAAAGATTATGGTCTTCAGAGGTATATGAAGATAGACCCATAGGTTAATATAAAGCAAGCGAAGAAAGTAGGCAGCCTAAATGAATTGAAGACTCTTTTTGCAATGAAAGCTCTGTTAATTTCAGATCTGAGTTGTTTCATTAAAAAGGTAATTAATAAATCCATCTCATTTTTTTAGAAAAACAATTAAATGAAAATTAAATAATATAATGCTGAGAAACTTGCTAAGTGCTTTCTGCTGAAAGTAGAAGACATTGGAATCCAAACTAAAGTAGCCAACCTCCACCTCTTCAGATATTGCTGGAGGTTCACATCCAAAAGAGCCAGTCTGAAGAAAAAGTATGATGTAGCTTTAATGTTTAGAGGGGTGCAGATGTGTACATGTCTATCTTACAAGCAGGGTGAATACTCTTTTCTGGTTCCTTAAACTGTTTTAACTGCATATAAAACTCCAGTTTCTGATTTGACATGTACATCTGATTAATCCATTGGGTTAAGCGTGCTCCTGATGAGTCACAAAGACAACTTTTCATTAGTTAAGCGTCCTAATGGATTAGCAGTAAAATTAAACATGGCAATGCGATATTAAATTATGATTTTAAAATAGTTCATCTTAACAGAGTTCCAGATTTGCTTATAAAAATCTATATATATATATATAAAAGGCAAGTACCATTCCCTCATCACGAAATCTCCAGAACCATAAATCCTATAAACTTGAAATTTGGCAAGTATGTTCCTCTTGGCTTCTAGGTGCTCGCTAAGAAAGGATTTTTCGAAATGACCATCAGATCATTCGTAGTTAACACGCTCTGATGCTAAGAAGTTCTACTCCCCCTCCCCACCTGAAAAGAATTCTGTTCCAACTGCCAGTTGCTTCACATTCCGTTACCTCAGTTCAAACTGGCAGACATTCCACTCCTTCACTCAGGAGTGGTCTGGGGATGCCAACAGATTCTGAACCAAATTCCTCCTGCATAGCCCGATTACATAGCTTTATCCAGCTACTAGTAGCTTATAAAATAACAATATTATTGAGGTATAGACACAAAATATTAAAGCATTAGAAAGCACAAAAAAGTAATAACAATATTTTAACAATATAAAAAGGCAACAATTGATCACACAATTGAATGATTACTCAACCAAATACCCTCATAAATTAAAGGTGTTCTCAATTATAAAAAGAGTGGAAGTGAGCACATATTTTTAGTAGTATGTTTTGGTGGTCCACCATCAGAATATAGAGTTCATTTTATAATTTTTGTATTGTGTTTTTAAATTCTGAGTGCTCATTTAAACAGAAAATCAGGAGATAAAGCCAATATATAAACAATCCTGTGTCAGAAATATAATGATAGACTCATATTTTTATTTCTTGTTCAATCTTGTTCATTAAGAAATCTTAGATCATGTTATAAATATAGAAATATTAAAATGTTTAATTTTGTAACTTTAAGAGCAGGAATGGGGGAGGTAGAGTTCTCAGAATAATTGAACTCCAGTGGCATCAAACATTGTGCCAAATATACAGATAATCCCTGGATTATGAATAAGATCCATTCCTAAATCAGTCTAAATTGAATCTGTAGGTAATTCAGAAATAAGAGAAAATTTTAAGTCAAGTACAAATTACATGCTCAATATAGTAGTAATTGCAGGATGATCTGATCTAAAATGTCAGCCAACATTCTCCTTCCTTGAGCCAACAAGCTGTGCAATGCTTTCAAGAACATCATAAAAGTTCATTTGTAGTGTATGCATTCATTATTATGAACTGTTAGGCAACCAATTGGTCACTGTTTACTCAGGTAGCTCAGAAATACTTCCTTAATCAGAGAAACAGGCTAAAAAAGCAGTGGGATCAGATGTGACTTCCAACCTCCTGCTGGCTTCCCCATCAATGGTTGTTTGTGGGAAGATGGCAGGTTACTCAGAAATCACTCCTCTTCCTCCTAGTAGTATTGGCCCTCTCTCCATCCCATGGGCCCCTCTGTCCAGAAAGGAAAAGGGTTCATGTTGACTATTGGCACTCTTCCCAACACAGCTTTAAGCTGCCCAAGTTTTATACCCAAATCCTCTGGACACTGGATACCTAATACTTTGGAACATTATCATTCTCATGTCAATATCCAATATCACTTGGTAGGGGAAATGGGCAACATCAAAAATGAATAAATAAGCAAAGTATTAAAAGTAACCATATAAACTACTCTCACAATAAATTTGAAATGGCTTGAAACTACCAAACTAGCACAATTTTCACAGTGCTTAATTAGGAGGGCAGTATTTTCAGATGTGCAGAAAATTCCAATTACTGCTGCTAGGTGAATAAGCAAATAACACTTTATTAATAATTTAAAAGTGTTCTATATAAAACATTATAACATTCACTCTAAACCAATGTTTGTTAACAAAATGTCTTCTATTGTGGAACCTCATATAAGTAATATCGATTATAATTAAGATGGAATGAAGATGTGCCAAGTTCACCCAAATGAACTTGGGTGAATCCAGCAAATATGAAAGCACAGTGAGATTAGGGTTAGAGTTAGACAAAGAGTTAATGAGTAGATTACATAATATTGTGGCGCTGTGTCTGTGATGTGTGACTCTTGGTTTGTTTATGTATTCTTTCTTTCTTTATTATTATTATTGTGAGCCACTTACAATTGTCTCATAAAAGGCAGCCATTTAAGTTTCTAAATAAATAGACTAACTCATCTAGTGGAACATTGTCTTGATGGCATACTGTATACATGAATTTGCTTGGGTGCACAATATTGCCAAGTGAGTGTTCCACATTTATTTGGTGTAATCAACATTACCTTGGAACAGCAGCTCTTCTGTAACTGGAAGAAGACAATAAAGTTTCCCCATTTACAGCATGCAAGATGTTGCCTTTTCATCTTCCAAAGCTCCTATAACCCCTTACTATCTCTTCCATGTCCCAAACTTTGCTTTGAGTAATGTAGCTTGTAGCTCAACAGCTCAAAAGAAAGAAAGAATCTCTGATTTTAGGGATTTATAGTCAACTATCCGCACTTTGAATTGCACTCAGAAACCCACTGATAGCTACTACAGCTTGCACAATCATGGTCTAATGTGGCAGTACCAAAACTAGCCACTAAGCATCTGCTAAGCATTCTTAAACATTTGTAGTTTCTGGGTGGTCTTCATAGGCAGCCCCATATAAAGCAAATTAAGGCAACAAGTGCATCTTCACTGCATCTTGTTTCAAGTGAAGTTGCAACTAGCACATCAGTAGCAACTATAGAAAAGTCCTCCTGGCCACAGATTCCACTTGCTAGTGATTTCCTCTGACTGACTTACTTTATACTATTGACTATATAGAATTACACTTGACAGTATGGCATAAATGACAAATATGCTTGCCACAAGGGAAAACTACTATTTCAGTACTTTTTCTAAAGAATACATTTGAAATGTTATTTCTACAGCTGTTATAATTGTACCATTATTTTATTACATATTCATTTGTCTTTCATAGGGAACTTTAAAGACATCAAATGAACCTCATATGTGGAATATTTAGAAAATTTATTGAGAGCTGAGTTTATGGGAATCTAGGGTGTATTAAGCGCTCAACATTCCAGTTAAGTAATTTTGTTCATTACAAAATTCAGCTAATGTCATTACTTTTTTCAAAGTAAAAATAGCCAGGAAATATTATAAAATGATTTCAAAATCTCTCTAATATCCCCTACAAAGAAGGAATCAGTGAGAGGAGATGCATGGATGGCTTGGTAGGTGTGTCTGCACATATGCACACATCTACACCAGTTTTATGCAGGAATTAAAGACACAAGATTAGAAACTGGGAAATTACAAATTCTATTTCTCCCTTATAGGCACATTTCTACCAATCATTCACTCCTGAGTCCTAGACAGGAAAATCAAAAATGCCTATCTACCTATTTGCACTAGACCAACATAGTAGATTATATCCATAATCTTTAATAAAGTAGTCTTCCTCCAGCAGTGGATTTATTCAGGCTAATCACACACACAGACACACACACACAGACACACAGACACACACAGACACACACACAGACACACACACAGACAGACAGACACACACAACACACACACACACACACACACACACACACACACACACACACACACACACATATATATATATATATATATATATATATATATATATATATATATATATATATATATATATATATATTCAATAGATGGACTGGTGTATAAGAATTCAATATCCAAACCCAGTGATGGCTAACCTTTTTGTCACTGTGTGCAACCCTCTGTGCTCCCCGCTCCCCTCCGCACATGTGTGCCCGACCCCCCCCATGCTCCCTCCATCCCCATGCATGCATGAGTGACCCCCCACCCCATGCATGCACATGCAACCCCCCACTCCCTCACACATGTGCACATGTCTTACACATGTGCTCTGCCCCCCACACATGTGTGGTAGGGACCCAAAAATCAGGTGGCCAGTGGGAGGCGCATGTGCATGCACGGTGGATGCATTGGTTAGGACCATGATGTCAGACATAAGGCATGCCACCTGTGGCACACATGCCTTATTTCTGCCATCATGGTCCTAACCAATGATTTTTGTGTAATAAGGTCAAACACACTAAATTCACATTCATTCATCTCAGATATGGAGTCTACATCTGTACAAGGTAGAGTTGCATGCTACTCAGCTTCACTCTCAAAAACAGATGATCCAATCCTTCCTTTGTTTGTTATAGAGGAAAAACTTTTGAAAACTCAGGGGGAGAGTATGCAAATGTTGTCTGCCAAAATGGAGTGAGGAAGAGAGAACTAAGATTATTGTCTAATCTCTTACTAAAATTATAATGTACAGAAAACAATTTCCCCTCCCTTTGTGCAATAATGTTATGAAGAATTATCCTGAGCAAGTAATATTTTCAAAAACCTAAAATATAAAAATAATCCATATCATTCTTTTGGTTTATTATTTGTGTATATTTATAAATTTATAACCTCAAACTATCTACCGTGGACCTCACCCCATTCTTTAGAGGTACATAAAGGGGGTGTGCATAAGCACACCAGCATGCCTACCATCCCCGTCATACTGTTCCCATTTATTTATATTCATTTCCTTTGTTAATGTTCATGTTTATACTTATACCTGTTATTTTGCATGTTTGACAAACCAAATAAATAAATAAATAAAATAAAATAAAAACCAAATAAATCATAAATAAATAAGAATAAAAATACATTTCATTTGTAAATCTAGTACTCTCATCTTTTTCTAATGAGTTGCAGTTTTTAATCCATCTTAAAATTCATTTTGATTTTATTTAATGAGGCTCCTTCTTTTTCAATAGCACCTTTTAGTTCCAATATTATCTGGCTCCCTGGATTCTAGAAAGACACATGTAATTAGTTCTGAATAGTTTCATTTATTGCTCCTCAAGCGCAGATAGAAATCTTGACAAACTAAGGCAATTATTTCCATCACAACAGATATGCAGTATATCTGAGAATTTCTAGGCAGGAGCTATTTAAACTCTCTTTCTCCCAACGAAACCTTCCATGGTTCCCTGGCTCTAGAATGCAGTCTCTTCCTTTTGGGAATCCAGATTATATTCCACCACAATTATAGAGTTAAATAGCTCAAGAATAGCTTGAACCCAAGTGCCAAACATCTCCTTTAAAAGACCCTGGTGCTTCTAGTATCCAAACCTCAAACTCTTGTTATCAGTTTGTAATATAAAGAAATTCTTCCCATGAGGAAAGATCCTTTTAATTAACGTCAATGTCTTACTTTAATTCAGATTCATCATGACCCTTAATCCATCTAAAAATACTTTCTAAAATCAACACTATACAGCTACTCTTTGGTAGTATATTACAAAAAAACCCCTAAGTTCTTACAAAATTGTAGGCATAGAAATGTCTTTCTTTCTAAATGGATTGAAAAAAATATATGGTTTGACTGTTAAAGCAATTTTTGAAAATTATAAAGGCAAGATATATAAACAAATAAATAAATCCCACCCGGTTGGGAAAAAACTTGCAATTCTGAAGGTTTTTTTATTTTTAATAAACAGAAATAAAATAAAATAAAATAAAACTCCAAAATGTTTAAAAAGATGAGGTTTGGTCAAACTTTAAGTCTCCAAAAAAGACTATATTAACAGCTCAGAGATTCATGAATTCCATGACTCCCAGTTAATTGCAAGTGACTACAAAAATGTCAGTTTCTGCCATTTATTCACCATAAACAGCTGTCCAGAGTGCATATGGGTAATCTCAAAATTACCCTGTCTTTCATCTGGAGAGAAATTTCGGCAGTTTGGATGTGATGCCTTTTGTAATCTGTGGTTTGTGGGATGTCAGTCCACCATTCCTCACCAGAAGGCCAGAAATAAAGATTTTTCAAGTAACAAATTAGTACAAAAGTGATCCATTCCAAGGAAGAATAAGAAAAATTTAGCAACAATGTTAAATATAATATTTTTTCTGTCTAAGATTTATATGTTATCATTTCTATGTACAAACTTTTTCCTTGTGTGTTTTGTGCAACTGAGTATTTCTTTGTTACAAGTTGCTTCATGAGATCTGCTTAGAACCGTATCATTTTTGGTTGTTTTCCCTGTTGCAGGTTATTCTATCATGATCTCTGTGGTTTGAGGAGCAACATAATGCAGTATGAATCAAAGCCCACCCAAAAATAAAAACACAGCAACACTAAGTTTTAAATGTTTCTTAACATTCACTCTGTTCCTTTTTAAAAAAATGAAATGTTATTTCATAAATTGCTTGTGATACTGGTCTACTCCCTGCAAAAAAGAAGGGGAGAAAGGATCTGATTCCCTTACCACACACCTTAATTTGAGTGGGCTGGGGGATGGGGCTATTGAGTGTATTTCCTTTAATCAGTTTTTTTCCTTTTACTTGCTAGTAAGGTACATACTAGGGGATGTGGTGGCTCAGTGGCTAAGACACTGAGCTTGTCGATTGAAAGGTCGGCGATTCAGAGGTTTGAATCCCTAGCGCCGCGTAACGGAGTGAGCTCCCATTAATTGTCCCAGCTTCTGCCATCCTAGCAGTTTGAAAACACGTAAAAATACAAGTAGAAAAGTAGGAACCACCTTTAGTGGGAAGGTAACAGCGTTCCGTATGCCTTCAGCATTTAGTTATGCCAGCCACATGACCGCATAGATGTCTTTGGACAGTGTTGGTTCTTCGGCTTTGAAATGGAGATGAGCATCGGGAATGACTAGCATATATGTGTGAGGGGAACCTTTACCTTAAATTACATAGGCACTGGGATACCATGTCTCTGATGTGAGGTTGGGGAACATGATGCTGGATAAAGGCATCTCCCAGATGGCAGCAAGAATTAGCTAGCAGAAGGGATTTTTTTGGGGAGAAAAGGTTTGAATCTTCCAACCCCCTCAGCTATTCCCTACAATATGAAACATAGGAACATTTTAAACATGTTTGCCTTTTTTCCCCTTGTCAGTCCTATATTTGATTTTAGCTAGTTTTCATTAATGGATCTGATTTCAAATTCTATGACTTAGTTAAAAGATCAACTCTCTCTGAATATATGCAATACATTAATGTTTTACCATTTTTAAATAAAAAAATAAGAGCCTAGATATACTAGAAGAGAAAAGTGCATTAATACGGACCATTGGATTTCACCATAGTTTAAAGAACAGGGGGACTAGTGCCTTCCATTAATGCTACAATCTTTTACTCATATCTGCATGTGAGCTAAAGTAAATGGGACACAGTTCTGCACTTAATTCATGTACAGTTTTGTCTGTTGAGGTAGAGAACATTTTTACTGCCATTTGTGAACACCCTACTAAATTGGGTTGTCAGAGTTTTTTGGCACGCATATTCCAAATTACAATTTTTCTTTTGCAATCAGAGAAAATGAAGGTACGCAGTAAAAACAGCTCATGCAATATTAGGAAGGATTGCTCACTAAAATATGTCATTTTAAAAGATTATGCTAGCTAATTACCTAACATCCCAAATTAATTCAAATATTGAAATACTTTAACTTAAAATTCACAAGAAACACTAAGAAACTTTCTACAGAATTACTCAGCATAGTCTGGCATAATTATAAGATGATCTTTTGCCTCTAGGAAATGTGCTCACTCAGGAAGCCTGGAATTAATTGATTAAAAAAGTAAAGATCAACAGACTGGAATATCCTCCCAAAGTAGAAACTCATATACGTTTATTAAAGTTTGGAGGAGTGGAAATTGTTCTTAGGTAGTTGCTCTAAAAGACAGTATGGGTCTAGTATATTCGCTGGAAGGAAATAATTACTCATGTGAATTTCACACAGCATCTATATGAGTCACAGCTACATGTCACCATCTGCAGCATTTAAACTGGCCTTTATTTATTATTACCATTTACCACATAATCAAAGGGAGATGCCAGTTTATGACAAGAAATTAAATTATTTTTATGAAAGAAACTTTAAAATGATTCATAAAAGTGGGAATCAAGCACAGCATTTAAAACAAAGTGAGAGAAAGTATAGCATAGTGCTTCAACTTTTGTGAAGAAAAGATAAGTTTTATATGGGTGGAATGTGTTGCATTGATTTTTATATAATAATCTAAGAAAAGCCCTAGTCTATAAGTTCAAATATTCATCAAGTGCTGACAGGGACTAAGTCAGGACTTTTATTACATCTTCCACAGGATCTAGCATGACCTGATCTCAGCCTTAACTGATGACCTCCAGAGCATTCAAGAGCTTAATCTTTCTCCTGCCACTGCCATGGATTGAAGCAATCCACACAGATAGGAGTGGAAACATCCTCCTCCTCCCCAATTCCCAGCCTTTGCAGGTATCCCAGAAACATATTGTAATTGAAGACCAGTGGGGTATTCAGGACAAAGGATGATATTGCACCCTTCTTTCCTTCTTTCTCAGGTTATCATGTCATGACCAATACAGTTTCTATCCCATGCCATAGATCCAAATAATTATCTTATGTAATTGCAGTTACACTACTTTCTGAATAACCATCTCCAAGGATAGGTTGAAAATGGGATGGTAATTATTCATGTTCTCTGAATACAAGCTTAGACTGTTGAAAAATGGGAAAATATGTCTTTTAGAGCTGTTGGGACTTCATCTTCCTTGAAAGAAGCATTGACTATGGTCTGGATTCAGTCTCCAAGATCTCTCTAGTTCCTTTAACCCAGGGGTGTCAAACTCAAGGCCCACAGGCCAGGTCTGGCCCACAGAGTGCCTAAATCAGGCCCATGAGGTCAGCCTAAAAATATCAAAGGACTGATCTGTGGCGCCTCTGTGTGCCCCCCCTCCCCCGTAGCTTGTTTTTGGCCTCCACATCTTCCTGCAGCACTCTGCTGGCCAAAAACTGGCTGCATGGAGGCTCACGGGCTTCCTTGGGGTCTGTTTTTGGCCAGCAGAATGCTGCAGGAGGCCATGGAAGCTGAAAATGAGGTGTGGGGGATTGTGTGCCCCCCTGTGCCCCATTTTTGGCCAGAAAAGTGCTGCAGGAGGCATCCATAGCAGTTAGACTTATATACAGCTTCATAGGGCTTTCAGCCCTCTCTAAGCAGTTTACAGAGTCAGCAAATTGCCCCCAACAACAATCCGGGTGCTCATTTTACCCACCTCAGAAGGATGGAAGGCTGAGTCAACCCTGAGCCGGTGAGATTTGAACAGCCGAACTGCAAAATTGCAGTCAGCTGAAGTAGCCTGCAGTGCTGCATTTAACCACTGCGCCACCTCGGCTCATCCATCCCGTCTCCCCCCTGCTCCTTACCCCTCCCTGCCAGCCTGCAGAAAACTACAGTTTGACATCTCTGCTTTAACCAGTAGGACAGGGCCCCAATTTACAAGTGACGGTTGAAGCGTCTTACAATTCTTTATATTTACTTGACAATCCCAGAATCAATTTTTTTTAAGATAATCTCACATGAAGCTACTTCTGTTATCTCAATAGATGTTGGCTTTTAGCTCAGAACAAAAAGGATTGATTTTATAGTGAAGCTAGTTGTGTATATATGCACCTGTTTCAAAAGTCTTTTCTTTTTGGGATATTAATTATTCATACCCTTTTCATCCATTCTTCAACAATGTATTGTTGCTGATGGTAAGTACTTGGGAAAAAAATCTTTCCCAACCCCCCCCCCCCCAAAAAAAATTAAGGCAGTTTAGATTTACCAAGGGAAAGGAGGTTTTCCTGTGCTGCTTTAAATATTACCGTATTTTTCAGAGTATAAGATGAACTGAAATATAAGACACAGCAAGGTTTTGAAGAGGAAAATTAAAAAAAAGTTTTTGCTCTCTACAAACCTTCAAAACCTTTTTTTAAGGGCATGAATAGCCCTGAAGAGGCTTGTAGAGTGCTCCTGGGGGGGGGCAAAAACAAGCAAAAAATGGCCTGTTTTTCATTAAAAAAAGGGCATGGATAGCCTTTAGGAAGCTTATAAAGTGCTGCTGGGGGATGAGGGGTAAAAACGGACTGTTTTTCACTCATTTCTGCCCTCCCCAGCCCCAAGGAGCTCTCTGAAAACCTTCTAAAAGCTGTGCATGGCCATTTTGGTAAAGGGGCAGAGTTTCGAGAGGAAAAAAATGATGCATTCAGTGTATAAGACGCACTCAGATTTTCAGCCCCTTTTTTGAGGGAAAAAGGTGTGTCTTATACTCCGAAAAATACAGTACATATTCCTGTATAGATCTATGTGCAATCATGAAACAATTTTGAAAGGATCAAAAAATCATCAAGTACCATTTTTCAAATGCAGGACTATCCTCATTAAACAAAGGCATTAAGTTTGATACTCACTTCAAAACCAACATTTTGAACACTTTTAAATAAGTATGCAGAGATTCAAAATGAGAGTCACCTTTCCAGATTTTTATATTCATTTGATTGATTTAGAATACTTCCTTATTTACTTCATTTTGGCACTATTTTCCTTATTTTGCTCAACAACAGCACAGTCAAGATGATAGATTATTATTATTTGTTTAAACTGTGACATCAAAGATGTAATCCTCACAGTTGTTACCTCGGCTCTAGATCAGAAATGCACAGCATTTTTCAAATCAAGGGTGGGGTCCTGGCCTTTCAGAAGTAGGCTGAAGGGCACACTCCAAAATTGAGCAGGACTGTTTGTTCTCTTTAAATTGGCCAGAGATTCCAAATGGAGAATAATAAGTTGCTTTATTTATAATAATAGACTTATATAAATTGCAGACAACTGTCTTTTTCTTTAATGGCTTTGCTCTTCAAAGAACTTCTAGTTCGATTCTTTTCTGGATTCTTCTTTTCCCCTATATGCTTAATTACTGTATATCACTTTTTATCACAAAGATGAAGAATTGTCTGAGCCAGGAAAAAAGGTATAATTAATTGAAGATAATTATGTATAATTTTTCACAATTCAATGATTGCCAATAAAATCTCAAGAGCATATTCAGGATTCCAAACACAAGATCATTTAGTTTACACTATGCAGTGTTCTGTTTATTGTTTGTATTATTGATCCCCCGGTATCAGGGGATGCAATGGCTCAGTGGTTAAGACACTGAGCTTGTTGAGAAATGTCGGCAGTTCAAATCCCTAGAACTGCATAATGGAGTGAATTCCCGTTATTTGTCCCAGCTTCTGCCAACCTATCAGTTTGAAAGCATGTAAAAATGCAAGTAGAAAAATAAGGACCATCTTAGTGGGAAGTTAACAGTGTTCCATGCACCTTTGGTGTTTAGTCATGCCTAGGGTGACCAGACGTCCCGCATCTGGTGGGACAGGCACGCCTTTTCATAATTTTTCCTGCGTCCCGGGCCGTTCTAGAAAAATCCCACTTTATTTTGGGGCTCGCTCACTCCCCCGCCCATCAGCTGCTGCTAGCTCGCTCGTTAGTTCCCCCATCTATTTCTAAAAATCTAAGCCAGCCCTCACTGATTGGCCTGGACTCCAGCCAATCAGTGAGCTGGCTGGGATGGAAAACGTGGCGTGCTTAAAGTTTTCCATCCCAGCCAGCTCACTGATTGGCTGGAGTCCGCTTAGCACGCCACATGAGTCACAGGAGTCTCCATTTCATTTAGCATTCGCGGCCATTTGCTTTGTTTTGCTGCTTCACTGGTGAGTAAACCAGGAATTAGTAACCTGTGCGGGGTTAGTGAAACAGCGGTCGCCGCCCTCCTCCCCTTCCCTGTGTGCGAGAAAGACACCCGCTCGCCAGCCCGCCCACCCTTGGGCTCCGGGGGCAGCACCTTCCCAGCGCAGTCGCGCTGGTTCCTTTGCGCCCCTCCCACCCCTCTGCCTCCTCAGACCTCCATCCAAGAGCGGTGGAGCGAACGAGCGGCCATGGCCATCATTTTAAATGAGGCTCCGCTCGCTGCTCATCCCCTCCGAGCCGTGAAAGGGGCGCTTTGGCAGGGCTTCTGCAGCACCCCCAAGGACCGCCGCACGAGGTCGGCGGCGGTTGCTGCTGCTGAGGGCCTTTAGTAACCTGTGCGGGGTTAGTGAAATAGCTGCCGTCGCCCTCCTCCCCTTCCCTGTGTGTGAGAAAGGCGCCCGCTCGCCAGCCTGCCCACCCACCCTTGGGCTCCAGGGGCAGCACCTTCCCAGCTCCACCGCTGCCGCGCTGCTTCCTTCACACCCTGCGGAGTTTTCCCTGTGTCTCCCAGGTCGCGTCCGTCCTGTGTGCAAGAAACTCCGCAGGGCGTGAAGGAAGCAGCGCGGCAGCGGCGGAGCTGGGAAGGTGCTGCCCCCGGAGTCCAAGGGTGGGTGGGCGGACTGGCGAGCGGGCACCTTTCCCTGTGTCTCCCAGGTTGCGCCCATCTGGGGTGGCTTTCCCAGCCTCCTTTCTGTGCCCTCACCCCGGTTCCACCTCCTCCGGCTGGCAGCCAACGGGAGGGAAAGGCGGGAGAAAGAGCGAAGGCGACGATGGCGCTGCTCTTCTCTGCCCTCCACGTGGTGTTGGGCCTTTTTTTCGCTGGCAGCGGGGGATCGCCGGAGACGCCCACTGGCAGATGGTGAGCGGGGCGCCTCCGAGGCGGGAGGGGAAACTAGTCCGGGCGCAGAAGTAGGGAAGGGAGGGAGGGCAGCGCTAATGGATGCTCTTTCTCTGTTGCAATCTCCTCTTTTGATCTGTGACCACGAGCCGTTCCTATTGGCCATTTCCTTTGTGACGTCTGTGTCAGGCGCCGGGCTTAGTTTCCGTATCTTAAGAGAGACCGGAGATCGCAGGGTTTCTTGTATGCAAGGAGAGGCAGAAGCCAAGAAGAGCCGGGCCTGCCTTCTTGCTACCCCCGCTCCACCCCGCTCACCGGGGTTGGGGACAGCTCTCCGCTAGACTCGCTGCCAAACTGGACGGGGAAAGGGGAAAGCTGTTCCCACAAGCCAAAGTCAGAACCATGCTGTGACCAAAGTTTGGAGAAAAATGGTTTTGTGTGTGTTTGTGTGTTTGATTGAGCGAGGGATCCGGTAAGGGAACTGCGCCTATTTAGAAAAGGTAAATTATTGCAAACATGATCAGTCAAAGATAAGTATGGGGACAGGTTGGGTGGTAGAGAGAAAGTGATAAAAGAGTGGGAGAGAGGAAGAAAAAAGAGGGGAGAGAGACAGAAAGAGACAGAGAAGGAGAGAGAAAGTGACAGAAGAGTGGGAAGGAAGGAGAAAGAAAGAAAGAAAAAGAGAAGAGAGACAAAGAGAAAGAGGGTGAGAGAGAGAAAGAGACAAAGAGGAGAGAGAAGGGAGAAGGAGAGAGAAAGTGACAGAAGAATGGAAAAGAAGGAGAGAGAAAGAGAAGAGAGACAAAGTGAAAGATGATGAGAGACAGAAAGAGACAAAGAGGAGAGAGAAGGGAGAAAGAAAGAATAAGTGAAGGAATAATGGAAAAGAAGGAGAAAGAGAAGAGAGACAAAGAGAAAGAGGATGAGAGAGACAGAGAGAGAAGAGAGGAAGAGGAAAGAGTAGGAGAGAACATCTCATTTCAACCCTGAGGTGCAAATATTCTCTTTGATTGGTAATTTTATTTGCCCATTTACTATCCAATACTCTCATTTCTCCTTAAGAAGAATCAAGACTTGATTCTATGGACAGTAGGCTCTACATTCTGTTTTTAAAAACTATTCTGAAATATCTGAATTAACCTGAAAAATGATAAACATAAACACAAGAAACATATTACAGCATTCCAAGGCATACTCCGTGTATTCCGTAAACATTTTAGGAATGAAAGAAAAATAAGTTTAATTGGTTAATGATGTGAAATAACTATCTAATATCCACTCAAACATCAGCTGATAAAGTACTATTTGAGGGGTCCTTGGTACTTTCTGAGCTTGCTTGTTTTCCTACAGACTTTACTATCACTGCTAGTAAAGAGTGCTGTTTGCTGTCAGTTTATATTCTGGTGACTTGCCTGTCAGTGGATGGGAGTAGGGGTGGTCTTAGAGATTCTTTAGATAGTCTGTTTACTGATGGCTCTTTGGCAATTTCTTGATTGGGATATTGCTTGATTGTTGGTCTGAAATTAACCTTGGAGTTAATCTGTGTTGACCTGGGCGCTGATTACGGGTGGAGAGGTGCAGGGATCATTTTGTTCTCTTTTGAGCTGGTTTATTGTTTCTTTTGCATAAGCTATAGATGCTGCTAATGTCTATGTATCTATTGGTCTATTGATTTGTCAGAGTGCCAGGCTTCTAGATATTCCCTGGCATTTTTGGACCTGGCCTGGTCAAGGATTGTCACATTTTCCCAATTGAAACTATGGTTAAATCTGTCTTTATGTTGTACTATTTCAAGCTAAAATGCTTTTGGTTTACTTCTTCCAGCAAAATACTCACAATTTTTGCAATATGCATAACTCAGGTAGAATATAATATGAAGGTTTATTTTTCCCAGTGGCTCTTCTCTTATGAGCAATTTGTACAATATATTTTTCTTCAAATCAAAACCTTGGTAATTTAATTAAATACTCTGTTATACTTTTAATTTTATTTTCTAAATTCTGTATTTCTTTGTAGATGAATCTTGGAATACAGGATATTTGGAATTAATTCAAAATTAAGTAAAGTGTTAATCTGTGTAATCTCTATATCTACACTATATTTATTACTTTTGTGAAAGTCTTGCTTATCATTAAAAAGTCATGTGAGAACTCACAATTTCTTATTCACTTTTTTACTTGAAATTGGGCAAAGTCATATTAATATTATAAGAATTCTTCCCACAAATGTTTCTTAATTACTAGCATTTTTCTGATTTTTTTATACATTTTCTTTATGGTCTCCAACAACGTTAGTTTTCATATGGTTTTTCTGCTGGTGGAACTTGATTCCTTTAGCAATGACTTGAATTTTGTAGACATCTCTCTTATCATAGAAATAGATTATGAATTTTATAAAGGCTCTTCACATGTGCTTTTGGCATAAACAACTGTGCCCACAATACAATACACAAACACATACATTACATGGTATAAACATTAATTCCAAGTTATTATATATGTACATGTAAGAATGTGAAGTGAGATAGCAAATAATATCATGAATATTTTTGAAGAGACCTGGTGTTTCAACATATATATGACACAGGAGCTTGACTGGGCTTGAAAATTAAGTAGGGCAGTCTACTTAGTAATTGAATGAGAGACCAGGAGGTTTATATGCTAGACTGGGAAATCAAAAAGCATCATGGGAGAAGACTGTGATGAACCACTTTCCTTCTCTTGTCAAATTATTTGGATATATTCATGCGATCTGCTGGAACTGTTTTGGGCTATAATTACATTTATTCACCTGCATTGTTCTTGATCTTCTTTTATCTTTTATATCACAGAAGGCATATGTAGAGGCAACAAAATTATGGACAGACCTCCGTTCATGTCAGAGTTGAAAATTCTAGCATTTTCTCCAGTTCCCTTTGGACCAAGCATTTGAACTGTGAAATATACCAGGATAAATGATTTCTCTTATTCCCTTCTATCTTTCAAAACTGCATTTTATGCTGTAGCTGTATGTATGTGTGTGTGTGTGTGTGTGTGTGTATGTATGTATGTGTGTGTGTGTGTGTGTGTGTGTGTGTGTATATATATATATATATATATATATATATATATATATATATATATATATATTTGTGCCATCAAACCAAACTTGACTCCTGCCGATTGCCTGTGCTAGTCCATGTACTTTTTCCAGCAATATGTTCTGAAATGACTTGCTGTTGTCTTCTTGGGCTGAGGACATATGACTGGCTCAAAAGCTGGCTGCATACCTGTGACAAGAAAGAACTTACCATGAATGAAGGCAAATATACATGTCCCAGGATAATGTTCCAAGATCCAATCTGAGTTGGCCATTGGAACCAGTGGTTTATTTTAGAGCTTTTGGACTCGGGCTGGAGCCCATCCTCATGGAACTCTTTTCTACCGGAATGTAGAACTTACCATATCCCAGGTTCTGATACAGTAGTTAAAAAACTGCACCAAACTGTCTCTCATTCTATAGCTGTATATAAATTTATCAATCATAGAGGATCTCATTATGAGTTCTCGGGGCTATCTCAACATTCATTAATATGAGTTATAAGAAGTAGCATAAAGTAATATAGTGAAGTGATTAATGTGTTGGAATTGTAAAGGGAAGACTCAAATTTAACTGTAAATCTCATTATTGACTGTATATGAGTTGAAACTATCTCATGAGATTGTACAGTTTAACAGCTGTAGTTATCTCTAAAATAAAACAAGATAGTTGCTAGAATATTTTTCATATAATCCAATGCAGTATATAATAACTGACAACTAGTCATGAAACTAAAAGCTACTTCACAACAATAGCCAGATTCCTGGAGATTAGGAAATTCCCAAATGGTGAGATTATCAGCAAACAGGCCAAGCATCAAAGCTTTGACTGACAGATCAAGTCAAACATATGAGTTCTTATAGGATTAATACTCCCTAATCCCAAAGTCTAATTTTGCTTAATGGTACCACTATTGACAATTCCATAGGGTCTGAACATAGGCAGATTATCCTTATCTTGGATCTAGCCTTTCTCTCTCTCTCTCTCTCTCTCTCTCTCTCTCTCTCTCTCTCTTTCTTTCATTCATTCTTTCTTTCTTTTTTTTTTGCAATGTTTAGGATTGGTTTATAATATCAGAGTA
The DNA here is from genome assembly GCF_009769535.1 of Thamnophis elegans. Taxonomy (NCBI): domain Eukaryota; kingdom Metazoa; phylum Chordata; class Lepidosauria; order Squamata; family Natricidae; genus Thamnophis; species Thamnophis elegans. The sequence continues at coordinate 39,851,830 of NC_045547.1, read as the reverse complement.
AATACATTTACATCATTTTATTTGTGCTTTCTGTCTTTCTATTTTCTTAGGTTCACACCAAGTTTTGCTAACTTCAATGGAGTGTTCACAAACTCTTGTTCACATACATCTGTTCCACTGCAACTATCATCTCATTTCTCATTAATAATTATTTTCATAAGTTATTGCTATGTAAGTCTGTAAAGTGGCACACAACAGAACATTAAATAGGTTTAGGTTTAGGTTTAGGTTTTATTGGGATTTATATGCCGCCCTTTTCCCTGAGGGGACTCAGGGCGGCTTACAACCACAGGGGAGGGGAAGTGCAAGGTCAAAACAAACACTTTGTGAACAAAAGAAAAATAATAAAACACAACTTTCATTCAGCAATCAAACACTCGGGCGGGTAATTAGAAGCCTATCCCCAGGCCTGCTGGGAGAGCCAGATCTTGAGGGCTGCGCGGAAGGTCTGGATCGTGGTGAGGGTGCGGATCTCCATGGGGAGCTCGTTCCATAGGGTCGGGGCAGCAACAGAAAAGGCTCTCCTCCGTGTGGTCGCCAGTCGACATTGACTGGCAGATGGGATTCGGAGGAGGCCCAGTCTGTGCGATCTGATTGGTCGATTTAGGGAGGTAATCGGCAGAAGGCGGTCTCTCAAGTACCCAGATCCACTACCATGGAGTGCTTTAAAGATGGTCATCATTATCCTGAAGCGCACCCGGAGACCAACAGGCAGCCAGTGCAGCTCGCGGAGGACAGGTGTAACGTGGGCGAACCGAGGTGCGCCCACTATCACTCGCGCGGCTGCATTTTGGACTAGCTGTAGTCGCCGGATGCACTTCAGGGGCAACCCCATGTAGAGCCCATTGCAGTATTCCAGTCTAGAGATCACAAGGGCTCGAGTGACTGTTGTGAGGGCCCCCCGATCTAGGTAGGGCCGCAACTGGCGGACCAGGCGAACCTGGGCAAATGCCCCCCTGGTCACAGCTGACAGCTGGTGGTCAAAAGTCAGCTGTGGATCCAGGAGGACTCCTAAGTTGCGGACCCTATCTGAGGGGTATAAAATTTGACCCCCCAGCCTAAGCGTTGGTGTATTAGCCAAATTATTGGGGGGGAAACACAACAGCCACTCGGTCTTATCCGGGTTGAGCACCAGTTTGTTAGCACTCATCCAGTTCTTAACGGCCTCCAGACCCCGGTTCATCACGTCCACCGCTTCATTGAGTTGGCACGGGGCGGACAGATACAATTGCGTATCGTCCGCATATTGATGGTATTTTATCCCGTGCCTCCGAATGATCTCGCCCAGCGGTTTCATGTATATGTTAAATAGTAGGGGGGATAGGACCGAACCCTGAGGTACTCCACATGTTAGGGGCCTCAGGGACGATCTCTGCCCCCCTACTAACACCGACTGCGACCTGTCCGAGAGGTAGGAGGAGAACCACCGCAAAACAGTGCCTCCCACTCCCACCTCCCGCAGTCGTCGCAGAAGGATACCATGGTCGATGGTATCGAAAGCCGCTGAGAGGTCAAGGAGAACCAGGATGGACGCATAGCCTCCATCTCTGGCCCTCCAGAGATCATCGGTCAATGCGACCAAAGCGGTTTCTGTGCTGTAACCAGGTCTGAAGCCGGACTGGAAGGGGTCAAGATAACTGGCTTCCTCCAAGGCCCGTCGAAGCTGAAAGGCCACCACCTTCTCAACAACCTTCCCGATAAAGGGAAGGTTGGAGACAGGACGAAAGTTGTTTAAGATGGCTGGATCTAACGATGGTTTCTTTAGGAGGGGTCTCACCACCGCCGTTTTGAGCGCGGCGGGGAAGTGCCCCTCCCGAAGGGAGGCGGTGACAACCGCCTGGATCCAGCCATGTGTCACCTCCCTGCTGTTGGCCACCAGCCAGGAGGGACACGGGTCCAAAATACAAGTGGAGGCACTTACAGCTCGGATGGCCTTGTCCACATCCCCAGAGGCAACTTCCTGGAACTCAACCCAGAACTGATGTGGCAAATGATCCTCCTGTGTCTCAGCTGGATCTACTGCGGTGGAGTCCAAGTCCGATCGAAACCGAGCTACTTTGTCCGCCAAGAATTGAGCATAATCCTCAGCCCTACCCTAAATAGGTTTACTAGAGTTTAAAAAATAAAGATGCTAAATTGAATTTAGTATTTGCAATACATTCCTCAGAGAGTAAGTATAGTTTATTGTATAAAAAATGAACAAATTTGAATTAAACAACAATACAAGCCTTATTTCTCATCTAAAATTTATCTTGGAATGTTATTGCAATCTTTTATTTTTCTTAGTTTATTCATCAATATGCTACCATACTTAGGGTGACCAGACGTCCCGCATTTGGTGGGACAGCCACACCTTTTCATAATTTTTCCCGTTCTCAAAATATCCCGCTTTAATTTTGGCGCCTTCTCGCTCGCTCCCCCGTCCATCCGCTGCCACTCGCATGGGCGGGGTACTGTAGTGAGTGAGCGAGCGGATGGGCGGGGAGTGAGTGAGCCGCTCATTCGTTCCCCCGCCCATCTGCTGCCGCTCGCATGGGCTGGGTGTAGCGAGTGAGCGAGCGGATGGGCGGGGAGCGAGTGAGCCACTCATTCATTTCCCCGCCCATCCACTGCCGCTCGCATGGGCTGGGTGTAGCGGGTGAGCGAGCAGATGGGTGGGGAGCGAGTGAGCCGCTCATTCGTTCCCCCGCCCATCCGCTGCCGCTCGCATGGGCTGGGTGTAGCGAGTGAGCGGGCGGATGGGCGGGGAGCGAGTGAGCCGCTCATTTGTTCCCCCACCCATCCACTGCCGCTCGCATGGGCTGGGTACTGTAGCGAGTGAGCGAGCAGATGGGCGGGGAGCGAGTGAGCCATTCATTCATTCCTCCACCCATCCGCTGCCGCTCGCATGGGCTGGGTGTAGCGAGTGAACGAGCAGATGGGCGGGGAGCGAGTGAGCCGCTCATTCGTTCCCCCACCCATCCGCCGCCGCTTGCATGGGCAGGGTGTAGCGAGTGAGCAGGCAGATGGGTGGGGGAGCAGTTCGCCTTTTCAGCCCCACTTCCACCTGGACAAGCCATGGGAAAGCCTCTGCCTTGCCGAAAAGAGCCACCTGTGTGTGTCTGAAAGCGGAGCCTTTCCCCAAAGCATCCCTCGCGCACTTTGAGGGCTGGCGGGCGAGGTGAGCGCAGCGGCCGGAGACTTCCCCATGGGACCACTGTTCCCAAGGCAAGAAAACACTGCGCAGCACTTTTTAACTCCTGCGCAGCCGCAGTGATTTGTTGTGATGAGCATGGGGCGACTGGACTGACGGTAAGCCCCCACCACCACCGGACTAACTGCTGCCTCCTCCTCCTCTAACAGCACCACCAGATTTGCTGCCCAGCACTGCAGCTGAGGTGAAGCCGCCAAAGCTCCCGCCGTGCTTTTGAGGAGCCTTGAGGCCATGGGAGCCAGTAGGAAGGCGGCGGAGGGGCGGGAGCAGGAAAAAAGGCCTGATGGCTCCTCAAAAGCACGGCAGAGGAGGAGGGTAACGCGGTGGGGTAACGCGGTGCCCAGCTCAGGTGCTCTGAGCGGAGGGGGAGGAAGCACCGCTGCTGCCATGGGCGGGAGCTTTGGCGGCTTCACCTCAGCGCCAGGCGGCAAAAATTTTAATCAAGAACACCACCACCCCTGCCTCGCCCCGCCCCGCCCCGCCTGCCAATGGTGTCTTGCTTTACCAATTTTAAAATCTGGTCACTTTAACCATACTTTCACACTGATTTACACTACTACTTTCTGACAGGGATTTTCTCAAACATTCTTGGGAAAATTAAATAAATGAATCTTAGAAAATTATAAGATTTTGGTTCATGGACAGTGAAGACTTTATTCTGAACTGCAGCCATTCCAAAAAAGATATTTTAATGTCCTGGTGTGACTAAATATGTTGAAGTACTATCCTTTGTTTCAGTTCTCCATATATGCATTTTAATAACCATCTATAAATTAGACCATTCCAAATTCTTTGCCTTTCAGTCTGCTGGAAAAAAATGCTGTGAACAAAGCCAGTGGACTGAAGCGCAGGCTCCTTATTCCTTCCTTCTTTCCTTTCTCCAAGTACCAGAATCCTTTAGAGAAAGATTTCACAGAGCTCCTTGATTTACTGCCACTTCCTTCCTTTTAATTCTGGTAACTTTCCTTTGCAACATTTGCTTCTGTTTGCATTGCATTTCTTCATTTTCTGTAACACTTGTAAAAAGGCCAGTAAAAGAGAGTTACAGGTAGCCCTTCACTTATGACCACAATTTAAGAATTGCCCAGAATTTATGTTGTGAAGTGAGAAATTTGTTAAGTGAGTTTGTCCCACTTTACGACTTTTCTTGCCACATTTGTTAAGTGAATCACTGCCATTGTTAAATTAGTAACACAATTGTTAAATGAATCTGGCTTCCCCATTGACTTTGCTTGTCAGATGGTTGCAGAAGGTTAAGCTTGGTTGTTTTCTTGCAGACGTTTCATTAGCTAACCTAGATAATATCATCATTCTTTGTAAAATGTCCTTGAAGCACACTGTGCAGCAAGCTTTTTTTTTATTAACTTGCCTCCAAGTTTCAAGTTTTTGCATAATCAAATATAGGTAGATAATGGTTAGTTTTCATCCATTAACATTCTATTTGATGCTATGCTTGAATGGACTTGTTGCAAACCATTTTTATTTTGGAATAAGAAAAAATGAGCTTGTATTTCAATTAATATAAATACTAATGCGTTTGATAACTACCTATGGTAATTGTTTTGTTTAATTAATTCTGGGTGAGAAAATCCAGTACAATATTCAGATTCTTAGAACTTTCTAAGTTTTCTAATAACAGAGGTGAGAACCAGCATACAATTTTAAAATGTGAAGTAAATAGGTTAATGCTTCAAATTAAGTTCAACATAATGGTATTTAGACTTTATCAACATTACAACTTCAAGCAATTAACTACAATAATTTTACCCCAATAAGAAATGTAATTGCTTGAACTAAAATAATCTGAATAAGAATACTTTTTTTTTTAAAAAAATAGATATTACAGATTTCCCAAACCTGGAACTGTTCAGATTTATAGGGACTAAGATTTTAATTCTGGTGCCCATTCTGTTTAGGAACGTTAGGCTTTGCAATAACAAAATACTAGAGAAGGCCAGAAGACTGTTTTACAACTAAATGACAAGATAACTAATCAAACTATAGACTGCTGTAGTCAATCCCATTACTAGCACCATGACTGGCCTGTGATACAAATAAATGAATTCAGTGCTGGGATTCACCCAGTTTGCACCTAATCAGGAGAACCGATTGTTAACTTTCTAAGCAGTTCAGAGAACTGGCTGTTAACTTTCTAAGCAGTATGGAGAACCAGTTGTTGGAAGAAATCTCATTTTGGTTTTTTTCATTTTACAGAGCTAATCCTGTAAGGAAGGCAGGAAGGAAACATTCTGGTGGTGTTTCTAGCCTAATCGTTATTACCCTGCTTACAGAAACTGCCTCTCGGGTTAACCCTTATTGCATTTTAACAGCTAGGTAGGTAGGTAGGTAGTTTTATTTATATGCCGCCCTTTTCCCTGGAGGGACTCAGGGCGGCTTATAGTTCAAAAGGAAGGGAGGACATATAAATTAAACACATAAGACAGTACATTGTTAAAAACACAACATTCATACAATTCGGGTGGGTTGAAGTCTTTAGTCCCAGGCCTGCCGGGACAGCCAGGTTTTGAGGGCTATGCGGAAGGTCTGAAGGGTGGTGAGGGTACGAATCTCCATGGGGAGATCGTTCCATAGGGTCAAAGCTGCCACCGAGAAAGCTCTCCTCCGCGTGGTTGCCAGTCGACACTGACCGGCCGATGGAACTCGGAGGAGGCCTAATCTATGGGATTTGATTGGTCGAGAGGAGGTAATTGGCAGTAGGCGGTCTCTCAAGTACCCAGATCCACTACCATGAAGGGCTTTGTAGGTGACAAGTAGCACCTTGAAGCGTACCTGGAGATCGACAGGTAGCCAGTGCAGCTCGCGGAGGATAAGTGTTATGTGGGTGAAACGAGGTGCACCCACGATTGCTCGCGCGGCCGCATTCTGAACTAGCTGAAGTCGCCGGATACTCTTCAAGGGCAGCCCCATGTAGAGCACATTGCAGTACTCCAGCCTAGAGGTCACAAGGGCACGAGTGACTGTTGTGAGAGCCTCCCGGTTCAGGTAGGGGCGCAACTGGTGTACCAGGCAAACCTGGGTAAATGCCCCCCTGGTCACAGCTGACAAATGGTGTTCAAAAGTCAGCTGTGGGTCCAGGAGGACTCCCAAGTTGCGGACCCTTCTGAGGGGCGTAGTATTTGACCCCCCAGCCTGAGAAATGGAACACTTGGCAAATTAGTGGGAGGGAAGCACAACAGCCACTCGGTCTTATCTGGATTGAGCACAAGCTTGTTAACCCTCATCCAGTCTCTAACAGCCTCAAGGCCCTGGCTCATCACGTCCACCGCTTCATTGAGTTGGCACGGGGCGGACAGATACAACTGTGTATCGTCCGCATACTGGTGGTATTTTATCCCATGCCGCCGAATGATCTCGCCCAGCAGTTTCATGTAGATATTAAAAAGTAGGGGGGACAGGACCGAACCCTGCGGCACCCCATATGTTAGGGGCCTAGGGGTCGATCTCTGCCCTCCAACTAACACCTAAGCTAAGGTGAAGCGCCCATCAATGTGAGTGATGTTGAGTTGGCCACAAGTCACATGATGACTGAGCCCTGCCTACCCAGCTGGCCATTAGGGCAGAGAACCAGTTGTTAAATTATTTGAATCCCATCTGCATGAATGCATGAATTCAAGTTCACAAGCACAATAAATGTGCAGGATAAAGCACCATTTTATATGAGATTATTCCTACCAGAGAAATGTGTATATAAATTGAGCAAAAATGGGGAGAAAGTATAGAAAATCAAGAAGTGGCAAAGGAAGAAGTGTTACTATAGTATAAGACTGGAAGCTTGTGCCTTTTAATCTTTCAGCAAAGAGGTTTCTAATTTTTTATCACAAAACCTCCCTTAAGTGTCATCTTAATGTACACACCTCCTCTAAAAGAGCAAACACCAAAATGAATACAAATAAACAATAGAAACAATATAATAAAACTTTGGAAAAAATAGATTTATTTATAACAACATAACTAAAAGTTTTTTCACTCTTCCACTGTTCTCTGATTGTTCCTTAACAAAGGACAAACAGCTCACACTTTAGGAAACCCTCCTAGACAGTTATTTCTTCATTGTCTCTTACCCCAAACAATGAAAAATATTTTATTCATTTATAGAAGTTAGAATTAAACCATCCTCATCAATGTTTATCTTATGGCAATTAAAATGGGAAACCCTCACAGCTTCAATCTTAAACTGTCTACTGTGGACCTCACCCCATTCCTAAGAGGGGACATTATCCCATTATCTAACTGAACAATAAGAAATAACAACAAAGAGAGAAGTTAGTAGGAGTAGGCAAAATGGGATTTCAGGAAAGAAAATACATCCGATTTCTCTTAAATCAATGTTGAACATTTTGTAGTGGTTGAGGACATCTTTAAAATCTAAGGACTGACTTCCTGGGCAGGACTTACTGATGGAAGCAGCTTAACATAGCTGCTCCTGAGTTCCTGGTCGCGTTATCTGTTTAGATGATCGTCTATCAGACATCTGACAGGTACCTTACTCTTCAGGCAAGAAGGGAAGGAGAGAGGTCCTGCTGTGCAAAGTGCCTTTTGATCTTTGCAGCTTCTATGTCTGCGAAGAGAGGGGGGCCAGTCGAAGGCAGAACCGTCTCCGTGCCGGGATCTCCAGCTGCTTCTTGCAGCACGAAGTAAGAATCCTCCCACTTAGAACAACATTTGAACTATTTGATTTTAATACAAGCAGAACTCGTATGTGAGAACTTCATTTGTTTATTTAAATCCTAGATTCATTTTTACAAGATCTTCCTTTGTTAATTTGGCTATTTAAAGAAGCTGTTAAAATGGCGACGATGAATATTTACCTTCTTAATCTTCTTGTAAAGTTTTTCAGAGCTATAAAACTTCAAAGGAAGGGAGTGATTTATCACTTTGCCTCATAGCCAGCCAGCAGATTTTTACTAATTATCTTCACTTTTACAAGACTCTCTTTTGTCAACTTTGCTAATATAGAGACGCTTAAAATAGTGATGAATATGCTGAGCTGTTTCGTTACAATGCTTTTTTTCTGAAACCTTTTGCAAAGTCCTACAGAGTTAATAAAGGGGTGATTTAATACCTTTTTCCATAGCTGCATAGCAGGCCAGTAGAGTTTGACTAATTGCTTGAAGATAAAACTTGGAATGGCCTCAAAACCAAATCCTAATTTGAAACCCCCTCCAGCCCCCAGAAGCACATTGCCAATACCTGAGAGAATTCTTGAGAGAATTGAGTGAAACTTTTAACATTCTGACAATCAAAGTGGAAGACAAACTTAAAGATTTTAAAGAGGAGATAAAAGAGGAGATAAAAGAACTTAAGGAGGACTTGTATGATACAATTGATGCCAGTGTTGCTAAAATTAAAGATGATATGCTGGGGCTTGTAACTACTGACAGAACACATTTCTGGAATTGAAGATAGTCTAGAGGATCTTAATGAAGCTAATACCAACTTGACATCGAAAACAGAGGTGGTGCAACAAAAAGTTGAAAATGCTGAAAAAGAAATTATTATGATACAGTACAGGCAAATGGAGCTGGCATTAAGAGTAAGGGGGTTGCGTGAGGATAAACAGGAGAACCTGAAACAGATTCTTTCAGAAGCTTTTGATTGTCTGGTGGGAAGACCAGGGGCTAAGTTTGACTGGCAAATCGATAAAGTTTATCGTGTTAACTCTTGGTGGCAAAGCAGAAGCAGCTTCCTCGAGACATAGTTATATATTTCACTACAAGAGAGCTCAGAAACACAATATTACAAGAGTCTTATAACACTAAGCTCCAAATTGGGGGTCAAGACTTGACTGTTTTGAAAGAGATACCACCTCAAATGCTAAGAGCCAGGAGAGACTATGCTTTTTTAGTGGAAGAACTCAGAAACCGTCAGATACAGTACAGATGGGATGCACCATTTGGCATTATACTTACATTTGACAGGCAAAAATATCGTCTCAACTCCGTATGGAAAGCCCAAGATTTTTATCACAATATTTTGAAGGCTGGACACCCTGCACCATCTGGACCCGGAGAAAGACCACAAGAAGGACAAGACAGACAGCAAACCACAAACTACCAGATAAGATGGATCATCTCTCCCCAAGGTGTTATGGAACAAAGACCTAGCCGTATGACTACTAGACGAATGGAAAAACAAGCTAAAAGGCAACAACCTCCACAATCACCAGCCATCGATCAAAGAGCTACAGTAACAAGTCCAGAAGCCGTGGGAGGAGCTAGGCCAAAGGTTAAACAGGCCATGCAGGAGGCTCTAAAAAAGCTCAGGTAACCAAAGATGACAACTAAGATTTTAACATGGAATGTCAATGGATTGAATTCTCCACAGAAGATAAAGAAAATATTTCACTATCTTAAACAGTTTAAGAACGACATAATTTGTTTGCAAGAAACTCATATTAAATCAACCGATCAAAAATATCTGATCAACCCAAAACTTGGTCAACACTTTGTAACTTCTGCTATGGAAAAGAAAAATGGTATAGTTGTACACCTAAGAAAAGATATGAAAGCTGAATTAATTGAAGCAGATCCCAATGGAAGATACATTGTGTTAGATCTAATCCTAGAAGGGAAAAAGACATTGCTTCTGGGAATTTATGCTCCTAATCAACAGCAAGATGGATTCTATAGAAATCTTCATGCTAAATTAGTACAGTGGGATTATAGGTCTTGTATACTATTGGGTGACTGGAATGGCGTTATAGATACCAAGAGAGACAAGAAGATTTCTCGTCCAAATATCAAGATGTGAGCAAAGCTACCCAAATCCTTTTTTGATATGATGGATGACTTTGAATTGAGAGATATCTGGTGAGAACGAAATGCAGAGGAATATGATTTTACCTTCTTTTCTGATAGACATCAATCCTTTTTGAGGATTGATTTCATATTAATCACTAATGATTTGCTTTCTAGGGTCAAGAAGATGAAAATTGCGGCTAGGGTCCTTTCGGATCATCACCCAGTTTGGATGGAATTGGGAGGGGTGGTACAGGCAAGAAGGTCTTGGAGATTGAATGAAAATTTATTTAGATATGAAGAGTATATCAATGATTGTAAAAAATTGCTAACCGAATACTTTGTTTTTAATATGAATAAGGGTACACCCATGGAATTCGTATGGGATGCAAGCAAAGCGTATATGAGAAGAGTACTGATAAATACAAATAAAGCACATAGACATAAACAAGGGGTAAAACGAACAGAATTGGAAGAGGAAATTAAGAGGAAAGAGCTGGAGTTAACATTAAACCCAGGCGATACAAAGGTCAAGGAAGCTATTGCCATATTAAAATCTCAATTTGACATGTTGATTTCTGACCAGGTTGCCACTAGTTTGTTATATGCAAAACACAATACTTTCTGCAATGCAAACAAACCTGTCAGATGGTTAGCTTATCAGATTAGGAAAAAAAGGAAATCTCAAAATATATCTAAATTGACCTATAGAGGGAAGGAGGTGTTTCAACAGGATGAGATTCAAAAGGCATTTTGGGAATTTTTTACAGAGTTGTATAAGGGGGATAAAATTAATGGTTTAGATATAGACAAATATTTAGATAAAGAGAAAATACCCTTAGTTAAAGAAGAGCACAGGCAAAAATTGAATCAACCAATAACCTCGGGGGAAATTTTACAGGTAATTAAGCAGTTAAAGTCAGGGAGGGCACCAGGCACAGATGGCTTGACAGCGGCTTACTACAAAAACTTACATTTAGAAATGGTAGAACATCTTAGAGAATTATTTAATAAGATTCAAACGGAAGGTAAGGTACCTCCATCTTGGAAGACAGCTTTTATATCTTTGATACCCAAAGAACATCAAGATACTACTCAACCCAAAAACTATAGACCCATCTCATTACTTAATGTAGATTATAAAATCTTTACTAAAATATTAGCAAATCGGTTAATGCTGGTTATTCAACAATTGATACACGCTGACCAGACAGGTTTTATACAAGGGAGACAAATGAAAAGTAATGTTAGATTAATTATTAATGCACTAGAATACTTGGGAAAGAACAATCAAATTCCTGCTGCGTTCATATTTTTGGATGCTGAGAAGGCCTTTGATCGAGTTAACTGGCAGTTTTATACAAGCAATCAAAGCAATATATCAACAGTAAACAGCTCAAATTATAGTCAATGGAAGTTTAACAGAATCCTTTCAAATTGGAAAGGGTACAAGACAGGGCTGTCCTTTGTCCCCACTATTGTTTATTATAACTTTGGAAGTATTGTTGAATAAAATACAGGGCTTGGATGGTCTAAAAGGAATTAAGATTAGGCAGCAAGAATACAGAGTGCGTGCTTTTGCAGATGATTTGGTCATAATATTGGAACAACCGCAGGAATCCAGTACGGTTTTAATGAACATGATTAATCAATATGGTCAAGTGTCTGGTTTTAAAATAAACTTAGGGAAAACAAAAATATTAGCCATAAATATGAATACTAAACAAAAGGAAGAATTAGGAGGAATGTTAGGATGTGAGGTAGTCAAAAAGGTCAAGTATCTTGGAGTTAATATTTCAATCTCAAATGGGAAATTATTTAAGTATAATTATGAACCACTCTGGCATAGTATACAGATAGAGATGAAAAAATGGGAGAAGTTGCACTTATCTTTGCTGGGAAGAATAGCGGCAGTGAAAATGAATATCTTACCAAAATTTTTATTTCTTTTCCAAATGTTACCTATACTCAAAAAAGATGCGAATCTTTTAGAATGGCAGAAGGGTTTCAATAACTTTGTATGGGCAGGAAAGAAGCCAAGAGTAAAGCTGAAAATAATGCAAGATGCACGTGAGAGAGGAGGTTTGAAATTACCCAATCTAAAACTATACTATGATACAGTGGTATTATCCGTAATTAGTGATTGGATCGATTTAACCAATGATAGGATATTGAATATTGAGGGACATGACTTGGTATATGGCTGGCATGCTTACCTGTTATTTAACAAAAAAAGTGGACAAAAACTTTAAAAGTCATATTTTAAGAAATGCTTTATTGTGGGTCTGGAAAGAATATCAACATAAACTAAATGACAAGATACCCATGTGGGCAATTCCTAGACATGCAATTGAAAATATGAATATAGCACAAAAACAGGATAGAACTACCTACAGACAGCTCCTCATTTTGGAAAGGGTGGCACTACAACAAAAATCCTTAGAGGTACTGAAAGAGGAGAAGGTAGTTCAAACATGGTTCCAGTATGGGCAATTACAGGCCAGGTGGAAAATAGATTGAAAAATTGGTTTTATCCAAGTTGAGGATAATCTATTTAAACAAATAAGAGATCAAAGTTTAATGCACATAAAGAGGATATATAATGTATTAATACAGATGGATTCGGAAACAGAATTAGTTAAAGATTGTATGGTAAAGTGGGCTCAAAATATTGAAGAACCAATAATGTTGGATACGTGGGAAAGAAGTTGGGTAAGAAATGTGAAATTTACACAAGCTCAAAACTTGCGAGAAATTTTTTACAAGAGATGGCATTTAGATCCTACAAAGTTGGCTTCTATGTATCCGAATTTACAACCTAAATGTTGGAGATGTGGTTCTCTCAATGCTACATATTTCCATATATGGTGGACTTGCCAAAAGGTTAAGGCATTTTGGATAAAAATATGGTGGATTATGCAAAATAAAGTTTACTCCTCAGTTATTTTTGTTAGGTATAAGTACTGACTTTACAGCGGTAGAGATTAACTTGACTTTGCACTTAATAACGGCAGCAAGACTGTTGGTGGCACAATATTGGAAGAAGGAAGACTTGTCTACAATTCAAGAATGGACATTGAAAGTTACAAATTTAGCCGAGATGGCTAAAATATCTGCATATCTTAAAGATCACTCAAATGAGATATATAAACGAGACTGGAAAAAATTGATTGATCATATAAAATCTAAGGACTGTATGGCTGATATGACAGTAAATGTGGACAGAGTTAATCATTAATATGGTTCAGACTAGCGGGTTTCATTTTGGAGACCTTATGCAAAGACTTCTCTGAAGAAGACTCTAATGCTGGGAAAGGTGGAAGAAAAGAAAGAAGAGGAGTAACAAGGTGAGTGGATTCAGTTACACCTATAGGTGGTATTCAGCAGATTCTGATCAGTTCTGGAGAACCAGTAGCAGAATTTTTTTTTGAAAAGTTTTATTGTTTTCATTAAACAAAAACACAAAAAAAGAATCATCCTTCGTTACATCTTGTAGAAAGAGTGTCGATTGGTTACAAATACATTTCATGCGTTTCTTCGACAATCATTACATATACTTCATTCAAATTAAGTTGTACATTTTTTTATGTATTTTACTATCACTGTATCACAATTCTCATTTAATTACAATTATTTAAACGTGCTTTTATCTGAAATCATTTGTATTTAAAGAAACAACCACCTACTGGTATTCATTTGCAATTTCAATAAAACTCCAATAACATTACACCTTTATAACATATTCTGAAACAAAATCAGTTAATAAGATATCTAAGCATTCCCCCCCCCACTTCCCCCCAACTCACAATTTAAAGCTTATATCCAATTTGCTTTTTCAATACAACACACACACACACACAAACACACACAAGTAAACATTATTCATTAACATTTCCTTGTTACTATTGTAGTTAACTAAAAATTATTTACTATTTATATCACCTCTCCTCTCATCAGGCCCAAAAGAAATTATATCTTTATAGCAAGATCTATACAAGAATTTATTAATAAAATTTATAGGTCTCTTCCCTAAGTCCCAATTTTCAATTTATATCCAAGTTAGTTTTACTAATTGAGTTTATCATTTCATTATTATTATCGTAGTTAATTATATGTTAACAAATAAACATTTAATAACAATCTACAAAATACTAACATTCCTACTTATTAATACCAAAAATATCCATTAACATTTCCTTGTTATTATTGTGGCTAACGAAGAATTATTTACTATTTATATCACATCTCCTCTCTTCAGACCCAAAGGAATTATACCTTTATAACAAGATCTAAACAAAAATTTATTCATAAAATTTATAGGTCTTTTTGCCAAGTCCCAATTTACAATTTATAACCAAGTTACTTATACTAATTGGGGTTACCATTTCATTATTGTTGTCATAGTTAATTATATGTTAATGAATAAACATTCAATGATAATCTAAAACAGTCTACAAAATACTGAAATTCCTACTTATTAATAACCAAAAATTAACTAACTTTTTATCATCAACTTTCATTATCAACCTGTATCTTTCCAGTGGCAAAACAGTCTTATCTCTCTTGCTAGTTGTTGTGTCAATTCTCTTTTCAACTCCTTTATAGAGTTTTTTATAAACTTCTCTCCGCACTTTATTGCTTAAAAGATCGCTCAAATAGTCTCGTTGCCCTTCAATTATTATTAACATTAGCTTGTCTTTGATTGTCAAATTTATTTCTGAAAGGGTTTCTCTTCTTAAGTCCATTATTATCATCCTTTTTTTTTCTCCTGTGTCTTGAAAACTGGGATTTTCCATCTTCCCTTCTTTCCACTTTCACCCATATTTGCTCCATTAATAAGTTTATCTATTGTGTTGTCTTTATCTTCTATATTTTCATTCTCTTCTTTAATTTTTGGGGCTCCAACCCCATCATCTTTTGCTGTGAGAAACAATAGTCTATCTAACTTCTTCTCAAATCTCCCAAATCCTTCCAAAATATTTTGAATTCCAGCCAGGATATTTTGAAATTTTAAGGTTTCCTCATCTGGATATTGATCCATTTTTTTAAAAAAAAAGTAGAAAAAAAGAAAAAAGGAGTCTGATAGCCATTGCCACTTTAGCTTTCCAAACCTCTTTTGTGTGTGTATGTATGTATGTATGTATGTATGTATGTATGTATGTATGTATGTATGTATATAGTTAACTTAAGCACAAGTTCTTTTTTACTCTTCAAAGGAGAAGAGTTCTATCTTTTTCTTTCCTTTTCCTTCTCTTGCCAAAATATTTTCCAAGAGCACCTGCAAAAAACAATTCGTGCCCTTGACTCTTTATCAGATTTTGTAAGCAAGTTGCAAGCCCTTCAGTTACAAAGTCAGTAAGATCAAAGAGGAATGAACAAAGAATACATTGTTTCAAAGAGAGAATTCCAGACTCTGGCTTCTGAATGGCAGATTCACTTTTTCATACTTGTCTCAAACTTATGGAAAACAAAAATCTTTAGTTGTCTTTGGTGGAATTTAATAACAAATGGTAGGGAGAATTTGTTAAAATAAAAAAGGGAGTTTTAATTCAAGCCAAAAAATAAAAAATAGAGAATAAATAAATAATGATAAAAAATAGAGGGAAAAAATCAATCTGTTCACTTCAAGCGGAGAAACAGGAAACGTTACGGTCACTTCAAGAGCCAAGGTGGCGCAGTGGTTAAATGCAGCACTGCAGGCTACTGCTAGATCAGCAGTTCAGCGGTTCAAATCTCACCGGCTCAGGGTTGACTCAGCCTTCCATCCTTCCGAGGTGGGTAAAATGAGGACCCAGATTGTTGGGGGCAATATGCTGACTCTCTGTAAACCGCTTAGAGAGGCCTGAAAGGCCTATGAAGCGGTATATAAGTCTACTGCTATTGCTATTGCTATTCAATCCACAAAATATCGTTACAAGAAAAAACAAGAACTTTCCAAGGCAGTCCAATAAGAATTAAATTCGCCGCTTTATTCTTTTACTTAAAGGACTAATTTATCTTTTAAAAAATGTTTCTTTGGGCAATAAAAAACCCCCAATGGACTCACTTTCATTTCCTTTGTTCCAGAGCTGTCTCTGACTTCGTCAGCCTGGGGCCTGGATATTTGCTGCCGGCTTGAAGCACTTCCCTTGGGTCAATCAGGCATTTTGCGATGTCCCTGAGACCAGCAAGGCTTTGTCTTCCCGTTCATCGTCTCTACGGGAAGGTTTAGGTCTGCTGGACCGTCCAGCGGCAAAAGTGTCAATGGTGGTCTCAGACTGTCGAGACCGTGCATTGTGTTGTCGCAATGTTGGCTCTTCCTACCCCCCAGTAGCAGAAATTTTGAGTAGTTCAGAGAACCAGTAAATACCACCTCTGACTGGCCCCGCACCTATCTATTTTCTGCATCCTGAGTCACAGCTGATCAGCAGGAAATGAGGATTTTGCAGTAATCTTCCCTGGAGTGGGGAGGGAATGGAGATTTTACAGTATCCTTCCCCTGTTATGCCCACCAAGCCACACCATGCCCACCAAATCATGCCCACAGAACCGGTAATATTTTTTTTAAATCCCACCACTGGTTACAATGGCAATGAGTGCAATGCTGGAGATTTGAAAGAATGGGATGGAGATAGCTTGACATGGAAAAGCCTATCTATGTGATCATTAGAAATTGACAATGAATTAATGGCACATAATAATAATCAAAACACTTTCTTCATCTGATTTATGCCTATTTTAGGATATCACAGAGATGTGTTCTGTTTTGCTATGATTTATGTCACAGAAGTGGGGGAGCCAAGAGTCCTTTCTAGTCATGAAACCGCAAGTAAGCAACACCTGCCCTAGATGGCTAGTTACAAATTTTAGATTAGAAATTTTATCTAATAATGCTCAGTTCTTGATGAATTAGAAAGTCAAACTAAGGTCACAGATTGGATTGGGGGTTGGCACTTTAAACTATGGTTCTGCATGGTACATGGAGGCACTTCTTTCATTTTCTTTAAAAGATTTAAAATTATTTTTATAATCCATTTTATTTACTTCATTTTTTTAAAAATGAACACAGAGAAAAATAGTGCATGAAAGGAAAGGGGTAAATAAAAAACATTGCCTTGCAATACAGTCAAGGATTTCCCCCCCTTTGCATGAAGTTAATATTTGATGTATATCAAATACCTTACACTAGATTCTGCTGTGTGTTCTACTGTGATGCTACTCCTCCCAGCTAGATGTCTATTAGGGTAGATTAGATCAGAATATATCAGCGTCTTCTTCTTATTGTTGGGATTCTACTTGCTTGCTTTCACTAAAGAGCATCCTGATTAAACTGCAGCAAAATCTGTAGAGATGCCGAGATTTGTGCCTGTGATAATTTAAACTAATAAGACTGCAGGTAATTCCAAACCACTTCAATGCAGACTTGAAATCAACAAAACCAAGGGCTGGTTCTGTAAATAAAAGGGAGGAAATTGTCAAGAATGCCTCACCTTGTTCTTTGTTGCTATCACATAGCATTTTATCTACAAAAAAAAATGCAAGTCCACGCAGAAGTAAGTTTCCCTGAGTTTAATGGATTTTCTATTTCAAGCTTGGCCTCGCTTCAGCAACAAGATTTGGAAGAAAGCTTTTCTCTGTCTTTACACCTGAATGCATACAGAGAGAAGATGACAATTCTTTTCATTACAATTTTGGTACAATACTGGAACCATTCTGGATCTCAGAGATCCCACATTCGATCTCTGTTCCAATCCAAATAATGTAATGCAAGTATATAAATTGGCATACAGGTAGTCTTTGACTTAGGACTATAATTGAGCCCAACATTTCTGTTGCTAAGTGATATGGTTGTTAAGTGAGTTTTGTCTCATTTTACAACCTTCCTTGCAACAGTGGTTAAGCAAATCAATGCAATTGTTAAGTTAGTAACAGAGTTGTTAAGTGAATCTCACTTCAATGTTGACTTTGCTTTGAGAAGATCGCAAAAGGTGATCACAGGCTGCTGCATGGCCCCATCATAAATATGAACCGGTTGCCAAGCAACTGAATTTTGATCATATGACCATGGGGATGCTTCAATGGTCCTGATTGTGAAAAACAGTCATTAGTTTCATTTTCCAGTGCCATTATAACTTTGAACAGTTACTAAATGAATGGTTGTAAATGGAGGACTACCATTACTGGATTATTCATTTCTCTTTTAAAAGTGACTTATTTTTCTGAGGAGTATACTACAAATATTTTTCAAAAGTGGTTTTTCCCCCCAATTTTTTTTCTGGGGATATAAAACACTGCAACCATACACTGTAGCTTGAAAAATAAATTTAAATACTGGTTATGCAAGTTATATACAAATTCTCTTCATAATAAACAAGCCAGTCTAAGGTTTTATGAGAAACAAAAGCAATGAAGGAATTACATCTATGATAAACTTGGCCTATTTTCTGAAGTTCTTTTTTGAAATCAAATGCATTTTAAAAATCTGTGTGGGAAAGTTAACATTTGTTAACATTTACCAAACATCACAGGAAAAGTCTTCATTGTTATTTTTATTCATTTTAAGATTATTAGAACAGGTGAAATGGTTCTTAATGGAATCTGTCCAAGGGGTTTTAAACATGTCCCTTGTGTGGATTTCTTTCCCTGGCTTAAGAGAAGCAAAACATTCCCTTCACTCATTTCTTTACTGCTAATGTTTATCATTTAGCTAGTTTAGAAGAGGCACAACTCTCCCCACATTCCTAGAATAACTATGCACTATAATATTCCTTCTTGTTGCTAGGACACTTTCTGAAAAAGAAACCCATGCCTTTACTTTAATATCTATTTTTAGAAGGGAGCAATGAACATACCTTTTCTTTGCTGGTTTATTTTGCTTACACATCCATTTGAAATACATTCGTTCTGCTTTGATTTCCACAGGTGGCCCATTGGTGCATTCAGCAATTTCCAATAGACCAAATATGGCCATGCCTAGGTGATGAAGTGGAAGTTAAGAATAAAACAAATCTTTTTTATGTCCATTGCTAATTTCTGAGTAAGGAATAGGATTATAACACCAAACCATATCTGCTGCCTTGCAATTGCACTTCTTCTCAATCACTTCCATTATATTTTCACACACCAGTGTATCACACTATTTAAGACAAGCTGTGTTTTTAATATTACAACCTGAAATACATTGCTGCACTCTTGTTGGAATTCAGATCTAAAAAAAAAGGCATGCATTCATAAATCATATTTTTATTTACAATTCATTACACCTTTATATGTTCAGATGCAGAATTCAAACATAAATCAGTGTGTGTGTGTGTGTGTGTGTGTATGTGTGTAAAGATCTATATCTGCTTACATGTCCCAGATGTATAGCTAGGGGAGAGAACTAGAATGGAAAAATAATATGTCTTTAACAGCTGTATCGTATCATGATTCACCCATGATGGGTGTAATAATCCCAGTGCTAAAGGGCATTTGGCTGGGAATGTTGGGGATTTCTGGGAATATCCTTGTTTAAAAAATAGTTCTATAAAATTTAACATTGCAACTATGAAGAGTTGTGGGGAAAATGTTGAAGGAACATTTATATAAACCTAGTAATAGGTAAAGGGTAAAGGAGTTAAGAGCTGCAGCTGAATTGCAAGTAAGAGATGCCAGGTGGGGGAGCCATTTGGGATTCTTCAAAAAGGCAGGTTTCTGCATGGTTACCTGGCATCATTAAACACTCTTCCATTTTTACTACTGATTTGCTTCTGGATGGTTGTCAAGAACAAGTAAATGAGAGAAACCAGTTTGTTTTCTGAAGGAAATTTTTTCTTACCTGTCTATGATGTTTGTTTGTTTGGAATGTTTATTATAATTTATAGGCCGCCCTTTTCCCTGAGGGGACTCAGGGCGGCTTACAAAACACGGGAAAGGGGGTACAAAGACAAAAGACATAAGACAATACATAATATTAAAAATAGAGCACAACATTCATTCATCATTCGGGAGGGGACAAACTAAGATTTTTCATCCCCAGGCCTGACGGGCTAGCCAGTTCTTGAGGGCTGTGCGGAAGGCCTGGGCGGTGGTGAGGGTGCGAATCTCCACGGGGAGATTGTTCCATAGCGTCGGAGCTGCAACTGAGAAGGCTCTCCTCCGCGTAGTCGCCAGTCGGCACTGACTGGCGGATGGGATTCGGAGGAGGCCTACCCTGTGCGATCTGATGGGACGCAGGGAGGTAATTGGCAGAAGGCGGTCTCTCAAATAGCCAGATCCACTACCATGGAGCGCTTTGTGAGTGGTAAGTAGGACCTTGAAGTGCACCCGGAGATCAACAGGTAGCCAGCGCAGCTCACGGAGGATCGGTGTTATGTGGGCGAACCGTGGTGCGCCCACAATCACTCGCGCGGCCGCATTCTGGACTAGCTGAAGTCTCCGGGTGCTCTTCAAGGGCAGCCCCATGTAGAGCACGTTGCAGTATTCCAGCCTAGAGGTCACAAGGGCTCGAGTGACTGTTGTGAGGGCCTCCCGGTTCAGGTAGGGCCGCAACTGGCGCATCAGGCGAACCTGAGCAAATGCCCCCCTGGTCACAGCTGACAAATGATGGTCGAAACTCAGCTGTGGGTCCAGGAGGACTCCCAAGTTGCGGACCCTGTCTGAGGGGTATAAATTTTGTCCCCCCAGCCTGATTGATGGAACATTAACCAAATTTTTGGGAGGAAAACACAACAGCCACTCGGTCTTTTCCGGGTTGAGCACCAGTTTGTTAGCTCTCATCCAGTCTTTAACAGCCTCAAGGCCCCGGTTCATCACTTCCACCGCTTATGATTGGAGTTCCCTTGCCTAACAAATTGGTAGGGTACCCTTAAACAACCATATTTGAAATAAAAAAGAACTAGAATTAGTTATGAGAGAATTGTCCATTTCAATTTCATTTTTTCAAGAGGAAGGAAGGGCTATATACTGGGAAATTATTTCATTTTTCATTTCATTTTCACTTTATTTGTATGCCGCCCTTTTCCCTGGGGGGACTCAGGGCGGCTCACAGTTCAAAAGGGGGGGGAGGACAAACAATTTACAACATGGAGACACTACATCATTTAAGAACACAACAGTCATACAATTCGAGTGGGGTTAGAATCGTTAACCACAGGCCAGCCGGGACAGCCAGATTTTAAGGGCGGCGCGGAAGGACTGGAGGGTGGTGAGGGTCTGAATCTCCACGGTGAGTTCGTTCCAGAGGGTTGGAGTAGCCACCGAGAAGGCTCTCCTCCAGGTAGTTGCCAGTCTACACTGGCTGGCTGATGGAATTCGGAGGAGGCCTAATCTATGCGATCTTATCGGTCTAGTGGAGGTAATTGGCAGTAGGCGGTCTCTCAAGTACCCAGATCCAATACCATGGAGGGCTTTGTAGGTGACAACTAGCACCTTGAATCGCACCCGGAGATCAACAGGTAGCCAGTGCAGCTTGCAGAGGATAGGTGTTACATGGGTGAAATGAGGTGCACCCACGATCGCTCGCGCGGCCGCATTCTGGACCAGCTGAAGTCGCCAAATACTTTTCAAGGGCAGCCCCATGTAGAGCACATTGCAGTACTCCAGCCTAGAGGTCACAAGGGCACGAGTGACTGTTGTGAGGGCCTCCCGGTTCAGGTAGGGACGCAACTGGTGCACCAGGTGAACCTGGGCAAATGCCCCCCTGGTCACAGCTGACAAATGATGTTCGAAAGTCAGCTGTGGATCCAGGAGGACTCCCAAGTTGCGAACCCTATCTGAGGGGCATACAATTTGACCTCCCAGCCTGAGAGATGGAACACTTGGCCAATTCGTGGGAGGGAAGCACAGCAGCCAGGTCTTTTCTGGATTGAGCACAAGCTTGTTAACCCCCATCCAGTCTCTAACAGCCTCAAGACCCTGGTTCATCACATCCATCCCTTCGTTGAGTTGGCACGGGGCGGACAGATACAACTGTGTATTGTCCGCATAGTGGTGGTATTTTATCCCGTGCCGTCGGATGATCTCCCCCAGCGGTTTCATGTAGATATTGAAAAGAAGGGGGGACAGGACTGAACCCTGCGGCACCCCATACGTTAGGGGCCTAGGGGTCGATCTCTGCCCTCCGACTAACACCGACTGCGACCTGTCCGAGAGGTAAGAGGAGAACCACCGTAGGACAGTGCCTCCCACCCCCACCTCCCGCAGAGAATATATTTGTAATCAAGCTTCTAGTTTGGAATTTTATACAGAGTTTTATGTTTACATATACATTAACCAAAGGACAAAGAAAGGATTATTGCCATCAGCATAAAGTTCAACCCATGTGGGCTTGGAAAACCTTTCCTAAGGATTCTGAAATGCAAGCTTCAGGAATTTAAATTATACTTTTCTAGAGAAGACTAATTGAGATATGGTCCTAATTGAGCTCCACAAAAATCAAGTTGGTGATGTAATTTCATTAATAGCAGCATGAACAAGACTATCTTCTTTTGAACGGGGTAACTACAGGCACTGCCTTCTGATAATGAATCGGAAAATGACTGCCAGTAATCTACTCAGCAAGGGTCATCAGTGTTTTCCTGAGGCCAAGAAGAGGCATTTGTTCTTTATATGTTCTAGGCCCAGGGTGTCATATTTTAAAAACAGTCATACTGTGCTAAATACTTCTAGATTCTATTATGTTTTCTTTCTGGGCATGAATAGGTTTTTGTTTTTAAATTTGGCTGTTCCTCACACTGTCACACTGTTCTTTCCTCTAAGTTTGCTGTTTAAATGTTTCATATTGATTCTGGAAACTACTGCTGAGTTGGGTTTTTGGTAAGTAAACTTACTTTGCTTCCTAATGATTAAGTTAAAGAACTGTAACATCACACTGGGGTAAAACCATAGGAACAGCCAATGCTCCTCACTTTTAAATGTTACGTTATAATTATAGAAAACTGCCTTGTGCTAAGTTGCTTCATTTGCCCTCCACCCACCCAAAGTTTTTAAACCTTATGCCCCCAAGCTTGAAATTTTGGGCTTCAACAACCTAGAACTATGCCGCCTATCATCTGACCTAAGCGTAGTACACTAAATTATCTGCTACAATGTCCTACCTGTCAATGACACTTCAGCTTCTACCACAATAAAACATAGGCAAATAATAGATACAAACTTAAAGTAAACCACTCCAAACTGAATTGCAGAAAATATGACTTCAGCAACAGTGGTCAATGCCTGGAATGCACTACCTGGCTTTGTTGTTACATCCTCAAACCCTCATAACTTTAACCTTAAACTGTCTACTGTTGACCTCACCCCATTCCTAAGATGTTAGTAGGGGTGTGCATAAGCACACCAGCGTGCCTAAGGTCCTACTGTCCCCGTTTATTTGTACCCATTTCCTGTGTTCTTATTCATGTTTATTCTTATTCCTGTTATCTTGTACATGAGTGACAAACTAAATAAAAAATAAATAAATAAAAAACTCTAGATAGGAGAATCTCTGCAGGATCTTTTCTACTACCTGCAATCTGATATAATCGCCTTTGGAGATGACAAAACTGAACTTGGGATTTTATGTATAGAAGCTAAACTCTGATTCTCCTAATTTTCAATCATACTCTATAAAGATCATAACTTTGTTGTTTACAACAATATATTATACTTGCTCAGTGACCTTTAGATGAGGGTCAAATAGCAGAACTTTCAGTTGCATTATTTTGAGCAGCATTAGTGGTTTTTGTTAAGGAATGATCATCCTTGTGAATGTAGGAATTCAACCAGAGGCTGTTATTTGACATTGTAATTACCATTTCTCTATTCCCCAAGCAGTTAAGAGAGACATCTTGGCCATAATCTTGCTTCTGGCTAGTAAAACACTTGAAATTTAAAGACTCAAATTTCAGTTGCACAATGCATGAAATTATATATTGAAAAACTGATTTTTTAAGTGCAGGTGTTCAGATTAAATCGAGTTTAGGTATACATTTAGAATTCCAATTGAACTTTTGCTAATTTAAAAGCAATTAATCTTGGGTTGCTTTATATTCTTGCATTTGGTCTGTTTCTGGTAGGGAGAATAGTAATAACCTTTCCCAATTTTTCATACTGGTGTAATGGGACTAGGTGTTTGTTAATATCATTTCTTGAGTTAGGGATTTTTTTTTCTTTGACTTCACTGTGAGTTGTATTGTGTTGGGGGGGGTGCATTGAGGGAGCTCAACCAATCTCATTGTGTATATTTTGTGCACTGACAATAAATTATTATTGTACAATTGTATCACAGCGGCCAGTTGTTTCGCCGGATTTGGCATTGGTTACTAGTCGGGCCCCACCCAGGGGCCTAGGACGTCGTAACGTATTTTCGTAATATGCGTGCAGATCCAAGCAGTGCGGCTTTTTGCATTTGACTGATGGTGATTTTGTCAATTTTTAACTGTTTTAAATGTAATTCCAGTGCTTTTGGAATAGCACCCAGTGTGCCAATTACCACTGGAATTACCACTGCTGGTTTGTGCCATAGTCGTTGAATTTCGATTTTTAAGTCCTGGTATCTTGCGATTTTTTCATGTTCCTTCTCGGCGACCCTGCTATCACCTGGTATTGCGATGTCTATGATTGTGACCTTATTTTTCTCAACCAGTGTGATGTCTGGTGTATTATGCGCCAGTATTTTGTCGGTTTGTATACGGAAATCCCACAAGATCTTGACCATCTGATTTTCGGTGACTTTTTCAGGCTGATGTTCCCACCAGTTTGTTGCTGTTCTAATATTATAATTTTTGCACAAATTCCAATGGATCATTTGTGCTACTGAATTGTGCCGCAATTTATAATCAGTCTGCGCGATTTTTTTACAGCAGCTGAGTATGTGATCAACAGTTTCATCAGCTTCTTTGCAAAGTCTGCATTTGGCATCATCAGAGGATTTTTCGATTTTGGCCTTAATGGCATTTGTGCGGATAGCTTGTTCTTGCGCAGCCAGGATTAGTGACTCTGTTTCTTTCTTTAATGTACCTGTTTTTAACCATAACCAAGTTTGTTCACTGTCCACTTTATCTTTTATTTTTTCCAGAAATTGACCATGCAGTGCTTTGTTCTGCCAACTCTCCATTCTTGATTTTATCACATCTTTTCTGTATTCTTGTTTTGTCTATTGGGCCTTCAGTAGATTTTTGTTCTTTACTTCGATTAATAGATGTTCTTGAGTGTCTTTTAAATAATCAGCCAGTGCATGTTTTTCTTCTTCAACTGTTTGCTTCACTTGTAATAATCCT
Organism: Thamnophis elegans; assembly: GCF_009769535.1. Classification (NCBI taxonomy): domain Eukaryota; kingdom Metazoa; phylum Chordata; class Lepidosauria; order Squamata; family Natricidae; genus Thamnophis; species Thamnophis elegans. The sequence continues at coordinate 39,826,661 of NC_045547.1, read as the reverse complement.
CTGCCACCTGATTTTCGGGGCAGATATAGTCTATCAGTATCACCAAGTGGATGTAAACTGTAGTGCATTGTCATTAGTTTCCTGGTTTTTCGGTCCAAAAGGTCCAAATCAGCTTGTGTCCAGTTAACTATGCCAGCTGTGTATCTTATAACTGGTATTGCCCAGGTATTTATGGCCTTGATTGTATTTCCACCATTCAATTTAGATTTCAAAATTTTCCTAACTCTGTTGGTGTACTCTCGCCTGACAATAGTTTTTACTTCTCCATGCTTGATGTTATCCAACTGCAGAATGCCTAAGTATTTGTAGGCTTCATTTTCTTTGCATTTAATTAGTTGGCCATTGGGCATTTCAATTCCCTCACATGCAGTGATTTTGCCCCTTTTTATGGATACAGTGGCGCATTTTTCCATGCCAAACTGCATTGAAATATCGGTGCTGAATACTCGGACTGTATTTGTCAATGATTGGATTTCTATTTCTGACTTTCCATAGAGTTTCAAATCATCCATATATAGTAAATGCGAAATTTTTTCAGCTTTTTTGGCTGTTTGGTAGCCTAATTTCATTTTTTTTAAGATTACTGAAAGTGGGATCATTGCGATGATGAAGAGAAGAGGTGAAAGTGAATCACCCTGGAAAATTCCTCGCTTGATATTATCCATTCCGTAGCTCTCATTCCCTACTGCCAACTCAGTTCTCCATTGTTTCATTGCCTTTTCAGTAAAGGATGTAATATTTTTGCTAATGCCAGTTGTTTCTAAGCATTTTATGATCCAACTATGTGGCAGTGAGTCAAATGCCTTTTTGTAATCAATCCAGACCATATTCAAGTTCGTTTTTCTGTTCTTACAATTTTCTAATATCATTTTATCAATTAGAAGCTGATCTTTTGTGCCCCTGCTCCTTCTTTTGTTGCCTTTTTGCTCTACTGGCAAGATGTTGTTTGTTTCCAAATAATCCATCATGTTATCTGCAATAATGCCTGTGAGTAATTTGAAGGTTGTTGGCAAGCATGTTATTGGTCTATAGTTTTCAGGTGTTGTTCCTTTAGTTGGATCTTTCTGAATCAAGTATGTTTTTCCAGTTGTCAACCATTCATCAATTTGGCCCTTTTGTAAAATTTCATTCAGTTGCCTGGCCAATATTGCATGTAAACTGGTCAGATATTTGAGCCAGAAACCATGTAATTGGTCCTTTCCAGGTGATGTCCAATTCTTTACCTTTTTAACTCAATTTTTGATCATCTCAGTTGTTATTTCTAATACTTGCATTTGTTTGTTGCTAATGCTTTTCTCAAAGTCATGTATCCACTTTGCTTCCTTGTTGTAGTCCTTTGCATTTTCCCACAATTCTTTCCAGAATTCAACTGTGGCCTGCTTTTCTGGTTTTTCACTTTTGGTGTCACCATTCACATTAAGACTTTGATAAAAACGCCTTTGGTCTGATCGAAATTGCTGATTTTGTTTATATTGGATGATTCGTGCCTCATATCTTTCAATTTTTCTAGCTGTTGCTGTTATCTGCTGTTTTACAATCTCTACCGCTTCATTGATGTTTCTTGTATCCAATCTATATCTTCTGATTAGCCGATCTATGATTTTGTTGTTTTTAAGTCGTTGCTCATGCATGTTCTTTAAGTTACTAGCATCTGCCCTTAATTTTTTGATTTTTTGTTCTAAACGGATTTTCCACTTTGGCTTTGGTGCTTTTTCTGTTGTGTGACTAGGTACTTTAATTTTAATGCCTAGTTCATTAGTGACTATTACAGCTGCGCTGTACATTAACTGGTTTGTTTCCAAGATGGATCCCGGTTCAATTGTTGAAAACACTGCATTAACCATTTTCATGATAGGGGCCAAAATTTTCTTAGGCACAGTTTTTAGTGATGGTAAACGTTGCCTTTCTTCATTAAGCAGAAAATGTTCCATGATCTTATCCTTCAGTTCTTTTTGTTTTTGAGTTAGTTCATCAGTTGGTTCAATGATAACTGGTTCTAGTGGTGGTGATGTTATTTCCTCCCCGAGAGCTTCTTCTGGGAGTTCTACTATAGTGTCTTTAGTTGTGTCTTGAATATCAGTTATTTCCGCTTGTGATATTGTTTTTTGGGTTTTGCAATTTGCCTGAATTTCCTCATGTTCAACTTCACTAAACACTTTATTCCGTATAATAAATCGCCTTTGATCTGCTAGTCGTTGTTCACTAACATTTGAATCTGGATATTGTTGTTTCCATAATTCATACATTCGCTTTAAATATCCTCTTTTTTCTGGCTCTGAGTTGTAGTAACAGGCCATTATGGCACGGTTTTCATCTGCACTATATTTTTGTCGTTTTGTTGGCTGGTCCACTTGTAGCCCACTTGTCGACGGATGTCCAGGGACCTCAACATCCGCCGCGGCCCTTGTTAACCCGCGCGACGACCGATGCGGTATGGAATTCTTATTCGTTTTTTTCACCATATTGTATGGGTTGGCGGGGGTTTTTTTTACGGGACCAGATGCCAACCTGATCCCAACCTTCCTCCTTTCTCATCCGGGCTTGGGACCGGCAACGGCGGAGTTGTTGTTGTTGTTGTTATTATTATTATTATTATTATTATTATTATTATTATTATACAATTGTATCACAGCGGCCAGTTGTTTCGCCGGATTTGGCATTGGTTACTAGTCGGGCCCCACCCAGGGGCCTAGGACGTTGTAACATATTTTTGTAATATGCGTGCAGATCCAAGCAGTGCGGCTTTTTGCATTTGACTGATGGTGATTTTGTCAATTTTTAACTGTTTTACATGTAGTTCCAGTGCTTTTGGAATAGCACCCAGTGTGCCAATTACCACTGGAATTACCACTGCTGGTTTGTGCCATAGTCGTTGAATTTCGATTTTTAAGTCCTGGTATTTTGCAATTTTTTCATGTTCCTTCTCAGCAACCCTGCTATCACCTGGTATTGTGATGTCTATGATTGTGACCATATTTTTCTCAACCCATGTGATGTCTGGTGTATTATGTGCCAGTATTTTGTCCGTTTGTATACGGAAATCCCACAAGGTCTTGACCATCTGATTTTCGGTGACTTTTTCAGGCTGATGTTTCCACCAGTTTGTTACTGTTTTAATATTATAATTTTTGCCAAAATTCCAATGGATCATTTGTGCTACTGAATTGTGCCGCAATTTATAATCAGTCTGCGTGATTTTTTTACAGCAGCTGAGTATGTGATCAACAGTTTCATCAGCTTCTTTGCAAAGTCTGCATTTGGCATCATCAGAGGATTTTTCGATTTTGGCCTTAATGGCATTTGTGCGGATAGCTTGTTCTTGCGCAGACAGGATTAGTGACTCTGTTTCTTTCCTTAATGTACCTGTTGTTAACCATAACCAAGTTTGTTCACTGTCCACTTTATCTTTTATTTTTTCCAGAAATTGGCCATGCAGTGCTTTGTTCTGCCAACTCTCCATTCTTGATTTTATCACATAGCAATAGCAGTTAGACTTATATACCGCTTCATAGGGCTTTCAGCCCTCTCTAAGCGGTTTACAGAGTCAGCATATTGCCCCCAACAACAATCCGGGTCCTCATTTTACCCACCTCGGAAGGATGGAAGGCTGAGTCAACCCTGAGCCGGTGAGATTTGAACAGCTGAACTGCAGAACTGCAGTCAGCTGAAGTAGCCTGCAGTGCTGCATTTAACCACTGCGCCACCTCGGCTCTTACATCTTTTCTGTATTCTTGTTTCGTCTGTTGGGCCTTCAGTAGATTTTTGTTCTTTACTTCGATTAATAGATGTTCTTGACTTTCTTTTAAATAATCAGCCAGTGCATGTTTTTCTTCTTAAACTGTTTGCTTCACTTGTATTATTATTATTATTATTATTATTATTATTATTATTATTATTATTATGTCCTCATTTTACCGACCTTGGAAGGATGAAAGGCTGAGTCAATCTTGAGCTTGGTGAGACACAAACTGCTGAACTGCTGGTTCTAACAAATACACACACACATGAATGAATTCCAAATTAATGAAGACTTCTGAAATTAACTCTCCAGTAACTTAACTGATTCTCTTGGACAAAAAATAGGTCAAAAGTGCAGTGGTTTTGTTGGTACAGCACCAACCTTGTACAAAATATCTGTTGATACATATCATACAAAAAAAACCACAGGCTAACTTTATAATACACAAATTTTGAAATAAGCCTCATGGGATCTTATCCCTGTTTAGCTGGTGGTCTGTGGGCTGCAAGCATCCAGGAATAAGACCTTTGCAACATTTATGAGAAATACATGTTTTGAGATGTTTAGAAAGCCTTTGAATGAAAAATAGAAGACTAATTCTCACCTTTTATAGGATTTAACTTTGCTTTCCCAGATAGACTGTTATATTTTTGATTACTACAGAGAAAAGGGAAAGAAGGAATATTCCCAAACAGGTTTATATTGTACCTGTTTCTTTTCCTAGTTTCTCTAAAGTGCATTTTCATGTAAATTAATTGGTATGAACTGACTTTCCCAAGTATATTCAGAGGCATACTGGCACACTGTAGCATGGAATAGTAGTGATTAAGTCCTAAATAAAAGTTATAAGCATAATTAGTTAGTATTATTTCAGTTTAGTTTTAAAGATTGCAATGCTGAACAATGTATGCTTTTATCTGCTTCTATAAATGAAATGTAAAGTCATCTACTAAATGTAAAATCATACAAATGCAGGTTGGTCTTTCCTTTACTGTTTTTCCTTTCTGCAAATCTGTGTTGTCTTTTTGTACAATTGTGGAATATTCAGTTCTAGTGCTCGATTCCATATAAAGGCAATTAGCAATAGCAATAGCAATAGCAGTAGACTTATATACCGCTTCATAGGCCTTTCAGGCCTCTCTAAGCGGTTTACAGAGAGTCAGCATATTGCCCCCAACAATCTAGGTCCTCATTTTACCCACCTCGGAAGGATGGAAGGCTGAGTCAACCCTGAGCCGGTGAGATTTGAACCGCTGAACTGCTGATCTAGCAGTAGCCTGCAGTGCTGCATTTAACCACTGCGCCACCTTGGCTCTTAGTGTTGTGCTTTCTTATATGAAGCCTTCAATATAACAAATGGAAGTATTGTCGGGCATACTGAATCTCTTTAAAAGTTTTATTTCAAATAAAGCCATAAATGTATCTATTCAAAGCCAAGTATTGGTTTAAATGCTATGGTGCTGCTTAATGTTTTATCAGAAATTTAACACCTGTTTTTTGGATACCATATTTGGTTAAATGAATAAATGTATAAATTTCTACGGTGTGTTTACATCTACAGTAAAAATGGTGTTTAGCTCTTTCCACCAGATCAATTTTCTTTAAAAAATTAAATGTATCTGCACTTTTAATTAAATTCAGGGGAAGGCTGAAGGCATCTATTATACATTATATTTTTGTTGTTATTTAAAAAAACTTTCATTCCTTTGATCCACTTTTCAGGCCAAAGAATATTGTTATTTACTATAACCCTAATAGTTTTAACTATAGTCTTAATATACAGTGGCATTATAAAGCATTCCAATGAAATATGATTGTAATTGTTAGCTGAAGGTCCAGTTCTGAACACATCTGAGGAAACAAGTTATATTACACAGACAAATGCAAGTAATCCTCAACTTATAACCATTTAGCAACTGAAATTACAACTTTGAAAAAAGTTATAATCAGTCCTACCACTTGCATCACAATATCCCCAGGGTCAAATTCATGTGCTTGGCAACCAATATGTGTTTACAACAGTTGTAGCATTCCAGGATTATATGATTGCCACTTGTGACTTTCTAGGCAGGCTTCCAACAAGCAAAGTCAAGGGGGAAGTTGGATCCACTTAATGTCTATATCATTCACTTAACAATTGCAGCAATTTGTTTAACAAACGTGGCCAAAAAAAGATATAAAATTAGGCATGATTCATGTTACTTACCTGTTTCTTCCATCCCTTTGGATGCCTATGTCACAAAGAAAACACATGATTATAACTAATGTCCAAAATTTCCATATAAAGCAATTAAAAAAACAACAATAACTAAACCACACTGAGAAAGAAGCTTCCTTTAGACTGGGAATAAAAAAAAACTGCCAGGAAATTGTACAGCAAATTTCAGTAACAAAGAGAAACCTAGAAATTATGAGGCAGGTGAATTTAAGCTTAAAATGAAATTAATATCAAAGGAAGGTAAGAAGAATATTGCTGGTATAACAAATAGTGGAAACTGTAATGATTTTTTAAAAAATGATATAGGAAGCCCTGTGTAAACCAATTATAAGGGCAATCCTGCATTAGTTTAATTTAATATAAATTGTGCTGTCATTTCCTGCTTGATAAGTGTCTTCAGGGTTTCAGTTGAGGCCAATTTACTCTTGAAAATATTTCAATAAATTTAAGAACAAATATTCTGGGTTACACTAAATACGGCTATAACTAGGGATATGGCATTAAAAGCAAACGTTTCATTCATGCTTTTCAATTTTCAGCTTTTACACTTCACAGGGTTATTGTCTAGAATTGAAGTCCATGAATAAAAGTGTAATAACATTAATTGTAAGGCAGAGATCAGAAGGTAACAATAATATGCTTGATCATATAATAGAGCAATAGTTCATTTAAGAAAGTGAATTTGTGGCATAGAAACCAAACTGAATATTAATTACAAGCAAAATGATGGAGGTCTTATTATCTGTATATGATGTGAGTGTATATTATTTTAACAATTTAACAGCCACAGACAGTTTTAAAAATTACATTTTGTAAAATCATAAAGATTCATCAGTCTTGTGATATAGCTAAACAGATATCACATCTGATAAGAATAGCGGATTTATGCTATGTCTACTACTACCATACTGTATTCCTGGATGTTTACCTGCTCCATCCTTTAGAGTTACTGTTACATGTAGTATTATTTTCTTACCCTTGTTGCCTACGATTGCTTGCATTCCTCTTGCCATTTAAAAATGTTGGGTTTCTGCCTTCTGTATTCTGGTAACAGAAGGATAAATCTCCTGTCTATTTTTTACAGTCTCTGCAAAGGGATTGAAAAGAAAAGGCATTTGCATGAGAGTATATCTGATTAAAATTCCTGGTGATTTAACATTAATATATCAAATGTATCAAAGAAAAAAGTTAACAATTTTAATTCAGTATGTGGCAATTTTGTCTTATATGGGCATCTGTATCACATAGAGTGAAGTCAATTGACAACCTGATTTCCAAATTGGGGGGAGAGGGAATCCAGGCATAAATGCAATTCCTTGCTGGCAAAAAGACAGGCCAACAGCAGGCCAAGCATTTGCTGTCAACAATTAATGGACAAATACTGGCAGAAAACAGCTTGTTGGGATGGTTGATCTGTTTTTTGTTGGCAAGCAAGAAACAAAATCAGCTTTTGTGTCATCTGAGCATGCAAAGTGTCGTCATTACATGAGGCTTTCCCCGCAGTAATATCAGAGCACCAGTAGATAAAGGAAGAGTTCACATCATCCTCACGGATGAATGAGGCTTCTCATGTATTATTCTCTTTTACAAATCTTTGTGGACTGGTGATTTGCTAAGTGATATGAAACTTTTGAACAATGAACAATAGACAAGTAAGGCCATTTCTGCTTCTTGAAGGCAGAATTAGATGTATGTGTATGTCTATATGTTTTTCTAATCTTCTAATACACAGTATAATACAACCTGAAAAAGAGAGCTAAGTATTTAAACGTAATAAGGCAATAAAAAAGCCATAGCTTTTTTGATGGAACTTCTAGGGAAGAAGAGATAGTAGATGGATAATCTTGGACCTTGTTAGTCAGAAGTATAATGCTGATTTTCAAATGAGGCTAACCATCTTCACAATAATAAAGATGCCTGAATAACTATAGGTAGAATATAGGTAGAATATATATTCTAGCTAGCTAACTCACTGAAGCACTTCTTGGCCTGAGAATAGTGAGTTGATCAGAGTTCTGAGGAGGTATATAGAATCCAATGGTTGATGAAATTACTTATTTTACTGCAAAACGTTATTAAAACTTAGATTTCAAGATGCTGGGACACTAACATTTAAAGAACAAAACTTACCAAATTAAAAGGATTTTATTTTATCATTTAAGACATGACTTTAAAAAGGATTTTACTTTTTTTTTCATTTAAGAGATGCATTTAAAAAGCACCAGATTTAAATATTGTATAAGTGTGGGTGTTATCTTCCTTGCCTCAGCAATTGAAAAGCAAACTGACCTAGCAGAGATGGAGATAAAGTAAAATCAACCCCATGTGATTCCAGAGCATTCTTCTATTTTGCAATGACTAGTTAATTAAAGTGAATTGATAAAGAAGACTCCTGTCCTTCACCTTGAGCCTTAAAGGAGGCTTGTAAGGGTTGTATGGACAAGTAAAATCTATCTATCAAACAAACAAATGTCTATTAGCAAGCAGTGCTAGGACCAGCAATACTCACGCTGCAGATTTAAGAGTGGGAGAAAGATCTCAAATATTCTTTGGATAAAATTGTGGAGGAGGAAAAGACAAGGACATAAAGTATCTCTACTAGCTCTTTTTTTGTAAAAGCAGATTCCACATAGGCCAATGCATGTGTTTAGTTTGGACAGTCCCCCATTAATGCAACACTGGGTCATTGTTTAGATTTCCCCATGGGCTAATAAATAGCTCTATTCATGAGTAGGGAGGGAGACACACAATCCTTCCTTCTGAGGCTTTAGAAAAATACATGTTTGTCAATGATTTAAACAACTCAAAAACCACATGTTTACTTTTTAAGTCACATATTTACAATGAGAGACCCCAAATTTTGTCCTCTTTGAAGCTACAGAAAGTTTATCATTTTAATTAATTTGTTTTGCTTCACACTCTTTTAATTTCCTTTAGTCAAGAGTGGTCACCTTTGAGTCAGTCATCTTTTTGAAATGTAACCCCCTAAACTGGTTTTGATGGTCATTGCTAATAAAGTAATTATCACCCTCTGCATTTTTTGTTTTTCATTTCTACCTGATGTCACTCTTGATCATTTCCTTCCCATTCCAGCCGTGTTGATGAAAGTATATGAGTGCCTCTACGGCAGGGGTGTCAAACTGACAGCCCATGGTCTGGATGCGTCACACACAGGCCACACTCACCCCAGCTCCATGAAGGGGAAAAACATCACAGAACGTCATGTTATGGCAATGTTATGCTATGAGTTTGACACCCATGCTCTCTGGGCTTGCATCTGAACACATCATTTTGTTGCAGAAACCAGTCTGAGTCTGTCACCGGAACCAGAGTTTCGTTCTTCCAAGCTTTCAGACTGGAGCCCATCCTCAGAGAATGTCACAATATCCAGGATATGTGCCTAGAGCAAGTATAAAGCAGCTATTAATATACATAAGGAGCATCGTCTACCACAACTTGAATAAGAGCTAATCACCCTCCTAGAGGATTTCATTAGGACCCTTGTGAAAGAAAGACAGGTGAAGAAAAGGAAACAGTTGGAGGATAAAACTCAAAAATTAAAGCTATGCTTCCAGACCTGTATGAACTTGGTCTATAATTTATTGAGCAAACAATTAAGCCAGCAAGAATTATGAATTCTTGAATACAATGTGGGGTTTAATACATGTAACTCAGTAGTGGGATTTTTTAAAAAAGTACTACTGGTTCTATGGGAGTGGCTTGGTGGGAGTGGCTTGGGTTGGTTTGGTGGCCGTGGCTTAGTGGGCATGGCAGGGGAAGGATACTGTAAAATCTCCATTTCCTCCCCTTTAGCTGGGACTCAGAAGGCAGATAATAGATGGGGGTAGGGCCAGTGAGAGGTGGCATTTACCGGTTCTCCAAACTACTCAAAATTTCCGCTACCAGTTCTCAAGAACTGGTCAGAACCTGCTAAATACCACCTCTGATGTAACACCACACTAAGAGAAAAGAAAAAAAATCCTGGAGATTGAGAGGTTTCCTGAGGATGGGCTCCAGTCCAAAACTTTGGAAGAAAAATACCTCTGGTCCTGATGACCAACTCAGGTTGGATCTCCAACATTATCTTGGCACACATATACTGTATTTGCCTTCATTCACGTCATTCGGTTATGCTAGAATGTATGTGTTTGTCACAAAACTCTTATTAGAGAAATATATAATTACGAGTATTTAATGTTCAGTAGCATGCTTGCTAATGAATTACAGATGTTTATAAATAATAAAAATATTGTAAGGGTTTTGAACAAAATGACATTTTTACTATTTAAGGACTTTTTCCTTAAATAAGAACCCATAAGTGTCTCATTCTAGGAGACAGGAACAATCTTCCTGAATACTAACTTGTACTGCCTTAGAAATTGGTTAAGTGTTTAATCCATCAAGCAGATGGAGAAAATCACTTCATCCTTCAGGCAGCCTCCTATGAAACTCATTCATATCAGACAGTTTTCTTAAAATGTTGACACCTATAATGCTTGCAAACTCAGGTGTCATTGATGGAATGCAAAATGCTTCTCTAAGCATGTCCGCTAACTTGCTTTGCACTCTTCACTAGACACAAAACCTGTGTAACAGTTCTTACTGTCATTAATTAAATGGCACCACAAGGAGAAAACTGAAACCCCACAGTCTAGAGTTTCCCAAATGCAGTGTCATGTTATTTTTCTTTTATGGTAAAGAAACACTGGCCTCTCATAACTTTGTTCTGGAGTGCACACAAAGTCTTCTTTTGAAAAAAGGGCAAAAAGGGGGATTAAGACTGTCATTTCCTGGTTAGTGGAGAGGGAGCGTCAGGTTGGAAGAAAAAAGAATCCGTGTGCAAAGGAGAGTTCAATTATAGGACAAGAGAAGGAGAATATATAAGAATTACCAAGAGAAATGAGGCAGAGGAAGAAGTGGGATAAATTCCAGGAGTGTCTGTGAATGTATCATCACTAAATTAGCTTCAGTCCTTAAAACTTCATTATGAGAGCTGAAGGAAAAAGATTGCATAGATATAGGTAAGTGATGTTGATGACCTAATTAGTTCTAATTACTACCAAAACTGCCTTGCAAATCCTCTGAAGATTTCTTTCCTTTAATTTTTCTTCCGTGGTCCTGGGATTCTTAAGAAATTATTATACATTTGTCTTGGAGGGGTTTTGGAGTTGATTGATGGATGGAGAGTGCTACTGTTGGATTATGTTACACATCATTTCCTAAACTGAATAAAATGCCTGATATAAGAATAATTCTATGTTTAATAGGAATAGAGGAAGCCAGGGAGATTGCAGACACCTGGAGAGATGAATGTGCAATAAAAGTCAAGACATTTGCACACTCCTGCCACAACAAGTAGGGAAACATTATATACATTATACTGATAAACCTTTTTCAAATATGTTCACATAGCAACAATAACAACGGAAATAGCAACCCTCTGCATAAATTGAAAAGTTAAAGATTACAGTCTTGCAGGATGATAATGGCAGAGAAAAAAGGCTGAACATATTCATTAAGCATCAAGGGGACAGAGAGGATGGGTCTAGGTTTCACAACTATGAGCAGGAAAAAGGGATATAATGTGTGATAGATTGAATGTGGAGAGCAAAAAAAGAAGAAGGAATAATTAAGGAAGAAAAGAAAACTGTGCGATTGATTAAAGGGGGCCCACTAGTTTTGATGCAGACTTAATTGGTATGATGGTTCAGAAATTCCAGAAACAAGGATGACCCTATGCCCAGGATAGAATATGATGTGCTTCTCCTCCTATCCATGGAATGGCTTAGCTTTTTTAAAGGCAAAAAACAATCATAAAACTACTTGGATCTTAAATATTTAGGGAGTAAACAAAAGGATATGGAGGTTGCAGAGAACGCAAATACATCCTTTGCTTCTGTATTCATCTTCTGTAATAAAGATAAAATACAGATGTGAAGCTCCAAACTAACATGGCTGGGGGATGAATGAAGATGCAGATCAGAAGTTTCTTTCAGCTGGACCAAGACACCCACAGAAAAGGAGACTGATTGCTCCTTGCTTGGGGAGTATCACTTGTCAGGTTGAAAGCAAAGTGTGACCTTTTTCCTATGGAGTTTAATTCTGTGTATGAGATTTATACATTTGTCCACATTAAGAGTAGCTCACAAGAGATTTATGCTTGATGCCCTTGTACTCCTTGCCTAGCAGGGGGGTTAATGGAGCTATGCAAAATAATTAACATGCTGGCTATTGCTCAAGTTGCTATTGCTGACCTAGATTACATGCCACCTACGGTATCACTAGATATCATGACATACATTTAACATTTTTGGGACTATTTTCCAGCTCCCTAAATTTTGCTCACCTCACTGCTGTAATAAACAAACGAGCTATGAGAAGCAATGCCGATATTGTTACTAATAGATTAATGGTTTCATCTAGGCCACACGTCAAAGGATAATGAACAAAGAATGATAGATATTACGGCAACATAAACACTAGGACATTAAGAGACAAGGAAACATTATTTCGCATAATTCTATTAGTTCCTGACAGAGAATTTTGTTCCATGTTTTTGAGTAAGAGGATACTATAATTGTTTTATTGAACAGATATTGTGTATTGTGTTGGCTTTGAGTCAGCATCTTCTTACCTAAACAGATAAGCAGAATGGCCCCAGGCAGGCAAAGAAGGAAGAAACACGGGAATGACTTCCCCACTGACTTTGCTTGTGAGAAGCTGGCAGGGAATGCAAGGATACTGCAATAGCCACAGTGTTGCAAATAAAACTGGTCTTGTAACTCATGGAAATTTCAATTCTACAGGAGTAAAGGAACCTGGATTTTTTCTTATCCTTTAAGTTAGTGGATGGTACCTAGGACCTTGATTCAAAAAATGTTGCAGCTTAATGCACCATTTGGGATAACTTGAGGGTACAAACAGAGAGGCAGAAAGAAAATTTTAGTAGCATATAGATTAACACGGGGAATGCTGCTTTTGGGAGGGCATCTGGTTCTTTTTAAGCTTAGTGAAAACTTACTTTAGAAATTCTTTTCTTTCTTCTCAGAAGGAAATTATAGCGAAATCATCATAGGTGAAATTGTGCTGTTCTCATACTTAGTTACCAGGTTACCAAGGTCAAATATGAAATGTCCTGTCCTTCATTGGACCATCATGTCTCCAATAATCTGAAGTTTCTTAATTTCATATGCTTTAGTTAAAAGCTAAAGATTTTATGAGGAATTTATGTCATAAGAGACTTTCTCATTACAGTAGCACTGCTATCACTGAATGACAGAGCAAAACAAAAACAAAAATCTAGGTTGAGTCTTACCAGGTCTTCTGAACTATTTTCTGAACACATATAGATATGATGCAGATCCAGGATAGATATTGTCCTTTCCCGTGTCAAGCATGCACAAGCACAAAATTTTCATGCGCACTGAACTGACAGTAATGTCAAAAGCAATCCACCCCTGATTTGGTTAGCCACAGAACTGTGAACCAGATGGGAAATTTTGACTCATCCTGAATTCCCATAGTCCTATTGGTACAGACACTAAGCATGAATTTGAAAAAAACACATAGAGAATTGATTAAAAACCCACCTTTAAGCATTTATAAGCTCTGAATTTATGACATCACAAGTTATATGAAAAGTTAATACAGCAACTGGTGAATGCGTATGTATACTTGTATTTATGTATATATGCATGCAGGTATATTCCATTAAATAATTTGTTCAACAGAATCATAGGAGCTTTTTTAAAAAAAATGTAAATATACATTTTAACTCCTGTTATTAAGCATTTTTATTTAATAATCATCTTGAGTACAAAGAAGAGAGCAATATGTGCATTATTGATTGGATCTATGGTGTTTTATTTCTTATACCCTGATTATAAGCATGTATGACACCTTACCAGGATCAGATTAAGGCCAACTAGTACACTAAGAAAAGCCCAACAATGGTGTTCCTCAACAGAAGTGAAAAATCTCATGCCATGAGATAGAAACAAAGCCTTCAAATTAAACTTTTTAAAATTTAATCACTCACCATGCCAAAGAAAACATTTTTAACAATGCAGTTTAAAGATGAACATGATAAATAAGACAATCACAAAAAAAAATACTTGAGTACGGAAGTGAAAGAGTTAATGGAATGATCACTAGGGGAAAATCTGTTCCTTGGTCCTATAAGCACTTTTTTTTCTTAATTGTTAGTTCATAGCTACGTGTTACTTGGAAGCAGTCAGTTGTAGGTATAATTAGTTTTCAATATAGTGTTGAGGGGTTCTTTGCATATCCCCCCTTAAAGAGTCATAATCAGAAAATTTTAAAAGATTGTTCAAATCTAAAGCTCTAAAGTAGTCTGATACTACTATCAGTCTTGCCTGCCTTCCTGTAAGAAGGGACGAGACATCCATCATTTAGACTGAAGTGGTTTATTTATCTGGTAGTAAGCGTCATTAAGGTCACGAAAGAAAGATAGGGATAAGATTGCAGTGCCACTCATTTATTCATCAGCGTACTTAACTCAAAGATATCTCAGAGTGAAGATAGAAATCTTGAAAAACAATATCCAATTGTACTTATTAGAGTAAAAGATGTATTTTATTTTATTTTGTTCACTTTCAAACTTTTTAAGGAGGAGATACTTCTTTGAGTAAAACCGGCAGCTCAATGAGATTTAGATTCTCTGTGGAGAATGTTGTTTTGAAAATGAACTTGCTTTCTTTAAATGAAAACTCATTTCTTTTCAAATGTTTTGTGTAACATTCCTGGATGCTACAAACAATGCACTGAGTGAAGAAGTCAATAATATCTTCATCTATATATTTGAAAATACTACCATACATATAAATATACATAAAAACACTAAAGAGAAAAGCAACTAGAGAAAGTTTGAGTCCTTTGCAGCCTATAAATAAAGCAATTGAAGGCACCAGGATGGAACACTGCAATAAAAGCCCAAGAATCTTCAGCATTAAACACAATCAGAGAATGTGGTTTAAAAGAACTCATTTCATTTATTTATGCCTTGTTCCTTCATAAACTGCTTCTAAAGTTATTAGCCCAGTTGATTCTTTTCTTTGTCTCTTTTGCAAAGATGTGACAGGCAAGCTGTTTTCCTTCCTATCAGTTTGATTACCACACAAATATAATATTGCCTTCTCAAGGTTTCCTTTTGTGACTTTCTGACAATGTGTATCAAATTCAAGTTGTTCTGACTAATTGATAATGTCACCCAACTTCTTAAATAGAAATTGAAATGTCCTTTTCAGTCCCTTCGGTGGGATAATAAGTACAGCTGACAACATCTACAGTTGGCTATATAGACTAAAATAAATGTAAAACTGGAAGGATTCGGTTTCTTCTCTTGTTCTATTCTCAATCTTGGCAACTAACTCTCAGAATTCTCCTGTCAGCTATGCTGTCTGGAATTGAAGTCCATGCTTCTTAAATTTGCCAGTGTTGAGAAACATTGTTCTAGAAGATTTTGAACTATTACTTCCATCCCATGCATCACCATTGATCATAGAAAGGTAGCACCTATGTGAATGCACCAATTCTTGGGCTCAAACTGCCATAATATGCTGTTTAAAAACCTTATACTTGCCATCTCAAGCCAAGTATCCTGCAGATGTGTGATATGCATTTCACAGAACTCCCATTATGGCTTTCACTATGAATTTTAGGCAGCAAGCTAAATATAAGATTTTCCCAGGTTGGGGAAGGCTGCCATTGGAGTGGAATGCTATTAGACAATAGGCTGTCAAAGGATACTGTGTAAAGGAAATAAAATAGGCCTAAGGACCCTGAAATAGGTGGAACTTTTAGTGTTGGTCTGAGTAAATTAATCCTATTGATTTTAGTGTGGTTTAACAGTATTCAGTTTCCTCTCATTTCCTCTGGATTTTGTCTAATGACTCCAAAGAGACCACTTACTAGAGCAGTCTTTCCCCACTTTACTTTATCAAGACATGCCTTGCTTTGATTTCCCAGACAGGAAAGAAGCAGCTTAGGTGTTGAGTTATCTATGGATATTGTGGTATCTCTGTCCCAAGGGAGCATCCCATTCTCTCCCCCACCACAAAAGACATGATGGAAGGAAGAAGATGCATCATCTTAAGTAAACCTGCAAATTTTCAGCAGTGAGACATTGATTTCAATTAATACAAGATAATGATTTTCTTTCCCGTCTTCCTGCCACATTTATTCTGCTCTGAATTGTGGCTATTAAAGTAAATGAAAATTACTTGATGCAATTGTGCTCTTGCTTTAAATTCTCCATCCCCACTTACATCATACTAGGTAGTGGTTCCTCCCTCCTCCTACTTCTCTTGTTAAACATCTTAATGCCTGTGTCAACTTCCTCCAATTGTTTTACTTGGATAGGATTTCCTGAGCACCTTCCTCAGAATTTTGCAGGCAGATACTTTGGTTTATTCATTAGCAGACTTGTGTAAAAAGATAATGATTTTCTGTGTGACATGTTCAGAATAAACATTATTGACCAGTGAGCTATTTTTTTGCAATTTTGCATAATTTATCCTTTTTTGACATATGACTGAATATGACATGTAGGAATAGAAGGAGGAAATATGAGGTCACCAATGAGAGAATGCAGATGAAAGAGCCTGAGAACTGCCTGCAATGACATAGCTTCCTTAAAATATTTATGGTTGCTTAATATATCTTAATGACTATATCTTGGGTTTCTGAGGTGGGTGGGTTTTTTGTTTTTTGTTTGAATGACCCAGCAGGATGTTCTGTCATTTTGCTTTCACACATTACTAATTCATTGGCTTATTTTATGTATTAGCTATCTGTCCTTGACTGGGGATTCCACTTTTTCTCTCCTTTTTCTTAGTTTTACTTCAGAGGCCTGCCGGAGGCAAGGCAGTCATCCAGTTGCATACCAGCGAAGTATAAGGCTCCAAGGATAAGACTTTCTTAATACTGAAGGACTGGGATAAAGGTTGAAGAGAGAAAAAACATGTATAGTACTGCTTTAAAACTCCAGTGTGCAATGTTTTCTCAGTAAAAATAGTCTCAGGATGACCTTACCATCATTTTCCCCAAATTTGGCAGTGTAATCTTAGATTTAAACAGAAGGAAGAACCATTTAGACCAGCGGTCTCCAACTGGCAGTCCATGAGAAAATTTTGGTGGTCCACAGAATTATTTTTTTGCATTTTTTATATTGCACTAAATTAGGGATCCTCAAACTATGGCCCCTGGGATGGATATGTGCAATGAATGTTTGTGTTGCTGCAGAGAGTCTCCCCACTCAAGGTCTTTTTGTGTGGATTCAAGGGGGACAGAAATCCCGACTTGGGGTCTGCTTCGGCCTCCTGATGCAGGGCTTTAGGAGAAGGCTGGAGGGAAGTGCTGCTGGTGACAAAGAGCCAGAGGACCTTGCATCATGGCCTGGAACTGGCTGACCATCTCAGCCTGCTGAGCCTCCAGGCACCAGTACCTGCCCTTGTACTCCTGCAGGTCTTCCTTCCGCTTGGAAAGCCTATGCTCGTAGTCTTCAGTGAGATGCTTCTGCTGAGCCTCCTTCTCGGTCAGATCCAATTTGAACTGAGCTGTTTTGCCAACTCTTTCTAATGGTGGCTGCTTGGCTCTAACAACTGCAGGTGAGGAGGGGCTGGGAGGGGAGAGTAGAGGCCAGCGAGGCACCCCTCGATATAAGTGACATCGGGTTGGCCATGCCCACCCAGTCACATGATCACCTAGCCATGCCCACCCACCCAGTCATTAGGCAGATCATATTAGTGATCCACAGGATTTAAAATTATGAATTTAGTGGTCCCTGAGGTCCGAAAGGTTGGTGACCCCTGATTTAGACAATCAAGTCCAGGCCCCACTCAGTGAAGGAATCTAATTAAAAGTAATCCCACCAGATGTCTGTTTAGTCACTGCTTGAACACAATGAAGAAGTGCATACCACCTCTTTGGTTTTACTGTCAAATAATTGTTACTCTTGGAAAACTGTAGGGAGGGCTACATGTTACATTATTGTATCTTATGATCCATAATTATGATATATCACTTTGTTATTCATGTGTACGCTAAAAGCTTATGTATATAGACTGAGATCTTGTTTGTATGAACACTGTATGTTTGTAGTGCTGAGAGCTTATGCACCAGAGACAAATTCCTTATGTGTCCAATCCATTTGGCCAATAAAGAATTCTAAATGGAGAGTATTTATTATAAAGACAAACAATCTAAACTACAGTATCAAATACAAGTATGTCATTGATTTACTGCCTATTTAAATTGTGGATTGCTACCAAGAATCAGATTTATACATACATACATACATACATACATACATACATACCCAAATTGCTATTCCATTATAGGAAAAATGCAGAGGACAGAAATAGAATAAGAAATAATAAACTACAAAAATTACATTTTTGAAAAGACAGTTATAAGTATTAATCAAACATGTTTCAGTATGATTTTCTGTGACATAGATTTTATGTTTTCAAATGTTATGGAATAAGTCATAAGTTTTCATTGTTTTATCTTAAAAAAATCTGTTTAGACATCTGGCTAATATGTGGCATGCGTAGTTTCTGTTTTTTTAAAAAAAATTGTAGCTTTTAAGTGGTTCCTGTTTTGTGTTTTTTCTATAATTACATAATATTAAATTATATAATTATTGAAAATCAATTATTGACCTGGAATAATAACAGAATTAATTTTAAAGAAGAGATTTCAAAGAAACAAGTGAAGGCTTATAAAAATATCATTTATATCTTTGTATTATTGCAAACCATCCTTGTACCCACTTCAGCTATTATCCATTTGATATCCATTTTTATTGTTTATATTTCTTAGCTCCCTCTTCCTGAGGATTTAACCAGCTCCATTCAACCATGACTTTCAACCTCCTGCTCATTCAATCTTCCTTCACTATTTGTTTTGTGATTTGATCTTCGTTCATTCTCTTTTCATGATCAAATTATCTCAATCTACTTCTTTTATACTGATTACTTATGTTTGTATTAAGTCTTCAATCATTCAGTACCACAGTGTTCTGCATGTCTCTTCTTGTTTGTCCATATATATTTTTGAATACCCCATTCCCACAGCATTCAGCTTTCATTGACTGTATATTTTTCCTGACATACCTAACATTCACTTCTATACAACAACATTTGAAGCACATTGTAAATAACAGCTATTTTGCTTCTTTCATCAAACATACATTTCCCAAAACAGATCACATACTATCTTTATCTCATTACGATCATTTGTGTATGTTTAAAATTCTCCATCCATTTTCCTATCTTTTACAAACATTCTAGCCAAATACACAATTGAATTTCTCTCTTTCTCTCTTTGTCATTTATGTATAATTTCCAAACATTTGTTCAATTTTTCCAGTTCCTAAATTGATCTTGGACACATTAATCTACTGATCTCTATTCCTTGTTCCATTAGACTACATACCTACTGGTATGCATTTATTTATTTATGTGTGTACTTACTTATTTGTTTGTTTAATAAATTTATATGGCTGCCCAACTCTCATATAGGTGATTCTAATCAGCTTGCAACATTAAACATATAAAAACATTAAACATCTTGCAACAACAACATACGAAAGACTATATCACCCCCTACTCACACACACAAAATCTAAATTGGTTTCAAAAATAATTGAGTCATCAACCAATAATATGGCATTATCTGCCAGCAAACATACATGTACATTCATCTCCTCAACCAACCAACATATCTCAAGCGTCAATCCAAGGATTCCTTATGCATTTATGCATAATTTCATTTAACAATAATATTGTACCTTATTTTCTGCTCATTGTTGAGTAATTTCCTAAGCATTAGAGCCGAGGTGGCACAGTGGTTAAATGCAGCACTGCAGGCTACTTCAGCTGACTGCAGTTCTGCAGTTCGGCTGTTCAAATCTCACCGGCTCAGGGTTGACTCAGCCTTCCATCCTTCCGAGGTGGGTAAAATGAGGACCTGGATTGTTGTTGGGGGCAATATGCTGACTCTGTAAACCGCTTAGAGAGGGCTGAAAGCCCTATGAAGCGGTATATAAGTCTAACTGCTATTTCATTTATTCCCATTGGTGTCATATACTGCTGTTATCACATTCAGCAATCAATTGTCAAATCCATATTTACCCAAAACATTCCATAATCCAGTCCTATTCAATGTATTAGATATTTTCCAAAATAAACAAACATACAACAAACATTTATGCAGTGTAATACTGGGAATATAATTAAACATACACTGATCTTATATCAAGTCTGACCCATATAATTTTTTAAAAAAAAAAATCAATAGGAGATAGGAGATTAATTCTATTTCCAAGTGTGGACTTGAAATGTGCTTCCCTCATATGGATACTTCAGTAAGTATAACATCTAGCAATACTGGGAAATGTGTATATTCAGCCCCTGGATGTCATGGGGAAAAATGGCAATGAAGCATTAATAGAACCCCACCAAAGATTCACTCTATTTTTGCAATTATACTTTGTCTATTTCCTATTCTATTTTATTTCTTTCTATAATCAAAGAATTACATCAAAAATAATTAAACTGGCATTTTATTGCCCTTGATTTGATTGTATTGTAGCTCTTTCCTTACTTTCTCCTAGGCTACTGATATGAGGGCTTATTTATAGTATGTACATTATCACAATTCAATTGTGTAATTGTTATTCTTTTTTTTGTTTTGTCTTTGAAAGCCAGTTTGAAGTATAAACTTCATTAAAGAAGTTTCTTTGATTTTGAATTTATTGAGTAATGAAAGCATAAAAACTGTATACATAAATATAATTCTAACATGTCCTAGCATTTGAAGGTATGGTGGTGTTTTTGAACTTTATATTAACTCACATAGAAGTGATCTAGAGTTGCCCTTATACAAAATTACTTGTAAAAACTTTTTTTAATTGTTTTGCTATACTGTACCATTCAAACAAAAAAGCAAACAAAATAGGATTAAAAACACCAAAAATTCTTAGATGTATATAATTTTGCATAAATATATATTACAAAATATGGCCAGTGAGAAATAATGAAGCATTTCTAAGTTCTGGAATTCTGTTGACAAAAAAGTTGCATTACAAAAACATTCACACCAATACTTTAGCTGGAGCACAGGAACAAAGAGAAGTTAACTTCCACTCCTTGACACAGACTTGACAAAATCATTGCCAAGAATAGTAGTCAGATAAATTTAAACAAGCAAGAATAAGAGAGAAATTGAAGGCTTTCCAAATGAAAACCAAAGTGTGAGCTTTTATCACAGTTACTTCATTTCTGCACATTCATTTCTGTTTTCTTTTTGCCTTGAATAGCAGCATTGTGGTTGTTCCCTCCATCCTTTTACTGCCACTTGTCTGCCATTCTTCTGTCTCCACATATCTCTCATGATACTTGGCAATTCAACTTAGAGCCAAACCAGAGTAGGAAGAAATTGTTCCTAAATCAACATAAACACTATCAGTAATATTGCAGTTCTTTGTTTGGGAACTGTTTATTTTTTTTCACATTAACATGGTTTCTCTGTTCCTCAGACTCAGGAATTGTTCGCTCAAAATTTCTATATGTGTTTGTGAGCTTGGTAAAGCCCTTTAATTCTGCTTTTTCTTTGGTAATATCACCAAATTGAAAGTGGTTTGAAAGAAAATATCTGGCAAAAATTGTTCTCTCTTGACAGGAAAAGGGGGAAATGATTTGAAGAGGCTCCAAACTTGCTGACAAATTGTGCATTTTAATATGGAAGAAGGCATCCAAATTTAGATACTTAGGAGTAATTGTTTCAGTTGTATTTAATAATTGGTCCTTACTTAACAATATCTCATTCAGTGACCCTTCAAAGTTATGATTGTACTGAATTAGGACACTTATAACCAGTTCTTGTAATTGCAGCTGTCGCAATTTCCCTGCAATAATGTAATCATGATTTAGCATTTGGCAACCAGATTGCAATTATGACAGTCACAGAGTCTTGTCATGATTTGGTTGCAATTTGCAACCTTCGCTTCTAACTTTCAACTTGCAAAGTTAATGGGGAAGCCGGCAAGAAGTTGCAAATGGTGATCACATGACCATTGAACCCTATGATTATGTGGGATTCACTTAACAATGGCAACCAGAACTGCCATAACTGCTGTTGCATGTTGGCATAGTTACATGTCTTGTTTTATGATAGCATTAATAGGCACCAAAAGGCAGGACAAGAAACAATGGATGGAAACTAATCAAGGAGAGAAACAACCTAGAACAAAGGAGAAATGTCTTAACAGTGAGAGCAATCAACCAATGGAACAGTTGTCTTCAGAAGTTGTGGGAGCTTTATCACTGGAGGCTTTCAAAAAGAGATTGGACAATCATTTATCTGAACTAGTATAGAGTCTCCTGTACAAGCAGGTGATTAGAATAGAAGGCCTTCCAATCTCGCTGTTAAATGCCGACTATAAAATATTCACAACAATAATAGCGGAGAGATTGAAAAAACTATTTAATGACTATATACATCCAGACCAAAATGAATTTCTCCCAACAAGACAAATAAGGAATAACACTAAAATAATAGCAAATATTTTAGAGTACTATGAGGCTCATCCAGAGAAACAAGTGGCACTCTTTCTGGATGCACAGAAGGCATTTGACAGTTTAAATTGGGAATTCATGATACAACAAATTAAGAATATGAAATTAGGGGAACAATTTGAAAGATTAATAGAAACTATATACTCCACCAAAGGAAAAATAAAGGGGAAAGTACGGAGACCTTTAAAATAATGAAAGGAGTAAGGCAGGGTTGCCCACTATCACCTCTGCTCTTTATCCTGATGCTTGAAAGTCTTTTAATAAGAATTAGACAAAATTCGGAGATAAGAGGAACTAAAATTTAAAAAGAGGAGTATAAAATTCAGGCTTTTGCAGATGATTTGGTATTCATTATAGAAGACCCACTAGAAACAGGAAATAGCTTAATGCGAGAATTAGGAAAATATGGAGATGTAGCAGAGTTAAAGATTAATAGAGAAAAGACTAAAATGATAACTAAAAATTTGAAGGAAGAACAAAATAAAGAATTAGAAAGAATAATAGGACTGCAAGTGACAAAGAAAGTTAAATATCTTGGAATATGGCTAACTGCAAAGTGCTCAACTATAAAAAAAATAATTATACAAAATTAGTGCAACAAATAAAATAAGATCTAGAATTATGGGGGAAACTACAACTATCATTATTAGGGAAAATAGCAGCGATAAAAATGAATGTACTACCCAGACTATTATATTTATTTCAAACAATCCCCATAAAATTAGGATTTATTTTTTTTACTGAATTGAATAAGATTATATTAAAATTTATATGGCAAGGGAAAAAAGCCAGGATAAAGTTGAAAGCTCTACAGGCCATGTGAGTGATGAGCGCCTCCACCTGTTTACTGGACCCGTGCCCCTCCTGGCTGGTTTCAACCAACAGAGAGGTGACACGAGGCTGGCTCCAGGCAATTACCAATGCATCTTTGCAGGAGGGGTCTTTCCCGCAACCATTGAAGGAAGTGGTGGTGAGATCTCTTCTCAAGAAGCCTTCCCTGGATCCAGCCATCCTGAAAAACTACCGTCCTGTCTCCAACCTTCCTTTTCTGGGGAAGGTTGTTGAGAAGGTGGTGGCACTTCAACTACGATGGACCTTGAATGAAGCGGATTATCTAGATTACTTTCAGTCTGGTTTCAGGCCTGGGTACAGCACGGAAACTGCTTTGGTCGCACTGATCGATGATCTCTGGCGGGCTAGGGATAGAGGGCATTCCTCTATCCTGGTGCTTCTTGACCTCTCATCAGCTTTCGATACCATCGACCATGGTATCCTTCTGCGACGTCTGGAGGAGGTGGGAGTGAGAGGCACCATTTTACGGTGGTTCTCCTCCTACCTCTCCGACAGGTCGCAGTCGGTGTTGGTCGGGGGGCAGAGGTCGACCCCTAGGCCCCTCAAATGTGGGGTGCTGCAGGGTTTGGTCTTGTTCCTCCTCCTATTTAACATCTACATGAAACCGCTGGGTGAGATCATATGACAGCATGGGATAAAGTACCATCAATATGCAGATGATACACAATTGTATCTATCTGCCCCGTGCCAGCTCAGCGGCGGACGTGATGTGCCGATGCCTGGAAGCTGTCAGGATCTGGATGGGGAGGAACAAATTGGTGCTCAATCCCTATAAGACTGAGTGGCTTTGGATGTTGCCCCCGAAAGACAGCCCAGAGAGTCCATCCTTGATCCTGGGGGGTGAAAACTTACACCTCAGAGAGGGCCTGCAACTTGGGGGTCCTCCTGGATTTGCAGCTGACACTGGAACACCATGTGTCAGCTGTGACCAGGGGGGCCTTTGCCTAGGTTTGCCTAGTGCACCAATTGCGGCCCTATTTGGACCGGGGGGCACTTCAAACAGTCACTCACGCCCTTGTCACCTCAAGGCTGGATTATTGCAATGCGCTCTACATGGGGCTACCCTTGAAAAGCGTTCAGAGACTACAGCTAGTCCAGAATGCAGCCGCGCGAGCGATATTGGGTGTACTGAGGTACACCCATGTTGCATCTGTCTTCCGCGAGCCGCACTGGCTACCAATTGGTCTCCGGATGCAATTCAAGGTGTTGGTTATTACCTTTAAAGCCCTACATGGCCTATTGCCACATACCTCCCCACGGCTGATAAGATCCCACAGATTGGGCCTCCTTCAGATGCCGTCAGCCAGAGAGTGTCGACTGGCAGGCTCCCGGAGGAGAGCCTTCTCTATGGCTGCTCCGACCCTTTGGAATCAGCTACCCCCAGAGGTCTGGACCTTACCCACTCTCATGGCCTTCAGGAAAGCTGTTAAAACTTGGCTGTTCCGGCAGGCTTGGGGCTGTTGACCTTACTGTTAAGGTCCAGCCCTGATTAGAACGAATGCGTGTTGTGAATTTTAAACTATCCTTTTATTTTTTCCTTCCTTTTTTTTCCTTCCTTCTTTGTAAGCCGTCCGGAGTCCTTCAGGATTGGCGGCCTATAAATAATAATAATAATAATAATAATAACAACAACAACAACAACAACAACAACAACTCCACCGTTGCCGGTCCCAAGCCCGGATGAGAAAGGAGGAGGGTTGGGGTCAGGTTGGCATCTGGTCCCGTAAAAAAAACCTGCCAACCCATACAATATGGTGAAAAAAACAAATAAGAATTCCATACCGCATCGGTCGTCGCGCGGGTTAACAAGGGCCGCGGCGGATGTTGGGGTCCCTGGACATCCATCGAAAAGTGGGCTACAAGTGGACCAGCCAACAAAACGACAAAAATATAGTGCAGATGAAAACCGTGCCATAATGGCCTGTTACTACAACTCAGAGCCAGAAAAAAGAGGCTATTTAAAGCGAACGTATGAATTATGGAAACAACAATATCCAGATTCAAATGTTAGTGAACAACGACTAGCAGATCAAAGGCGATTTATTATACGGAATAAAGTGTTTAGTGAAGTTGAACATGAGGAAATTCAGGCAAATTGCAAAACCCAAAAAACAATATCACAAGCGGAAATAACTGATATTCAAGACACAACTAAAGACATTATAGTAGAACTCCCAGAAGAAGCTCTCAGGGAGGAAATAACATCACCACCACTAGAACCAGTTATCACTGAACCAACTGATGAACTAACTCAAAAACAAAAAGAATTGAAGGATAAAATCATGGAGCATTTTCTGCTTAATGAGGAAAGGCAACGTTTACCATCACTAAAAACTGTGCCTAAGAAAATTTTGGCCCCTATCATGAAAATGGTTAATGCAGTGTTTTCAACAATTGAATCGGAATCCATCTTGGAAACAAACCAGTTAATGTACAGCGCAGCTGTAATAGTCACTAATGAACTAGGCATTAAAATTAAAGTACCTAGTCACACAACAGAAAAAGCATCAAAGCCAAAGTGGAAAATCCGTTTAGAACAAAAAATCAAAAAATTAAGAGCAGATGCTAGTAAACTTAAAGAACATGCATGAGCAACGCTTAAAAACAACAAAATCATAGATCGGCTAATCAGAAGATATAGATTGGATACAAGAAACATCAATGAAGCTGTAGAGATTGTAAAACAGCAGATAACAGCAACAGCTAGAAAAATTGAAAGATATGAGGCACGAATCATCCAATATAAACAAAATCAGCAATTTCGATCAGACCAACGGCGTTTTTATCAAAGTCTTAATGTGAATGGTGACACCAAAAGTGAAAAACCAGAAAAACAGGCCACAGGTGAATTCTGGAAAGAATTGTGGGAAAATGCAAAGGACTACAACAAAGAAGCAAAGTGGATATATGACTTTGAGAAAAGCATTGGCAACAAACAAATGCAAGTATTAGAAATAACAACTGAGATGGTCAAAAATCGAGTTAAAAAGGTAAAGAACTGGACATCACCTGGAAAGGACCAATTACATGGTTTCTGGCTCAAATATCTGACCAGTTTACATGCAATATTGGCCAGACAACTGAATGAAATTTTACAAAAGGGCCAAATTGATGAATGGTTGACAACTGGAAAAACATACTTGATTCAGAAAGATGCAACTAAAGGAACAACACCTGAAAACTACAGACCAATAACATGCTTGCCAACAACCTTCAAATTACTCACAGGCATTATTGCAGATAACATGATGGATTATTTGGAAACAAACAACATCTTGCCAGTAGAGCAAAAAGGCAACAAAAGAAGGAGCAGGGACACAAAAGATCAGCTTCTAATTGATAAAATGATATTAGAAAATTGTAAGAACAGAAAAACAAACTTGAATATGGTCTGGATTGATTACAAAAAGGCATTTGACTCACTGCCACATAGTTGGATCATAAAATGCTTAGAAACAACTGGCATTAGCAAAAATATTACATCCTTTACTGAAAAGGCGATGAAACAATGGAGAACTGAGTTGGCAGTAGGGAATGAGATCTACGGAATGGTTAATATCAAGCGAGGAATTTTCCAGGGTGATTCACTTTCACCTCTTCTCTTCATCATCGCAATGATCCCACTATCAGTAATTAAAAAAAAATGAAATTAGGCTACCAAACAGCCAAAGAAGCTGAAAAAATTTCGCATTTACTATATATGGATGATTTGAAACTCTATGGAAAGTCAGAAATAGAAATCCAATCATTGACAAACACAGTCCGAGTATTCAGCACCGATATTTCAATGCAGTTTGGCATGGAAAAATGTGCCACTGTATCCATAAAAAGGGGCAAAATCACTGCATGTGAGGGAATTGAAATGCCCAATGGCCAATTAATTAAATGCAAAGAAAATGAAGCCTACAAATACTTAGGCATTCTGCAGTTGGATAACATCAAGCATGGAGAAGTAAAAACTATTGTCAGGCGAGAGTACACCAACAGAGTTAGGAAAATTTTGAAATCTAAATTGAATGGTGGAAATACAATCAAGGCCATAAATACCTGGGCAATACCAGTTATAAGATACACAGCTGGTATAGTTAACTGGACACAAGCTGATTTGGACCTTTTGGACCGAAAAACCAGGAAACTAATGACAATGCACTACAGTTTACATCCACGTGGTGATACTGATAGACTATATCTGCCCCAAAAATCAGGTGGCAGAGGATTATTACAAATGAAGCAAACAGTTGAAGAAGAAAAACATGCACTGGCTGATTATTTAAAAGAAAGTCAAGAACATCTATTAATCGAAGTAAAGAACAAAAATCTACTGAAGGCCCAACAGACGAAACAAGAATACAGAAAAGAAGTGATAAAATCAAGAATGGAGAGTTGGCACTGCATGGCCAATTTCTGGAAAAAATAAAAGATAAAGTGGACAGTGAACAAACTTGGTTATGGTTAACAACAGGTACATTAAAGAAAGAAACAGAGTCACTAATCCTGGCTGCGCAAGAACAAGCTATCCGCACAAATGCCATTAAGGCCAAAATTGAAAAATCCTCTGATGATGCCAAATGCAGACTTTGCAAAGAAGCTGATGAAACTGTTGATCACATACTCAGCTGCTGTAAAAAAATTGCACAGACTGATTATAAATTGCGGCACAATTCAGTAGCACAAATGATCCATTGGAATTTGTGCAAAAATTATAATATTAAAACAGCAACAAATTGGTGGGAACATCAGCCTGAAAAAGTCACCGAAAATCAGATGGTCAAGATCTTGTGGGATTTCCGTATACAAACCGACAAAATACTGGCGCATAATACACCAGACATCACACTGGTTGAGAAAAATAAGGTCACAATCATAGACATCGCAATACCAGGTGATAGCAGGGTCGCTGAGAAGGAACATGAAAAAATCGCAAGATACCAGGACTTAAAAATCAAAATTCAACGACTATGGCACAAACCAGCAGTGATAATTCCAGTGGTAATTGGCACACTGGGTGCTATTCCAAAAGCACTGGAATTACATTTAAAACAGTTAAAAATTGACAAAATCACCATCAGTCAAATGCAAAAAGCCGCACTGCTTGGATCTGCACGCATATTACGAAAATACGTTATGACGGCCTAGGCCCCTGGGTGGGGCCCGACTAGTAACCAATGCCAAATCCGGCGAAACAACTGGCCGCTGTGATACAATTGTACAATAATAATAATAATAATAATACAGGATGACAGAAGCAGAGGTGGTATGGGACTCCCTGACTGGGAGCTTTATTACAAAGCAGCAGCACTAACATGCATCAGGGACTGGATAAATTTAAAAAATAAAAGAATACTAACATTAGAGGGCCATGATTTGCAAACGGGATGGCATTTTTCCCTATGGGAAGAGGGTAAAAAGAAACAAAAATACTTTCACAGAGACTATATTAGAGATGCACTGATACAGGTCTGGAATAAAATTAGAGAAAAACATTACATGAAAATACCGACATGGCTTTCCACTTTCCATGAAAACCATGACACATCCCAATACACTAGATCTATCGAAAATGGTTAGATATAGTGAAATTTTAGACAGCCAAGGGAATTTGAAAACAAATCCAGAATTAAAGGAGCAAAATATAAATATAGATTGGTGGCCATATCTCCAACTACAATCGAGATACAAAAAAGATATAAAAAAATATGGAATATACACAGAATTAAAACAGTTAAAATTTTAATTGGCCCAGAAAATAAATTCATAATGAAAATTTACAAATATTTATTAGAAGTAACTTTAGAAGAAGAAAAAGTTAAAGGTTGCATGATAGCGTGGGCCAAAAACTTTGGTTACAACATAGATCCAGTGGATTGGGAAAGAATTTGGAACACAAATTATAAACTAACATGATCAGCAGCACTTAAAGAAAATATGTACAAAATGTTTTATCGTTGGCATTTACCACCAACAAGATTGGCTAAAATGTACCCAAACATGAAGCCAGCCTGCTGGAAGTGTAAAAAAGTACAAGGGACTTTTTAATCACATATGGTGGACCTGCCCAGAAACATAAAAATATTGGACCAAAATTGGAAATGGGTGCAAGAAATTACAGGAGAACAGATAAAATATAAACCTGAAATCTTTCTGCTGGGAATAATCAAAGGGAAATATACAAAGAAAATTAAGTGCATATTAACACATCTGCTAACTACAGCTAGAATAGCATTTGCCCAATGCTGGAAACAAAATAATATCCCCTCGGACGAATTAGTGATAAAAAAACTTTGGATTGTGCAGAGATGGGCAAATTAACACTGAAATTAAAAGATAAAGAAGAGTCGGAATATCATGAAATTTGGAACAATTGGTACAAATGGCTGAAAAACAAGAATAAAATTAATTAAGCTGAAAAACAATATATATAAATATATATAGAACTGTGTATAAAGTTGTGTAAATATAGAAGCGAAATATTATATACATGTACAGGTATGATGACATAACAGTGTTGATATAATGACTGTAAGGTGTTGTAGAAGGGGAAAAATAATTTTAAAAAATCTGCTTAAAAAAAAAAGAATAGAAGGCCTTCAAGGTCCTTTCCAACTCTATTTTTCTATGTTCCAGTGATAGGATTGCTGGTCCCAATTACTGTCATTAAGTGAAGACTACCTATATATTAAAATTAAATTATTATTTTTTTAATCGCTGATTTCCTCATTGCCGTGGACACACAGCTCAAAGATTTAGTTTTGTGTTTAACTTGAAAAAGGTATATAATCCTCCACCCTAAGCAATTGGTTCTTTTGACAAATTACTCTCACTATTAACATTTTCTGTAGCTTTCAACTAAATTCTAGTCTGCTGCAACCAATGCCCATTGATTCAGCCTTATTGCCTCTCCCACTCCCTGTGGCCCTGTTCCTATAATATGCTTAACTGGATCAATGGGGAAGAGAAGTTCGTATGTTGTGGAACATCAAAATTAGATCAGTCGGCAAATTGGAGGTTAGATTTTCTTATTTGATCCAGCAAAGGCAAGCAATTAAATGGGGAAAGTGCAATGCTCAACCTTTCCCAGTGGTGCCAGTTAGACCAGATCATGAAATGTAATTCCAGGATGTCGAAATCCAAAGTAACCCCCTCTGTAGATAGGTCGCAGTAAAGTTACAGTCAGTTTGGCCTGGGGGTTGAGGCACCAGGCTAGAAACCAGGAGCCTGTGAATTCTAATCCTGCGTTATGCATAAAAACCAGGTGGGTTAATTTGGGTCAGACATTTTCTCTCACCTCACAGGGTTGTTATCAAGGGGAAACAGGAGGACAAAGAAGTTTTATCACCATCTTGAGTAAACTATAAAGTAAATAATAAAGGCAGGCTAACATCCAACAAATGAATGAATAAAAAGTGGCAGTGGGCAGCTGGTGGTAAGACAAATAGAAAAAGGGTGGAAAGTAAAAGTACTGAAAAGTGTTTATTTGATGAAAGAGGAAACAGGATAAGAGGACAACCAGGATAATAGGCCTAGAAAGCATTTTTCCAACCCTCTCACAGCACATAACTTAGTTGTGCTTCTCAGGTAAACATCCCAGTCTACATAAATCTCCACAGTGAAGCAATTATGAAAAATATACCTTCACGATGCTGGAAAAAAGTTTTTTAAAAAAAAATATATAAACACTTTAAAATATATCTTGAATCTATTTCTGTGCATTTTCAAGTTACTGATGCCCAGTTAGAAAAAAATTTACTCTTTGAGTAAAAAGAAATGACTCAGTGTTTGGGGAAATTTCAAACATGGAAAGCAAAAGCATCATTTGGTAGCTCAATCAGTGATAGACAGCTTTCATTTTATGCCAATTTTTTTAAAAAAAAATTGCCCTGGAGTATGAGAAATTCATGTGTGAAATGGGTGAGGCAACAATTCCATTATTAAACATCATTATCCTTTTTTTGCTTTTATGCATTGTATCAACATGACTGGGACTTCAGGCAAATGAAAGGTGGATAAAATCAAAGTTCTGCAAATCTCTTCTGGTAAAATCAGTAGACAGAATCTTCAAATATATTAAATATTTCTAAATGCAATAAAATTTGACTATCGTGTGTTATCTATCTATCATCTATCTATCATCTTTCAGCAACTGTTACATCTTTAAAATATATTTTAAAATATTCCAAGGGCTGTTTTACATGCAATGCTTAATAGGATTCTTTATTCATGGTTGTAGTGTGTGTGGGGGGGGATATATTGGCATTTTGCACAGCACATTTTGAAAGTATGGCATATAGGTAGTCCTCATTTAGCAACCATAATTGAGAGCAGCAACTTGGTTACTAAGCAAAGCAATTGTTAAATGAAACCATAATTGTGCTTATGATCTTACTTCCACTTTCCTTAGCTTTACAGGCCTGCAAAGGTCACAAATGCAAAGATTGGTTTATTCTGACCTTTACATTCCATCAAAGTAGACGGTCAATTCTGAGATGCTTCATCCTTCCCATTCCTGCTTTGGACTCAGATTTCAGTTGTCTAGACTGCAATTCTTCTTCCTGTTTCTCAAGGTTTTTCTCACAGCCCATTACAGAGATTGAGTTCTGCCTCCTGTATGTGTTGATGTTGGCCTCCCAGAAAACGATCTGTGGCTGGGTACAGAAGTGCTAAATGCCGCTTTATGGGATGGGATGGTTCATACAGATTTCATCCTTCCAACCTTCCTTTTTTAATTGAGAAGGTAGTAGAGTTATTATTCCAAAGACCCATGGGGGAAAGAAATTATTTGGATCTATGACTATCAGATTCTGCCTGGGATATAGCAACTGAGATGGCATTGATCATACTTGTTGATGACCCTTGGCAGACTCAGGATGAGATTCCTTCCTTGATTTCTCAGTGGTTTTTGATCCCACTGATTATATCATCATTTTGGATTGGTTGAGCTAGTTGGAATGGAGGGCACTTACTGTTCCTCATGGATCAGAATCTCATCAGATCCACACATGTAGAATTCAAGCTAACTAGTTTGTTATATTCTGCCTGTTGTACAGAAATCTCAACAAAGTGCTTGTGGTTATGCAAGACTAATTCTCTGCTTGAGACCTCCTCCCTGCCTGCCTAGACATTTCCCAACTTCTCTTTCTCCAAGGCCTGTTCCAGTTGGTGTTTGGGGGAGGGAGTGGGGGTTGACACTTTATCTGCTACTATTTGACATCTACATGCAACTACTGGTATCAAAAGCCACTGAATGAGGCTATACATCAACAGGAGATTAAATATTATAAATACGGTGATGATTTTGGGCTGGCCAAGTGGTTTCCCAGTGCCTGGAAGCTCAGGATCGGGAAATTCTGGTTTCAGCTTAATTCTGACAAGACTTGCATGGCTGGGGTTCTAGTGACTTTCTATCATTAACCCATCATATCATTAATATGGATTCTGAATGACAGGACACATAGGATAAGTGTTTAGTTTTCCTCAGAATTTTAAAACCATGCCAAAGGGTTATTTGAAAAAAAAAAAGAATTAATGCTATGATAAAATATGTCAGAATAATAAACTGTAGTGTCAGCAGAAACTAGAGCAGAACTGGATCTGGTTGCACCCTTCAAAATAATATAATGATTAGAAGTCAGCATAACATGTCTTGCCAGACTAATTTTATTTCATTTTTTAACTCCACAACTTCCTTAACAGATTGTGAAAGTGCTTCGACCTAATGTGCACAGGAAAAAATACTTCCATTATAGAGTCAGACCAACACACAATGCACAGCATATTATACTTCTGTATCTGGGCATGATTATTAAAGGAAGAGTCAGATAACCTGGGACATCTGCAAACAAGCACTACGAGAACTATGAGAGCACTAAAATATGGTGAGAAAATGAGGGGAAGGGAGGGGGGAAGGATCTGCTTCTATTCCAGATGTATATTGGTCAGTGCTGAATTAGGATACCATGTGCAACAGGAGTGCCAATAATTTTCCTGCCTGAATCCTTTAAAGCAAAACTAAAGGAATCAAAATGTTTGTTTGATGTCTGATTATCAACTGGTAATTATTGGCAGCAGTTTGCAGCCATTTCTTTATCTGCACCCAAATTAACTCATCTTTCTTCCTTGTCTTATTTATTCCCTTTGAAACATTGTTGATAAATCTGACCTTGGTAACCACTGGCTCAGCGAATCTCAAATTATTCTTTCTGTGTGAGTTGAATTGGGTTAGAAGGAGAAACTCGTGTCTCCAGTATTTGGCTACTGTAATTTTCAGAGATGGAAAATGCAGCTTGGCATGGAATTTCAAATTGGCACCATATATAGGAATCTGTTAGATAATCTCTCCTTGGACAATTGATATTAAGACAAATTTATCAGGATTCTCTTTTGTCTTATTTTGTTTCTACCTATTCATAAATATCTTTTTTTAATAATTGCCAAATATGTTGTTTTTCAATTCTGCAGTGAATTATATTGTTTCCATACTAGAATAAAAATCATTCTATAACTTCTAAGTCAATACCTTGAATTTCCTTCATTTTTAATAAATGAAGTTCTTCTTTTACATGTGGATCACATCCTCTACCCTTTTTCAATTATTTTTCTTCTTCTTCTGTACTTTGTGGGATGTAGATGGCATACATTTTGTCTTTGAAGAGCAAGCACTGCCGTAAGTCAGACGATCTGAAAATGTAGCAGAGGTTAGCAGGTCAAGAGCAATCAGTAACCATTCTACGTTATTATTGTACACAAGCATGCATATATTATGCTACATGAACTACCTTGGCTTCCTATTGTGGGAAGTTAGCACCTACCCCTTTGCTAGAAAAATGAATATTCTAGGAAACATTAAAAAGGAAGAATATTATATTTTCCTGGATCAGAGGTGGGCTCCTACCGGTTCGGACCGGTTTGGCTGAACCGATAGTGGTTTGCTGACCTAGGTCACTGGAATCGGCAGCGACCCAGGCTGGCCACACCTCCAAACTGGTTCCCCTGTCAGCATGTCATGTTTTTTTTAATGTTCTGCAATGTTTGTGCCTGCACTGAACTGGCAGTAATGCCGGCAGCAACCCACCCCTGCCCTGGATGAGAAATGGAGAAACATGTTTTTAGACAGGAAGCAGACTCACTCTTAATAGCCACCACCCTCCTCAATAATCCACAGCAGATATCCACACTTAAGAGGTAAAGTGATAGCAAAGTCTATTCATAGGCAAATGCCCTCACGAAGAGCCAACAAAGGTAGGATTAGCCCTCTACCCATCTCACCACACGGCACCACCCAGCAAGGCTGTACCAAGCCTGGGACTCAGGACAGCCTACAGAGTTGCCCCTGCATGGGAGTCTGATAACCAATCAAAATACAAGCTCAAATTCAAAAGCCCAGAGAGGGTATAAAACTCAGGCACTCTCTTCCCCCTTTTTTCCCTTCACCCAACTTCTTCAAGGCATGTTATCCCATCCATCAATAAAACCATCTTTCCCAACAGCCACCATGTTTCCAGTATCCTTTTCCCCACTTGTAACTGAACCCAGAAGAATATTTCTTCCAACACTATCTTGCCAAATATGCTAGAGCACACCTCTCAATCCAACCAGTTTTGGTTGGAAGGAAATGTCTAGTGAGTGCCATCTTACCCTTTGTCTCATCTAAAAGACTGCCCAAAAGACTGCTTTTCACTGTATCGCAGTCTTACTCAGTGCATTTGCCATCCTTCTCAGAACAAAACAGGCTAAAATATAGGAGCCATCTGATGCTACAAGGCTGCCAAAACCTTCCCATGGAAGCCTGCCATTTCAACAATCATTTTTAAAAAAATGTTTTAAAAATATGAACAATTTTATGGATCTAATTTTTACAGCATTGAACACTTGAAAGTTTCCAGGTGAGAAAGTCAAACATGTTCAACAGGGGCAAATGGGTATCGTATAGTGTTTATTGCTTAATGCATTGTTGAGGGTTTTTCATTTTGAAAAGAAAAGCTGGGCATTATGAGAACCACACCTGTTTAAATATGTTTTCTTTCATAAGTAAAAAACAGAATAGTTGAATGTGACCTGGAGAACTGAAAATCTACTTATGCACAGGTGGGGCATCTACTGGTAATCTGGGAGTGAAATTAAGCTGTTTTCAATGAAGTTGCAGTTCCCTAGTTTACAAGCTGTGTGTTCTACTTGTATGAGACTCAAAAGGCTCTATATGTAAAATTAATTTCCCCAAGTAGGTATTCTTCTAATTGCAGCCTTTCTTACATAGTAATACTCTCATCCAAGTTACACAACCCTCTCGTTTGGATTCATATATGTTTTGTGCAATGGCATATATCCATTCAGAAACAAAAACTGATTCTGTTTTGCTACTGCCTGACTTAATCAGGTAAGTGGAACATATTGCTTCAATGTTTTTAACAGCTGCATCAGCTCCTAGTGCACTTCAAAAACTGATCTTGGCTAGTAAAGTTTAAGGCCACATTTAATGCCCAGATCCTTCAGGAACTACTTCATCTAAGTTTCACTATGGTGTACATCAGGGGTGTCCAATCTGGGCAACTTTAAATCTGGCAGACTTCAACTTCAAGTTGAAGTCCGCCAGGCTTAAATTTGCTCAGGTTGGAGACCCCTGGTGCAGATTGAGGCAGGGAGAAAGAAAGCAATCATGGCATACAGCTTTATCTCTTCTGGACCCATTGGGCATACTGCATGCTCATTTTCTTTCAGAAATTGAATTGCTTTGCTTTTGATTTAGTATTTGTTCTTTGGTTTTGGTTTTATAAAACTTTATTTTTTTTTGTGCCTTTGTATCAGCAACTGCCTGGACTAGCTCACTAGTTGAAAAGTAAGCATTATTCATTGAAAATGCCCAAGATCATTCATATGCAAAACACTTTCCTTGACAGCATTTTATTGCTCTCTATTTATAACCCTCTGATAAAAAGAATTTTCTACAGCTATGTTTGTTTTAAAAGTTAGTTTTGATCTTATCTTTTTATAAGATAAGTTTTGAGATTCCATTGGAAGGAGAATTGCAGTAAGATTGTATATATTTGTTACAGGAGTATTATCAATAAATTTAAAAAATGGTTTCTGTTGTAAGGAACAACATAAGATCTATCTATCTATCTATCTATCTATCTATCTATCTATCTATCTATCTATCTATCTATCTCTATCATCTAATCCAGGGTGTCAAACTCATGTCATTATGGCATCACGTGACATACATGGACATATGCAATCTGTATGCATATAAGCTTTTGCAGTCTTAATAGATTCCAATAATCAGCAAAGGAATCAAGCTTGATTACATTCAGGTAATAGAATAGTATAGAATAGAACAGAACAGAACAGAATAGAATAGAATAGACAGAAATGTCATATTCATCATATTTTTATATTGGTCTTTATTAAACAGAATCACAGCATGGCTTGTAGAACTAAATTATTTCCCAAACAGGAAAAATTAAGTACTACAACTGTTCAGAAAGCAGTAAACAATTATCACCTTCATTTTAACTTACAATCCACTTTCCTGAAGATCTGCTCACCAAAATAGGGCCCATTTTGCAGAAGCAGCATAGTTTTGAAGCCTACAAAACCAGCTAATGCCGAAGATGGTAAAATCTCTTTCTCTTCTTCTTCTTCCCAAGTGACCTGTGAATAAAAGTTAACATACAAAACTCCTGGCTCTCACAGTTTCGTTTCAACAAGCTCATAAAATCATTGTGATACAATTTACCTAACCTTTGCAACTGGAAAGAATATGTCTTGTCCTGGGTGTGGGGAAGAAAGATATAATAAGGAAAAGGAAAAGGGTTTTTAAGAGGACACTATCTCTATTAATCT
Source organism: Thamnophis elegans (assembly GCF_009769535.1). Classification (NCBI taxonomy): domain Eukaryota; kingdom Metazoa; phylum Chordata; class Lepidosauria; order Squamata; family Natricidae; genus Thamnophis; species Thamnophis elegans. The sequence continues at coordinate 39,789,415 of NC_045547.1, read as the reverse complement.
TGGGTTTTGTGGTATGTTGGTTGAAGCTGCAATCTCCTCCACATTTCCTGGGAGAACTCCTGAACTCAGAGGGAAGCTCTCGTTGTGTTTTCAGAGCCACATTCAAAAACCAAAATTCCTGCGCTTTGATCTCTACTCCTTGTGAGTTCAGCAGAGGGGGGGGATTAGGCAAACACATTTTTCTCTGTACCTCAGTTGACCCAGATCTATAATATTGGGGACAGTAATCCTGGCATTATCAACGTCTGTCTGAGTCTTGGGAATCACTTTATGGCAACTGTCTATCTGAAAAGAATCTCAGAAGCCTCATTGTATATGTCAAGGTTTATTATGAAATCTCTGGATCCCAGCCAGAAGTTCTAGGAATCGTTGCAACAAATGTTCATATAACATTCCCATCACAATGTAAGATCTTTGCTATTTTTGTATAATGTGTAATACTGCAGGACTTTTGTTTAATTATTAAAGTCCAAGTATGAGTTTATGAGCAGAACACTGACATTTGCGAGAACTATTAATACTGCAGAGAGCTACACACATTTCTAACAGGAAACAAAATTTACACTAGTTTTAAAGAAAAGCCGAATGCTGGTTTGGACTCAAATAACAATTACTTTTCTAGAGATTTAATGGAAATATTGTTGAGAGTTGGACGATCCTATGCAAAAATTCTACAACTTACTGATAGCACTGCTATTGCCACAAATAGGTCTGGAGAAAAATCAATGCTTCAACCATTTCCTTTCAAAATAGATTTCAATGGGCTTATTATATTAATCACTATGTGAATCTGTGTAGTGCAAAGATTGGGACATATGAATTCTTTGGGGTTGTTTCTTTTACTATCACCTCTGTGATTATAATAATAAATCTTACTTTTTGAACTGTTCCAGCATCACCAACAATTTTTTATGAAATCCACTAATACTCTTAATAGTTTTTTTAAAAAAAATTTGGAATGTTTTGAATTTTTCTAATTTCCCTGTGTATTCTACCTGCAACCACAATGCTATCTGGGCATTTTGTATGAAAATGAATGTGTTTCTTAATAAAATGTATGGGATAACAATCCTATCTTTTAACCAAAAAAAGGGAGAGGTGTTCTTTTAAATTTTAAAATACGGATAAAGAGCAGCTGAAGGTAGAGATGTTTAAATAGATCTGTGCGATATAATGACACAAATCTGGTTGGTGTCTTATCTCATGCTTTTAATGACTACTGCCTTTGGATAGGATGTCCCAAAAGAATCTGGATTCTGACATGATAGTATGTCAGACCAGTTGTGGGTTCCTACCAGTTTGGACTGGTTCAACCAAAGTGGTTTGGCGGCCTGGGTCGCTGGAACTGGCAGCAATCCAGGCTTGCCACACCCCTGAACCAGTTCCTTGGTCAGCGCCGTCGGCACCGCCCTCTTGTTTTTCAGTTCTGTGCATGCGCAAAACAATTTTAATTGCACTGTACATGCGCACATGAGCAAACCTGCAGTAGTGCCTGCCGGAACCCACCCCTGTATCAGACCATTGGTTCTCCTTGCTTTTATGACCCCTTGAGAGCTATTTAGAGAAAAGGGGCTAGTTTGAAATATGTGAGTGTCCAGAATTCTGGTTTTTCCAGTAGACTTACCTGACAATTAAAAGTTTATGGAGATATATAGTTTTTGTGATTGATGCATAGATATTCTGGTTCAGAAGAGGAGTGCTTATCTCAGACCTTTTGGTACTTCCCAAATTTTCTAATGTCTAATTTTCTAGTGTCTAATTTTCAGAAAGAGGGATTTTTACTATTTTAGAAGAACAACAGCAAATGTAAGCCTGCATGCCCTAATTATGAGCTTCCCATTTTAAATGCTTAGAACCACATATCCAAGTATTTCAAAGTATTACTGTCTAGCTACGAAGCAAATATGAAGACTTCAAGGACATTTTCTTTTACTCTTAGTGATGCTGATCCTTGTTTACATTTGTCTTGTTTTATTATAAGATTAGCAATGAAGATGCATTGTTTTCATCAACAGGGAAGCATAAATGAGGACAGCTTAATCTTCCTTCCAACACACTGTTTGCCCATATTATATCATTTTGTTCATTTTGTTTGTGCATCTAAGGTCTAATATTTGAACAGACATCAGAAGTTAAAAAGAGGGGAACTTCAACACTTTTTTTTTCTTAACTCTCTTATTACGAGAGAAAACATGCAGTTTAATGCACTGGTTTTAATTTTTGATTTTCCCTAGTTTTGGATTCCATATACTGTCTAGAATTCTTATTTTACATTCCTAATAGCTGTCTAAAATCTATTTATATATTACATGAGTTCTCACACGATGCCCAGAAAAACTAAACTCATAGTGCAGGAAACTAACCATTAACTTTTAATGTAAAAATAAATTCTTGCGTCTAACAAAGAGTACATTTCCTATTATGTTTAGTGCAGTTTTTTAGTTATGTGTTTTCAAATAGAGGACTCAATACATATAAATCTTGATTAGAGAATTTCTAGCTCAGAGATGCAGCCCCAAACTTAGATAGCATATTGTAAATATGTAAATAATTTTAATACAACAGAACAAGGAAAAGATTAAGTGAGTAATTGGTGAATAAATATGTTATATTGAATTTTAAATATGTTAAATATTAATTTATTTTTTATATATATATATATATATATATATATATATATATATATATATATATATATATATATATATATATATATATATATATATATATTTTAAATCTAGGATCCCATCCATTTAATTTTGGAGCTTACTCTGTTGCAAGACATTGAGAACCTAAGTATGGCTCTGGACTTGTTTGTGATCTCCAAACAATAATACCACTCATAAAATTGCATGACTCCATGCAAGAGATGTCCTTGGAGTAACGTTGGTGAAAGTTATAGAGGAAGGGCTTATTTGTTCCAGTGCTAACAATAACTTAATAGAGCTTAAGCTATAATGTGAGGAATCTACAGAGACTCACTGTGTAATGCATGTAGGAAACAATGAATATGTGTACCAAGGTAGGAGACGCTTGGGGAAAATTCCCTTAGAGGCATTCACAAGGAGCTCATTTTTTTCAACTATTCTCTTCCCATGATCTGGCTGCACAGCTCTCTTTCTTTCTGCCTGCCATATCTAAACAGCCTGCCTTAACTCTGAGAGAGACAGAAGATAAATGAGTCTACAAGAGTGAGCCTAAGAAAGGAAAGGAATTAAGGTGTTTGAAGCACCACCAGGCTTCAGGATCACGAACAGCCTGTTGGTGTATCTCTCCAATGCTTGACTCACATCTACACTTCCTCACCAGCAGAAGAGTTTAGAGCAAGAGTTAGCTCTAGCAGAAGGCACCATTTTGTCATTAGCATCTCCAGGCCTGGATTCACATTACTTTAATGGTTGCATATTATAAAGACGGTTAACTTGAAACATATTTGTTTGATTTTTCCTTCATTCTGAATGACCTGAAAGGACATAAAATGTTTGTGACATTTTGTGGTCCTAATAAAACGGATCCCATTAGCCAGTTTTGTATACTTTTTTCCTTGGCACCAACATAGCTGCGATTGCTTTTTTATTGGGCAAGGAGATTTCAGTCAAGATAATTAAAAGCAAACAGAGTGCAATTAAAGCCAGAGATAGATGACACAGAATAATCAGTCATGGGGGAAAGAGAGAGGGAGGAAAGTAACAGTCTTGGAGGATAAAACAAAAAACCCATTTAAATCCTCTTTGGTGGTCAAGACCTTCAGATGCCTTTAAAATATCCCTGTTGTAGGAGTGAAAAAATAAATCCACTGCTTCTGCTTTCGCTTGTCCATATCCCAACCTCCTGCAAATATTTGACAGGAACCAGATTAAAGTAGTAGACCACTTTTGAAATTAATCACCTAGCTTGTCTCATCTGTTGCTTTAATACTTGGCCTGTTAAAAATGGGGTTGTTTGCTGCCCTTGAATCCTTGTGCCCCAAACTGATTGTGTGAAATTTATATCTTAGAATCCAAAAAAATGGATGGCCTTAACAAAGAAGCCTCATCCCCCTTGATGATCGAACCCAGTGATGTCCTTTGTTTTTCAGCAACCTCTTCTCCTGTTCTGAAATAGCCCTCTTGTTGTTTTTCCAAAGGCAATTCCAAGCCTGTTGATTTACACAAGCTGGAAGGGAGATGGAGAGCAAAGAATGCTTGAGGGGGGGAGGGTGTGGAAGGGTGCGCTGGAGAAAATGTGTTTCAATTCTGAAAGTGAGAGACATACATTTCTTAAAGCTGTTAAAAAGTCCAAGCCTCCGAGGGCTTGAGTTCTACATCCTGTTCTATGTTCCCATATTTATCCCTCAATAGTATTGCATAATGAAAAAGGAACAATAATAAAACAGAACCAGACTAAGATGACTCCAGGGGAGATAGCTGTGTTAGTCTGTTGAAAGGAAAAAGACAATAACAAGGACTGTATGTGACAGTTTAGAGACTAACACATTTAGTATTACATAAACTTTTATGGACTACACTTATTGCCTGTTGCCAGCACTTTAAAGTAATGTGTTAATGGTGCCAATTACAATAAATGATTTTCCAGTGCAATTCCATCTATGTCTATGGAGAAGTAAATCTGACTGAGTTCTCTGGCTATTGATTACATTTTACCTTTACCCTTCTATTTTTTAAGCAGTTTTGTAACTGATTTATATCCAACCTCAACTAATCAAAGTTTGAGATTCTAATGACGACATTGCTTTTTCTTCTTTTGGTTGCAGTCATTAAGAGGAAAGCTTTAGATGGATTGATGGTTTGTGCATTTTGCATGTGAAGTTGCCTATCCCACACTTTTCCTTCCTTGTTGGCACAATTGGATTGGGATGCTATCAAGTAAACTTAAAAGTCTTGAATGGATGCAAATCAAAAAGGAGATTTTTTTCAGATGAGGCTTTTCAGGTTATTTATGAGTTTTCTGGGGGATGTGTCAGAGAATTACCTCTTCCATATGTAAATCTCCTACACTCAAGTACTTCATTTTTTCTTATCTGAAAAAAAGTTTTGTTAAGGACAAAAGGTGAAAGAACTGTAGGAAGTTAAAACCCACTCCTCTCCTAGAAAAATGAAATATCCTAGGAAATATTGAAAAGGGAGAATATTATGTTTCCATGGATGTGAAAAAGGAGAAACGTTTTAAAGAGAAACTTCCTGCAGCTTCCTGCCTCCTCCCTTTTTGTCAATGGGTCTTTAAGATGCCAAGCCAGTCAATTCACATAACAAAGACCCCTCCCCTTCAACTCCAGAGTGATGGAATCAAGGCATGCTAGTATAAGCCCTTTACCCAACTGACCACATGGCATTTCAGAATTCAACCAAACCTGGACTCAGCCTAGAGAGTTGCCCCTGCATGGCCCCATGTGAGTCTGACGACCAATCAGAATACATTTTTTGCACAGGAGCAGGAGGCAGATAGGTGGGGCTGAACAGATTATAAAAAGCCCTGCAAGCCCCTCCCTCGACCCTTCTTCTTCTTCACCCAACACCTGGAAGCATGTGATCACCTTTTTCCACAGGACCTCAAGCCATGCGGTCCTGTCCACCATTAAACCATCTTTCTAAGCAGCCTCCATGCCTCCAGTGTCTTTTTCCCCACTTGAAGCCGAACCCAGAAGGACATTTCTTCCAACAGAACTATGTAGTATGTTTAAGTGCTCTTACTGAGATCTCTTCATCTGAAGCAACTACCATTTAATTTTCCATGGCATTACACACACACACACTCACTCACTCACACACACTCACACACACACACACACACATTTGAACCCGTGATGTCCTTAGGAGATGGTAAAATGGAGGTCCAGCCCCAATTAGATTGGGTGTATGGGTGATGTTTTAAACTCTTTTCCTTATTTTTTATTAATTACTTTTCTTTTCACTTTGTAAGTCGCCCGGAGTCCTCCGGGATCGGGTGGCCTATAAATCTATTAAATAAATAAATAAATAAATAAATAAATAAATAAATAAATAAATAAATAAATAAGGAGCAAGATAGTAGTAATATGATTGAAAGTCAATCCATTCGTTGACCATACTCCATGGACACCGCTGTTTTGATCCTAATATCTCCCAAGTTTTTTTTAAATAATATTTTTATTAAAGATTTAACTAGAATAGTAAAAAAAAATCCAAAAGAAAAAGACAAAAATAAAAGGTATTAGCAAAATGTCCAAATGGAATCCTAAATGATCACTTCAATTAGCAAATATAAAACTCATCATTCAATATCTGAATTCTAAACTATGAGCAAATCCAATATGCAATGTCATTTCCAGTTCAAATGTCAGCAAGTCCAGAAAAAAACCTCCCAATATAACAACATATTCCATTTTAACCTTGATCACATAAGCCAACGTTATATTCCTTCCTTTTACATAAAATTGTTTTGCTTTTTGAATTTATTTGAATGATTATTAACCCTTGTCCCAAATTTCTTCAAAACAATTTTTGAACAATGTAACAAGCCTCTTTTATAAGTCCATTAGGGAAAAAATATTCCAACTACCATATTGAATTCACAATTTTATTTCCTTCTTAATTTTTAGAGCTTCGTCCATTTTTGGGGTTATATACAGTAATAAATTCTTGTTCACATTATGCTCCATAATCATATCAGATAAGTTTTATTCCACATCATTTTCTGTAACAACATCTTCTTGGGTAATTGCTTTTTCTGGGAACAGGATGCTCATAAAAACACTTAACATAACTGACATTATTGAAGTCCCATTGACATTCCACAACAATATCTCTGAACACCATTATAAGTTGCTTATCTTGTTGTGTCTCCAATATTGAAAATGATTTTCCTGCACACAAAATTGCATTTATTCTTTAAAATTAATTCCAAAGTCTTAATATTCAAAAGCAAATATTCCAATGTTTCTGAACCTTAATCCATTTAAAACTTTCTATAGTCCAAACCTTCCCTTGCTTTTTTGCTATTTATTTTGAATTTGTAAAACTTATAAAGATAGTTTCATTTTCTTATAATGAGGATTGAAAACATTCACCTAGTGTGTCATTTTGAAGGTGACTAATTTATTTAAAGCAGTTAATAGGCAATTTATAAAGGTAATTAGGAAAGGACATGTGATCTTAGTATCTTTTGAATGGTCTGGCTGAGATTGGTGTAAGAACATCAAATTCTCTCATCTTCTGATTTTTTTTCACCTTCTCGAGTCCATTGCCTAGCATTCTCATGAAGAGTAAACTATATGAAACACAATGAGGGCAATCTCATGTCCTCACTTTTTCCAGAGAGGGTTGAAGGACTCAACCGTAACCCTAACCCTCATTGTTCCTAGCTTCAATTGTCTGGTCTGCTGTTTATGGAGCCGTCTTTAGTCCACTATTTCTTTCACAGAAGTCCCCTAATATCTTCCAACTCTTCACAATATCCCCAAATCCTGAAAGGAAAAGTTGAGAGCAATTCTTTGACAAGGTTATGGAAAGAAACATTGCAAAAACATACATGCCCCTGTCCTCTGCAGCTGGCAAGCTGCTGAATATGTCAGCATTATTCTACTGTATTCTAACTTTATTTCAAGATTGCTAGCCTTATTCTATAGACAAAATATCTTCACCAAAGACATTCAGAGAACGAATCTCCAGAAGTTCCCAGGGTAAATTATTCCACAATATTATTGCAACCAATTTAAGTTTATTGTACAACTTCGGGGAGGAAATGGTGTTGCTTAAATAGAAATATAGCACTGTGACTGGATGGTCTGTTTTCCTCTCTTTAGTTTTTTTTTAAATCAGATTTGATCTAGAGAGTCAAATGATGCTTCAAATAGATCTGTACTTTTTAAAAGAAAGTAGATAATTTCCCTGCTCCACTATTCATCTTCATGACTTCTGTTTTAAAGATACATTTAGGTGGATGTGATTTTATATTATTTATCTGTTTAGACATTTCTGATCTAGAACAATCACAGATATACTACAGATTTGTGGTACTATATTGTCAGGCATGAAAAACCAGGTCTACACATGAAGGTCCAATTAAATCAGTTAAATTGATTTATTGCTATGCAGAGGAAATGGTTAGCATCTTCTTGCAATTAGATAAAGATCCATGGAATTCGGGGGGGGGGGGTTGAACTTGCTTGCGGATATGTAGGAATTCTAGACTGATCTCTCTTTTTCTCCAGGTTCTGCCACTCCTACATGTATTTATTGAAATGATCAAGCATGATTATTTTAATCAGTTTCCAAACATTTTTTTTTCTGTTCGGGTTGAAAAGAAATATTCAGTTGAATATTCCTGAATACATCTTTCATTGATTAGTTGTTATTGTTGTTTTTGTTGATTTTTTAAAAATGTGTTAGCTGCAGAAATCTGAAAGGTTTTAAGACAAGAATAAGTGAAGGTTCTAAATATCTTCATGGATGCAGCTAATATCAAGAGCATCATCTTCTTTTTTTGCTGAACTATCATTTTTTAAGTGGCAAGTTGATGCCTTTATTTTTTGGCCAAATAAACATGAAAGTCCACTTAAAACTCTACAAAAAGAAGAAAGAAAATTTTTTATCTTTCAATAATAAACAAACTATAGAAAGCAAAGAATACTTGCTTGTTCATTCATTTATTCATTCACTCATAAATGTGCCATATTTCTTAAATAAAAGCCCAATATCTTCTTTCTGATCAGTCCAATTAAACCACAATGATACTGTTCTTGCATAAAATAAAGAAGTACTTGTTCTAAAAAGAAGACAATGAAACATCTAACTTTCAGAGGAGATATTTGATAGTTTCAAAAATAGTTTCCAGAATCATCATAGGGTAAATCTTATTCTTGATTTATAATTTTGCCCATGAGAATATGAAGGTGGAATATGACTTCAGTAAGAGATTTTTTTTATATACCTGTGGAAGAACTCATAGAAAAAAGTATGCTGGGGCCTTGATAATATGAAGCTTTAAAGTATTATCTGTCCATCTTTCCTGCTCTACACATAGAGGTAGAGGATTCATATTAAACTTCAGATGGCTTGAAGAATCATATTAAATGCTATCCCTCATATATTAGCCATACGTTGCATACAAGGAGAGCAAATGAGATTCTTCCTAGAGAAACGTACGTTTTCACATCAAAAAATAATGAGATCCAACCTAAAAGGAGAAATTTTGATTTCAGTCAGTGGCAAACTCTCTGCTCATTCTGGACAAGACCATTTTTTAAATAAAAAAGGTCAGCTGTGTTCACAGTAAAAGGAAGGCAGTGAAAGGCAAAGAGGAAGTTGGAATGATGACTTTTACAACACAAGCCTTTCCCCATACATGCCCCAGATGCATTGGAAAGAGGACACTGTAGCCCTAATGCAGATGAAATGGCCCTTTGGCTTCTTTTATATAAGAATTGGGCTCCACAGTTGCAAATAAATGCCTAAAATCTCCTGTTTGATATAACATAGAGATCTTAAGGGCCAAACTACAGTATATGCAAACTAACTGTATTTGAGACATGAAGAAATTAAACTCCATCTTTTTCTACCAGTTGTCATTCAATCCATTAAAAGACAACTTGATTTTGATTGTTTTGTAATAAAAAAGGGGAGGGAGAACAATAGAATATTACAAGGTGGGCAAGATCTGTGTGCTGTCTTTCATGTATTGCCCTTTATAATTCGCACCAGTGGTGGGTTGCAGGCGGTACGCCCCGGTACGGGTGTACCGGAGCCTGCCTGGAGCACCAGGTACTCCGGAGGGCCCACTGGCCCACCCAAGCTCCTTACCTGTCCTTTAAGCCTTTGGCGTGTAAGGCACCTGCGCGATGCTCCGCTGAGCAGCTGGACCATCACGAAGACTTGCGGAAGCATCGCAGGCAAGTATGGAATGGAATCCGGAACCCACCACTGGTACACACCTTCTCATATTTCCATTAAATCTGAAAAGAATATATTGTGAGGCAACTATTTCCACATTGCAGATTGTTTTCAAATTATGAGATATAAGAAGCCAGAGAAACACCAGAATACACAAAACACAAAATAGTACAAAACAGTATCAACAACAAGCCCACCACCCCTCCAACTCTCAAGCTCAGAAAGATTGCCTAGAGAATTCAAAATGAGAACACGTCAAGATATTAAGAATAAAATAGAAAAACAGAAGTTTCTTGCATGAAATAAAGTTTTCAAGACACTTTTCAGTGGAGATTTAGTGCTCTTCTGCTTCACTGAAGTGTATATATGCACTTGAGACCTTAAAGAGGACATTTTAAATCCATTTTAGAGCTGATGCTTTCACTGAGAAAAAAAATCACCCCTTAGAGCCCATTCAACCAGAAACCTCAGTAAAGGACTTATCTCTGTAGAGCTTACATTTTCCTCTCTGTCTGCTGCAGTGTTTCTCAACAGTCACAAACTTTAAGATGTATGGACAACAAATTCCCAAAATTCCTGGTGGAATTCTGGAAGTCTACACATCATAAAGTTCATGGGGTTGAAAAGCCTAGAGTGATCCCAAGTCAGAGGTCATCTGATGTTTGAATTTTTCAATTTTCAAAGTAAAATGCAAAGTCTATGCATTTTTTGAAGTCTATTTTATATATGTGTGTGTATGTGTGTGTGTGTGTGTATATATATATGTGTGTGTGTGTGTGTGTGTGTGTACACTGAGTGCCCAAACTGGAAGGTGTGTGCATGTGCATGTGTGCATGTGCATGTGTGCATGCACCCGAAACCCAAAGACCAGCTGGCCTGTGCGTATGCACGCCCCAGTCAGCTGCTCTCCAGCACATGCATGCATGCCAGCCAGCTGGTCTTCATATGTGCCAGAACAACAGAAACCCAAAGATCAGCTGGCCGGCACACACATGCCTGTTTTTTGGCAGTTTGAAGGGCTTTTTCTGGGCTTTTTTTTGGAGGGGTGTCTTTTTAATCTCCTTTCCACCCAAAGCAAAGGCTCCAGTTAATTATTGGAAAGGCCAGTTGGTTGTTATGTTTTTAATGTAACATAACTGTTGCATTGTGGGTCTCTTCCAAGGAGTGTTTTTAAAACAAATACAAAAGAAAACCCTCAAGGGTTGCTAGAAAGTGATGTCAAATCTTCTCCATGTCATCCCAGTTGGTGACAATGCCATGCTCAATGCGGTACTTGAGAGTCAGGATGCCTCTCTTGCTTTGCGCCTCGTCTCCAATGTAGCTGTCTTTCTGGCCCATCCCAACCATCACACCCTGATGTCTGGGGCGACCCACAATGGAGGGGAAGATGGCTTGGGGCGCGTTGTCTCCCACAAAGCCGACTTTGCACATGCTGGAGCCGTTGTCAACCACAAGCGCTGCAATATCATCATCCATGGCGGATCTCTTGGGTGGTGGCTACTTTGAAACACTCAGCGGTAGCTTATCGGAGATCCTTCAGGCTGAAGGCGGCGGGGGGAGGGCGCAAACGAGGCGGCTGAGCGATCTACTGGCTGGACAGGGGGAAAAAAGAAGAACGTGGGGTGCCTTGACAACTCCTCAAGGGTTGCTATTTTGTGGAAGTCTCTTTGATATGTTCCAAAAGTAAAAGTCAAAATGCATTTCTTTTAGAGATAGATATGCTTAGTTAGCTTGGTTTTTAAAGTAAAATGTAGCATGAATTACGTTATCTGCCTTTACAGAGACTCAACATAGTGAGTGAGGTTTTCAAATCAGAAACATTACTTGCATTAACCTTTGAAATAAATCCTCTGTTATCTCCTGGCAGAATGGACTCAGGATTTGAAAACTGATCCAATTTTTTAAAATTTAATTTCCGCATTAATTAGTTGCAAGCAAAAAGGGAGATGATAAGGATATCTTTATTAACAACAATGCTAGCTGTGCTAGAAGGACTTCTAGTGGCTGTGGAAGTGAACTGCCCTTTGTTTTTGTTTTTTTGTTTTTTTGCAATAAAGCAATGAGATTTATTTTCATATACAATATAATCTGTTTCTATGAAAGGCAAATACATCCAGCTGAACTGGATCTCCATGCAGAACTTTGAACTGAATTGTGCTCAAATGAACAATGCTTCTCTTCAATAGGAAGAAAAAGTTGGCTTCTTACCTTTTTCCAGCAACAAACACAATTGAAATGCCATCACTGCACACTTTGGTGCCATACCTAAAATATACGCAGCCAGCATAGCTAATTTGAAAGCTGCTGGAAAGAATATCCATCTGGTTCAGTTCCAATCAGGGAGAAAGACACTGGAAACATGGGAGGCTGTTTGGAAAGATGGTTTAATGATGAGCAGAACCACCAGCGTTTATGTTTCTGGTGCAGCTGCCCAAATGGTTTGGTCAGTATGTGGATTTTTATACACATTTTTCTACAGCATATTGTAATTTAGCGGCTTGTTTTGTGTATTTTGTTATTTGATTTTAATTAGTTTGTCTCGCGAATGAGTCTAAAGTGCTGGCTTCCTTGGATTTTTAATCTTGTTTAACAAATGTGATTAATCCTAGATGCTGGCTTCCTTGGGGTTTTAATCCTGTCTTGAATGGCTTACCAAATCTGCATTTTTAAAAAGTGGCCTCCTCAGTATCTGCTGCGAAAGCTAAAACCTAAAGAAGGTTGCCCTAGCTGCTATATATATGGAGACTATCTGGGAATTCCAATTCTGTTGGCTAACATTAGGAAATCAGAAAAATATTTCATATTCGAGTTAAGATATTTGAATTAATATGAATTAACGGAAGAGAAGCACCAAAACATGTTGTAACCAGTTGATATACTTCTTTTTTTTTCATAATAGACACCTGTGTTTTGTTTTGTTTTCCTGATTGTCGTTTTTGTCTTTTTTTGTATTATTTACTATCTTTTATTTTAATTTTTATTTTCTATTTGTCCTTTTTTCTTTTTTCTTTTTTTTTTTTTGATTTTTCTCCCTTCCCATCGGTGTGGGTACGTATTGTTCAAGATTATTACTCCTACCAATATTTCTAAATAATAATTACAGTTAAATGAAAATGGATATATAATAATGCTTGAGTTAATATGAGTTATGTTGGTTGACTGTGGAGGAGATGTACCAAAACTTATCTGTAATTGATTGATATATTAAGAAAGATGCTGTACCCGTTTTAAACTAAAATTAAAAAACATTTAATAAAAAAAAAAATTCAGAAGAAGGCAATGGCAGATGACCCAATGTCAGGGGTCCCTAACTGGGCTGAGTGAGAGATGGGCAAGTGCATGCACATGAAGCTTCCCTCGTACGAGCGGAGGGTACTTGCGATCACACATAAAGCTCCATTTACTCATACAAGGGCCTACCGCTTGTATGAAAGCCTGCCACTCACACGAATGGAGCGAATGGAGCTTCGAGCACAAGCAATCCCCCACTCACACACCAAGCTCCATTTGCGTGAGTGGAGGGTATGCATGCCTGTTGTTTGTGCAAATTTAGCTCTGCATTCTTGTGCACCTGTCACTCAAACGCCTTCCCCCTCACTGGACCAGACTGCCTTAAGGGGAGCAGTATTTTTTGTGATGTTAATGTTATTGCTATACGCTCAATCTGTATACGTAAACAACTCACTTTTTTATTAATACTTTAATATTCTCATTTCAAAGAAACAAAATCCAGGGTAAGGTTTGCATCATTTGCAGAATTTTCAATTAGGTGAAACATTAAAAATTGTTGGGTTTGTTTCTAATATATTTAGAGGATGACAAATTGACGAACAAAGCCGTATATAAACTAAATTTTTCCATGGTGAATTCTGTCAAAGTTCCACACAGTCTAGAATTCTAGTTTAGATTCTTCTGAATGATACATGGCATGAAGGCTTTCTTGTAGCAGAATTGCCCTGTCTTTGAACGTGGAAACTTCATTTGACTTTTAAAAATAGCATTAGATAGTCCTGGTTCAGAAAGCAGCAAATTTAGTTTGCTACAGTGATACCACCAAGATTGACATATATGCTATAAATCAGGGATCCACTACGCCTGGCCTTTTGCCTACTACCAGGCCATGGCCTATTCGGAATTGGGCCGTGCGACTGGCTGGCCAAAGCACCTGTGCTTGCATGCACGCACATGCACACAGTTCAATTTGCGTGGGCCAGTGGGCAGTTGTGCACATGTGCACCAGCCCGCCACTCGCACAAGGGTGCAGGTCTCCTCTCTCCACCCCAGCCAAGCCGCAAAGTCTGGGGACCACTGGTTAAGGTGACCAGAGGTCCCGATTTTGGCGGGACAGTCACGATTTATAACAATTTATCCTGTGTCCCGGGGCATTTTTAAAAAGTCCCGATTTTCTGGCTTCATGTTGAAAGCCCAGTGGATTTGCTTAAGAAATCCTAACCGGGGCAAGATAAAAGACACTCTGTCTAACCCTCTCTCTGTCTCAGTACTTTCATTGAAGATATTAAAATGTTAAAGCAACAAAATGGACCCCCCCGCCCTTTTATCTCATTTTATAAGAAAAAATGACCCAGTACCATAGAGCTCCAGGAAATACTTGGCTAGAGAAGTTGCGAGTGTTCCTTCCTGGATTTTCCAGAGGGGAGGGGCACAGAGGTTGGAGGTCAGCTTGTGTGGGAAAAATGGTGGCAAAGTTTCTTTGAAAAATATTTCCCTGACTAATTTCACCATTTTAATTTGCTCAGTTCTTTGTATTAACATCTACATCATTCTGGATTGACTTGGAGTGCCTGCCTACTGGTAAGTGAGCTGGGTTTTTTCTTTTATTTTTTTAATGTATTTTAAAATAATATTTTGTTTATTGTGCATAGAATTTTTTAAAATAGTTTTATTCTGTGTGGATTCTTTTTTTAAATTGTCTTACACTATTTTAAAAAAGATTCTATCCAAAATAAATTGAAGTGAAACCATTTTTAAAAATTCTATGCACAATACTTTGAAATATATTGTGCATAGAATTTTTAAAAATAGTTTTACTTCAATTTATTCTCTGTGGAATAGTTTGAAATGTTTTACTTCAATTTATTCTGTGTGGATTCTTTTTTTAAATTGTCTTAGACTATTTAAAAAAAGATTCTATCCAAAATACAAAATACCAGCTGCAGTTATTCACTTAAGAACTGTGGCAAGAAAGGTGGTATAATGGGCTTAGTGACCAAAGTTACAATGGCATTGAAAAAAGTAACTGATGGCCATTTTTCACACTTAGCAACCATTGCAGCATCCTCATGGTCACGTGATCAAAATTTTGATGTTTGGCAACAGTTACAATTTATATTTGTAAATTGTAGTTATGTTGAAATAAAAAAAATATTACAATACTATTTTTGTGTTGTATGAAAATTTTTGTTGCTTCGTATAAAATTTTTAATCAAGCCCTCACCCCCACCGGTCAAAGGTGTCCCTCTTTACCAATCTGAAAATCTGGTCACCTTACCACTGGTATAAACATCAGAATCAGCCTGAATGTGGAATTCTGGGAGTAGCAATTCCAGGATGCTTGAGGAGACGCTACTGAGTACACCCTACTAATATACTTCTATAAGGAACTAACTATACTGAGATTTCAGAAAGATAAAAAGAAGGGAAAGCAGTAGTCTGTTCCATGTAGAGTAAACTTGTATTACTTACTATTAAATCACACAAAGATAGTAGGCCAATGGAACTCAGTATACTACAGCTTGACTGCAGAAATCTACATGATTTCCTCTAGATCAGTGGTTCCCAACCTTTTTTGAGCCATGCCCCACCTAATCATCTCTAAAATCCTGATCCCCCCCCATGACATATAATTCTTACTTTACTCAAAAAGTGAATTCTACTCAAGCAGAGGAAGCCTAAAAGGACATTAACATGGTTTAAACAAGGTTCAAATTATGCTCATTAAAAATCAAATTGCCCCCTTGTGTAAGGTGACCAGACGTCCCGCTTTTGGCGGGACACACCCGCTTTCCAATGCATTTTCCCGCGTCCCGCCCGCTTTTTTAAAAAGCATGCTTTTTTTGGCGCTCGAAGCTCCCGCCCATCAGCTGCTAGCTTGCTGGGCTGGCTCATCGTTCTGTTCTCTATCCTACCAGATGAGCCAGCCTAGCAAGCTAGCAGCTGATGGGCGGGAGCTGCGAGCGCCAAAAAAAGCGTGCTTTTAGCCTTTTACCTACTACCTACAAATTTAAGCCAGTCCAGCCTGCCGCTCACTGATTGGATTGGCCTGGACTCCAGCCAATCAGTGAGCTGGCTGGGATGGGAAATTTTCAGCACGCTTGCGCGAGTCTCCATTTCCTTTCGACAAAAGACGAAAGAGGTTGCAGCTGCGCTGTCTGGTGAGTAATCTAATTCTAATCGAATTTTCCGCTCGCCGCGGCAGGAGGAGAGGGTGGGGGCAGCTGCAGCCACCCGCGGCAGAGAAGTTCCACGCGGTTCAGGGGCTCTCGCCACCCGGCAGAAGCCCCTGAAGCGCCTGGAAGTTGTCTGCGGGGCGGCTGCCAGCGCACCCACCTCTCCTCCTGCCTCTTCGTGAATGGGATCGCCGCCTCCGAGAGCGTGGGAGCGGCCGCGAGGAGTCCGTTCGTGCAGCGCCCCCACCTCTCCTCCTGCCTCTTCGTGAATGGGATCGCCGCCTCCGAGAGCGTGGGAGCGGCCGCGAGGAGTCCGTTCGTGCAGCGCCCCCACCTCTCCTCCTGCCTCTTTGTGAATGGGATCGCCGCCTCCGAGAGCGTGGGCGCAGCGGCAGCTGCCCGCAGACAACTTCCACGCGCTTCCGGGGCTCCCGCCGCTCGGCAGAAGCCCCTGAAGCACCTGGAAGTTGTCTGCGGGGCGGCTGCCAGCGCACCCACCTCTCCTCCTGCCTCTTCGTGAATGGGATCGCCGCCTCCGAGAGCGTGGGCGCAGCGGCAGCTGCCCGCAAACAACTTTCACGCGCTTCCGGGGCTCCCATCGCCTGGCAGAAGCAGGAGCCGCTGCGCCCACCTCTCCTCCTGCCTCTTCGTCACTGGGATCACCGCCTCCGAGAGCGTGGGCGCAGCGGCAGCTCCCCGCAGACAACTTCCACACGCTTCCGGGGCTCCCATCGCCTGGCAGAAGCAGGAGCCGCTGCGCCCACCTCTCCGTCTGCCTCTTCGTCAATGGGATCGCCGCCTCCGAGAGCGTGGGCACAGCGGCTCCTGCTTCTGCCAGGCGATGGGAGCCCCGGAAGCGCGTGGAAGTTGTTTGCGGGCGGTAGCCGCTGCGCCCACCTCTCCGCCTGCCTCTTCGTGACTGGGATCGCCGCCTCCGAGAGCGTGGGCGCAGCCGCTGCCGCCCGCAAACAACTTTCACGCACTTCCGGGGCTCCCATCGCCTGGCAGAAGCAGGAGCCGCTGCGCCCACCTCTCCGCCTGCCTCTTCGTCAATGGGATTGCCGCCTCCGAGAGCGTGGGCGCAGCGGCTCCTTCTTCTGCCAGGCGATGGGAGCCCTAGAAGCGCGTGGAAGTTGTTTGCGGGCGGTAGCCGCTGCGCCCACCTCTCCGCCTGCCTCTTCGTCAATGGGATCGCCGCCTCCGAGAGCGTGGGCGCAGCGGCAGCTGCCCGCAGACAACTTCCACACGCTTCCGGGGCTCCCATCGCCTGGCAGAAGCAGGAGCCGCTGCGCCCACCTCTCCGCCTGCCTCTTCGTCAATGGGATCGCCGCCTCCGAGAGCGTGGGCGCAGCGGCTCCTGCTTCTGCCAGGCGATGGGAGCCCCGGAAGCGCGTGGAAGTTGTTTGCGGGCGGTAGCCGCTGCGCCCACCTCTCCGCCTGCCTCTTCGTGAATGGGATCGCCGCCTCCGAGAGCGTGGGCGCAGCCGCTGCCGCCCGCAAACAACTTTCACGCGCTTCCGAGGCTCCCATCGCCTGGCAGAAGCAGGAGCCGCTGCGCCCACCTCTCCGCCTGCCTCTTCGTCAATGGGATCGCCGCCTCCGAGAGCGTGGGCGCAGCGGCTCCTACTTTGCCAGGCGATGGGAGCCCCAGAAGCGCGTGGAAGTTGTTTGCGGGCGGTAGCCGCTGCGCCCACCTCTCCGCCTGCCTCTTCGTCAATGGGATCGCCGCCTCCGAGAGCGTGGGCGCAGCCGCTGCCGCCCGCAAACAACTTTCACGCGCTTCCGGGGCTCCCATCGCCTGGCAGAAGCAGGAGCCGCTGCGCCCACCTCTCCTCCTGCCTCTTCGTCAATGGGATCGCCGCCTCCGAGAGCGTCTCTTTGGTTCCCTTCTCCTCCTCCTCCTCCTCCTCCTCCTTTCTGGAGCCCCTTCCTCAAAGATTTGGTACCAAAGCAATGGCGGTGAGGTCGTGAGGAAGTTGTGTCTTTTGGATTTTGCTGCACTGTTGTCTTTTCAATGGTTCTCAGACTGGTTGAACCTTTAGCAGTTGGGGTGATATTCTTTACTGTTAAGGTTACAATTGGATGTGTTGGATGAATCTTAAAAGATGAAACTTTTATTAAAACGTTTGACTTAACTAAAAACGTCTTCCTTTTTCTTCTTCTTCTTAAATATGATTTATTTATTTATTTTTACTTCAGAAGTTTGATGACTGTTGTACAAACTAATCCAACCTAAATGTAGAGGAGGAGAAGAAGGGGGGGGATTTAAAAAGAGCAGAGGAAAAAGAAAAGAAAGCATGAAGAAAACATAAAGAAAACATAAAGAAAGGGATGGGAGGGAGGGAGGGAAGGAAGGCACTTTACGTTGAAACAGAAAATATTATATAAGGAAGAAAATGGAAATAACTTAGGAAGGAAGGAAGGAAGGAAGGAATTGCACTTAATATTGAAGGAAAAGAGAATGAAGGAAAAAGTATTGGAAGGATTGAAAGAAGGAAGGAGGAACAAAGAATTACACTTAATATTGAAATGGAAAAGAAAATATAATGAATGAAAGAAGAAGTATAGGAAGGCAGGGAAGGAAGGAAGGAGGGAAGGAAGGAAGAAACAAAGACTGTTGAAACAGAAAAGATAATATAAGGAAGAAAATGGAAAGCCGTATAGGAAGGAAGGAAGGAAAAAAGGAAGACAATGTTGAAATGGAAAAGAATATAAGGAAGAAAATGGAAAAAATTATAGGAAGAAAGGAAGAAATGTACTTAATATTGAAACAGACAAGGGAATGAAGGAAAAAATATTGGAAGGATTGAAAGAACAAGGTTTTCCTTGTATGGGATTGATAGTGTCATTCTTAAATTTATTCCCCAAATTTTTTCCCATTTGTCTAGTTCAATGTTATAGCCAAAGTTCTGTGCCCATTTTATCATTGGTTCTTTTTCAGTTTCCAATTTCCTCTTCCATTTGATACTTCAAGAGGAATTTGTATATTTTCCCTATCATCTTTCTGTCCAGACTTTGAATAATTTTATTCAATTCGTGTGGTTCTGTTTCAATACCATATATTTTAGTGTCTTTATTGTATTTAGTTTTAATTTGGAGGTAGGTTAGCCAATCACCTTTCATATTCTGATCTGCCAATTCTTCAATTGTTTTTAAATTTCCCTGTCTGTCAATTAGATCTCTGTATCTTAGAATTTTGTTCCAATCTGTAAAATTTGGGTGTGTCGTTCTTTCTGTTGGTGATAGCCAATTTGGGGTTTTCACATAGTGGATTTTTTTTATTTTGAGCCATTGTTGCAGTAAAGTTCTAATTAAATGATTTTGAAAGTATTTGTGCGTTTTATGTTTGTCATTCATTCCATAAGAAATTATGCCAGCCTGCCTGCAGGTCATGGCCTTCTAAGATCAGAATTCTTTTATTCTTTAACTCAATCCAATCCTTCATCATTGTCATTGTTACTGCAGTTGCGTATATATAGGCTCCCTGTGTGCTTCCATCCATTGCTACGAAGATCTGCTGACTCTGCCTGCCTGCTGGTAAGTGAGCCGGGTTTTTTCTTTTATTTTTTTAATGTATTTTAAAATAATATGTTATTTATTGTGCATATGATTTTTTAAAATAGTGGTATTCTGTGTTGATTCTTTTTTTAAATTGTCTTAGACTATTTAAAAAAAGATTCTATCCAAAATAAATTGAAACAAGCCATTTTTAAAATTTCTATGCACAATACTTTGAAATGGACTCAGGAGTCATTGACACTGAGTGAATTTGCACTTTTAATAATCAGGAAGATACAATGGCATTGAAAAAAGTGACCGATGACCATTTTTCACACTTAGCGACCGTTGCGACCATTTTTCACACTTAGCGACCATTGCAGCATCCTCATGGTCACGTGATCAAAATTTTGTTTGGCAACAGATTCGTATTTATGCTGGTTTCAGTGTCCTGGGGTGACCTTTTGACAAAAAAAAATTTTTTAATAAAGCCCCCCCCCCCCCCCCCCCGGTCAAGGGCGTCCCTCTTTTCCAATCTGAAAATCTGGTCACCTTACCCTTGTGGGGCATGGGCCCCATATTGGAAACCACTGATCTAGATGAACACTAAGAGACACAGAAACATTAACTTTTTGCTGCCATCTAATGGTCATCTATATATTTGCATACAAACCATAGTATGCCTTTTTACTCAAATGACTCAAAAGCACTGCCACAGAAACAGATTTAGCGGGTCATGATGTCTACCAGCTTATACTCTGCTTATGTATGACTAATGGGATGTATGTTCCCTAATCTGCATTAATATAGCTCAAAATAACTTTCATAGCAGCATGAAACTTTGACCTATTTAAAGACAGTAAATTAAAGTGCATGAAGAAACACAGAGTAACAAAATACTTTTACAATATTTTCCTCTTGAATCTTAAATCCTCTCTGCTGTATTGTGCCTAAAATGTATCCCCAGTCTATCAATAAAATATTAAGGAACTATGAATTTATTTCTTATTTATCCTTAGAAGCAGCAGTAGGGTTGCTTTTGTTGACCAACCGATTTGGATGAAAATCTTTCACTCCTTAGAAGGTGATCTAGCTCTCTCACTTCAAAAATGGGAATAAGGAAGTCAGATTGTAATAAATCAAATGTAAATATTTAGTAAGTACTGCTTTTCTACAGGTGAAACTCAAAAAATTAGAATATTTGTGTCTCCAATGAGAACTCTGGGTTGATGTAGTCAATGATCCATTGGTTTGTTTCCTTGGCTGTTATGGGATTCTCGGGAATTCAAACCTTCTAATAGTCACAAATCATCTTCTTTTAATGACCCTATAATCCCTTGTGGGGTGGAGTCTAGGCAACTGAACGGAGCTGAGTGTTTACTGGCCAGATGCCCTTCCTGTCACCAAAGCTGAGTTTTTTCAGCAGTTATAGTTATCATTGTGCTCGGAGAGAGAAATATCTGCCTCTACCTAGGATCAAACTCACAGCCTCCTGATTGTGAGGTGGGAGCTCCACCTCTAGGCCACCGCACCACTCTTTTATTAATCACAAATAACCAGTACAATATACAGGTGAAACTCAAAAAATTAGAATATCGTGCAAAAGTTCATTTATTTCAGTAATGCAAGACTCCATGCAAGACTTCAGTTGCCTAGACTCCACCCCACCTTAAAAGGTGAAACTAATATATGATATAGACTCATTACATGCAAAGCAAGATAGTTCAAGCTGTGATTTGTCATAATTGTGATGCTTATGGCTTACGGCTCATGAAAACCCCAAATTCACCATCTCAGAAAATTAGAATATTGTGAAAAGGTTCAATATTCTAGGCTCAAAGTGTCCCACTCTAATCAGCTAATTAAGCCATAACACCTGCAAAGGGTTCCTGAGCCTTTAAATGGTCTCTCAGTCTGGTTCAGTAGGAATCACAAACATGGGAAAGACTGCTAACCTGACAGTTGTGCAGAAAACCATCATTGACACCCTCCATAAGGAGGAAAAGCCTCAAAAGATAATTGCAAAAGAAGTTGGATGTTCCCAAAGTGCTGTATCAAAGCACATTAATAGAAAGTTGTGTGGAAGGGAAAAGTGTGGAAGAAAAAGGTGCACAAGCAGCAGGGATGACTGCAGCCTGGAGAGGATTGTCAGGAAAAGGCCATTCAAAAGTGTTGGGGACTTTCACAAGGAGTGGACTGAGACTGGAGTCAGTGCATCAAGAGCCACCACACCAAGACGGATCCTGGGCATGGGCTTCAAATGTTGTATTCCTCTTGTCAAGCCGCTCCTGAACAACAAACAACGTCAGAAGCGTCTTACTTTGGCTAAAGAAAACAGACCTGGTCTGTTGCTCAGTGGTCCAAAGTCCTCTTTTCTAATAAGAGCAACTTTTGCATCTCATTTGGAAACCAAGGACCCAGAGTATGGAGGAAGAATGGAAAGGCATACACTGCAAGATGCTTGAAGTCCAGTGTGAAGTTTCCACAGTCTGTGTTGATTTGGGGAGCCATGTCATCTGCTGGTGTTAGTCCACTGTGCTTCATTAAGTCCAGGGTCAACGCAGCCGTCTACCAGGAGATTTTGGAGCACTTCATGCTTCCTTCCGCAGATGAGCTTTATGGGGATGCTGACTTCATTTTCTAGCATTTTTAGAATTTTCCTTCATTTTTGCTAGCCAATCAAGCACAGTAATCCCACAATCATTGAACCAGGTTTTGGTGCTTTTGGCAGTGTAGGAAGGTGCCAAGTCCTGCTGGAAAATGAAGTCAGCATCCCCATTCTTCCTCCATACTCTGGGTCCTTGGTTTCCAAATGAGATGCAAAAGTTGCTCTTATCAGAAAAGAGGACTTTGGACCACTGAGCAACAGACCAGGTCTGTTTTCTTTAGCCAAAGTAAGACGCTTCTGATGTTGTTTGTTGTTCAGGAGTGGCTTGACAAGAGGAATACAACATTTGAAGCCCATGCCCAGGATCCGTCTCTGTATGGTGGTGAATAGGGATAGATGGTCATGGGGAAAAACGTATCTATGGCTGCTAAAAGTTGAGAAGATGATGGCTTCTCTATATTGATACAAAAGAAAGTTATTCTTTTTCTTCCTTCTTTATGGTTCTTTTTTTGCATTTTTATTTATTTATATTTCATATTTTTAACTTCCCTCCCTTTTTATATTGCTTTCTGACTTTTTCTTTCTTTTTTATTCTTTTTCTTCTTGCCTGTTTACTCTTTACCTATTTTTTAATTCAATTTTTTTTTTTAAAAAAAGAAAGAAAACTATTTGATGGGACATAAGCAATTAATTGAGAAAGCTTGTACAGTATTTGCAACATACACTCTGAATGGTAGGATGTAGACCCAAAGAAGGGGATGTAGTGGCTCGGTGGCTAAGACACTGAGCTTGTCAATCAGAAAGGTCAGCAGTTCAATGGTTTGAATCCCTATTGCCACGTAACAGGGTGAGCTCCGGTTACTTGTCCCAGCTTCTGCCAACCTAACAGTTCAAAAGTATGTAAAAATGCAAGTAGAAAAATAGGTACCACCTTGGTGGAAAGGTAACAGCGTTCCATGCGCCTTCAGTGTTTATTCATGCCGGCCATATGACCACGGAGACATATTTGGACAGCCCTGGCTCTTTGGCTTTGAAACGGAGGTGAGCACCAACCCTAGTGTCAGGAACAACTAACACATATGTGCGAGGGGAATCTTTACCTTTCTTTAGACCCAAAGAAACTACACAAATGAAAAATAAAAATTATAACACAAATTTCTGTCTTGGCTAGTTACCATTTCTTCAAGGACTTCCTGGATCTTCTATTACTCTGCTTTACTTTGCCTGTAGTTCCTATTGATTGCTTTAAGGAATGAAGTTAGTCCTCTGTTTTTCTCTAGCCCTGGTTCATAGCTTCTATAAAAGTTCTGTCCTGTTTCAAAATGATCATTATTCCTCCATAACTATTCCCATGTGAGGGGCTTGTGAAAACTGTTTCTGTGAATATAGGAAAAAGAACACTTTGTATGTACTGAATAGGTGCAAACTGGTAGTAACCCACCTCTGGACCTACTTTACTAAGCAGCTAGCTTCCATTTTATTTCTAGAATCTTTCCCATATTGGAACTGAACCAGATGGATTTTTCTTCCAACAAGACCCCAAGAGAGAAGCTGCAGTCCTCATCTTAGAGAGGTGAAGTTTTCAGCAGTCAGCAATGCCATATACACAATACTTTGTCTTCCTTTTCAAGCCATAGGGCAGTGATTGTTAACCTTTTCGGCCCAAGTGCCAAAACTGGAGCTCGTACACGCTGGAGCGGTGGAACCCAGAAGAGCAGCTGGAGATGGCACATGTGCCCACAGAGAAGGCTCTGTGTGTCACCTCTGGCACACGTGCCATAGATTTGCCATCACGGCCATATCGTATAAAGGGCTATAACTGTAAAGCGCTTCAACTGTCAATCAAAACCAAGATATATCCAAACATATTCTATTGATATGCCCATTGGAGTGCCCAATTTGTACCAATTTGTGAGAGCTGATTGTTAACATTTTCAGAAATTTTGTGAGTTGCCTGAGAGCATAACTAACCACCGATGCCCAGCATACAATCAAATCTTCAAAAGCTAGTGGTGCAGTAAGTCAATAGCCAGCAGAGTGCATTGTCAAATATTTATCAGTACACCCAAAATGTATGATATGTGAATTTAAAGCGCACAGGTACTTTCCTACATTTGAAATCTGGGCTTGCTGTGAAACTGTTGACTGACAACCTTCAGAAAGCTTCAACATATTAGATAAATTTGATTGCCTAACAATTATACAAAAGGTGGGAATAAGATTTCATAATATTCATAGAAGAAAAACTAGGGTGATTATTTTTCCCACTGCCCTGGATGCTTTATCACCCTATTATTTTCATTCCTCTAAACATGTCTTCGTCCTACAAAGCTACAGTATAACTTTGCCATGTTGAATTAGGTCCCAAAGCAAGTTGGTGACTTCAAATGCCACTTCAAAGCTTCTTATATTGATATATTTCCTTTCAGTGATTCTGGCCTTTAAAGGAGGGGGGGGCGATTTCCAACCAAGTCAAAAACAAGGACAGCACTTTTTGTTATTTTTGAGAGATCCAGATCCATGAAGAACAGGAGGCCATGTATCTTGGCAATAGCCTCCTGTAGCTGATCTTTATTGTGAACAATTTGACACTGACTTTAAAAGGTAAAACAAAATCTACCATACAACTTATTTTTAAAAAAATTAACTAAAAGTATCTATTATTAAAGACCAATCAGATCCTTTTTTGCACAAAGTGATGTTCTCAATATAGCTATTTTCACTGAAACCACTAGAGGACACCTGCCATCTATATTTTGCTTCTTTTAATCCCCTTTCTAGAAGCTCCAAGCTAATTCCCTTCCTCTTTTATCTTCCCACCTTTACAAGGTACTTATCATTGATGGGAGAGCTCTCAAAAAATATCTTGCCATTTTTTAATTCGTTCATAACCTTCCATTGTTTAACTGGACTTTGGAATAGCGCACAAAAAAAGCCCAGGGTTTTGTCTTGAGACAGGATTACACAAATACATTTATGATTTACACTAAATTTCTTCAAACTATTTGAGGAACTGAAAACAGCATTTCTTTTTCTCATTGTTTCTTTTACAACAAGTTGTGTCATTAGAATAGTAAGGAAGGGCAAAAATAGTATATTGTTTTCCTGTCTTGGAGAAATGAGAACTATTTTAGAATAACACTTAGTTGCTTTATACTTTTGCATGAAAGAGTACTATTATTTTAACTAGCGCTAATTATTTTGTTCATGTGCAAAATTTTCTTTCATAAGTGCAACATTATAGGAAGCTCACTGGCATAATTCTTTAAGACATTCACAATTTCTGTTGTGATATCTATTAATTTCTTAGTATTAGAAAAATCAGCAGATTGGAAGAAAGATAATAAAATTAATTTGGAGGAGCAGTTTATGCTTATCAATGTGTGCTCATGAAGCTCCCTTAAATTTTTGCAGCGGAAGAAGAGGACCTGTAGGAGCAGGAGGAATGATTATTTCCAGAGTTATTTCTTCTGGATCTTCTGGAAGCACTGATACGTACTTATACAATTAAAATGATGGGTGAATACCATTCAGTATTTTGCTTAGAAATGTGCCCAGTTGTCCAGGGAAAAGGTAAATATTTGGTGTGGTGGGACTGTGAGTTTTAGTCCCACCTTAAGCACAACACGAGCTAGGTGACCTTTGGCCAGTCACTCCCTGTCAATCCTAGAAAGGAGGCAATGACAAATGACTACTGAAAAATTTGCTCATAAAATTGGCAGGACTTGTTGGGGCAGTTCCCAGAAGTCAACAATGAATCAAAGACACCCCCTCCACACACACACACACACACAGACACCAGTGGTGGGTTCCAGATTCCATTCCAACCAGTACGGTTGGAGCGGCCCCAGTATCACCCACATGCACGGCGGGGCACGTGCATTTGTGGTAGCTTCAAATGACGCTTCCGCAAGCCTCCGCGACACTCCAGCTGCTCAGCAGAGCATCGCACAGGCACTGTATGTGCCACACGTGTGTGCGGAAGTGCCGACAGCTTTAAACCATGGTAAGGAGTGCAGGCGGGTGGGCCCTCCGGAGTACTGTACTGGAAAGGTACCCGGTGCTCCAGGCAGGCTCCTCTATGCCCATATCGGGGCATACCGCCTGCAACCCACCACTGACATACATACACTAAAAGGTGATTCAAACAGAGCATCGTAATGGCAGGAAATAATTTGATGAATTGGTTTTCAGGAAACAATATTGGTACTTGGTCATGTTTTCTATTTTGGCAGAATTTCAAACTAAAATTGACTCAAAAGAGTTATCTAGACCTTTCTTGAAGCCCCATTCTCCCTGAATCATAACACTTTTTGCTCACATATATCTTCATTGGTAAAAAATGCAGGAGTTTTTCAAAGGGTATTTTTGTCAAAACATTCAACCACTTGAATTAACCACTACAGTTAACCTCAGTTCTTCTACCTATAAATGCCCAGGGTTTGATACAAGTAGTCATCGACTTACGACCATAATTGAGCTCAACATTTCTGTTCCTAAACAATACAATTGTTAAGTAGGTTTTGTCCCATTTAATAACTTTTTTTTAACCATAATTATTAAGTGAATCATTACAGTTAAGTTGGCAAGTGGTAGTTAAGTAAATCTGGCTCCCACATTGACTTTGCTTGTCAGAAGGCCACAAAAGGTGATCCCATGATCTCGGGACATTGAAACCATTGAGAAGAACCCAAATTTTGTTCACTTTTTTTAAAAAAATTACAGACATTTCTAAAATTCTGTTTTCATTTTGTCATTTTGGGGAATTGAGTGTAGATTCATGAGAAAAAAATGAATTTCAACAACTGTAGAATCAGGCTGCAGCATAACAAAATTGACAAAAGTGAAGAGGGGTAAGCTGCAGTTCTGGAAGTAGGTCACAAAGTAGATGTAGAAAAAGAAAATTTAACCCCTTTGTCCTTTATAATTTAAGTGAAACACACTTCTGAAAGGTATTAATTTTACTTGGGAGGGAAGTGCCTGCTGCTGTTAATAAAAGCTCTCCTGCCAGGGAATAACAATCCCTTTGGATGATTGATTTTTAGGAAGATGACAGTAAGTGTAGAAATGGTTTCTTTCTTCTTCCTAACAAATTTCATAATATTGTTGGAAGAAATGTCCTTCTGGATTCGGCTCCAAGTGGGGGAAAAGACCCGGGAGACATGGAGGCTGCTTGGAAAGATGATTTTAATGGTGGACAAGACCACATGGCTTGAGCCCTGAACAGAAAAGGTGATCACATGCTTCAATCTTGGTGGGGAAAAAAAGATGCTGAGTCCCTGATTTTACCCCCCTCTGGACTTTGATCTTGATCTTGTATTCTGATTGGTTGTCAGACTCCCATGGGCCCATGCATGGACAACTCTCTAGGCTGCATTTTGAATCCAGATTTGGTTGAGTTCTCAGATGCCATGTGGCGAGTTGAGTATCATGCCTTAATCCCATCCCCTGGAGCTGAAGGGGAGAACTCTTTATTATGTAAAGGGACTGGATTAGCCTTCTTAATGGCCCATTGACAAAGTGGGTGGAGGCAGGAAGCTACAGGGAACTATTCTCTCTTTATAAAACATTTTTCTTCCTTTTCACATCCAGAGAAATATTCTGCCTTTTCAATATTTCCTAGGATATTTCATTTTTTCTGGGAGAGTGCTTCCTACAATATGAAATATTAGAAATATAAATATACTTAAATCTCTTCACTATTCTATTGTGATTTGTGGCTTTTGCAGATGTGAGTGGCATTGGGGGTTTTTTTGGGGGGGAATTGCTGTTTGAATGTTTGTCAAATGTTTTGCTTGACCCTGTCATTGACAATTCAAAATGTTAGGAAAATAATCTTCATGTTATGTTTGGCACGGGGTAAAAGGAAAAAATGCTTTATTTTTTCCATAAACATGTTATAGGTATGGATAATTTGGCCCCGATCAGAGGTGACAGCCTCTATGAAAGATTATCCCATTGTCTGATCTAACGTAAGACAACTTCCTATGTTTTTCCTACTTCACAAGTACTTGGACATTAACTATAATGAATGTTTGTCATAAAAGTTCTATCATTTTAAAACTCATCAATAGAGTATCAAATAATACACTTTTCTGTGAAAGAAAATAAGGTATCTTCTTCAGACAACAAATTTAAATAATTGAGTATCTTAGTTACCAACATTTCCAAGTTTCTCAGCCTTTAAATATCCATTTTAAAACGTCAGTAGGCCCCAGATAATTACTGTGATCTCCTATACAATTATTTCATTGTGCCAACAGAATCTCCCATTTACACAAAATGAACTGGATGGACTGATGATGCCATTTATTAGAGTACAACCCCATAGTTATGTCTTCCTTTTTTCTGACATTGCATGCCACAAAGATAACATTTTTTAAAAAAAATCTTAGTAATTTGGTAAAAGTCAAATATTTCATCATGTATTCTTCTGGAGAGAGGAGGAGGAAGACAAGGAGAAAGAGATGTAGTTCATATTTGTAAATATACTCAATCAGGGAAAAAATAGTGATGAGCTGAATTAGGAGATTAAATATTTGGTAATGGAGGGCTAGCACAAATAAGTATTTTGATTAGATTTTTGGTATATCAAAATTTTGAAAATGGCAATACTTACTGTGACAGGCAAAAATTTTGTGAGAATAGAATTCCATCCCATCCCATTCCATTCTATTCTAACCTTTTAAAATTCCATCTAAATTGGAAACAACAAAAGTCGTATAATTTCAGGATGCTGAGTTTCCATCCAAACTCAGCATCCTGAGTCCAGCCCTCAGGCCAGGAGGAATCACTACAGCTAATTACAAAAGCTAGATTTGTGGTAGATAGTCCAGTTTTGAATTCAAATGAATTCAAGGAATGTTCTAGCTAAAGTCAATCATACTGTGTTACTGAGGAAAGGTCATATTTAACTGTCTTCTGGAAATCAAACTAAAGCTTTCAGGGCTTGATTTTAGTTAGACTGTATTATTATACTTCATTTTATCCTCGATACAGGAAAC
This sequence comes from Thamnophis elegans, assembly GCF_009769535.1. Classification (NCBI taxonomy): domain Eukaryota; kingdom Metazoa; phylum Chordata; class Lepidosauria; order Squamata; family Natricidae; genus Thamnophis; species Thamnophis elegans. The sequence continues at coordinate 39,760,032 of NC_045547.1, read as the reverse complement.
TAATATAAAAAGTAAACATATTGCAATAGTATTATTGGTAGAAATGCAGATGTGAGGTTCCCTGAGGATTTTGAGTTTCAGTTAATGGGGCTCAAAATGGCAATGTGTAGGCTGTCTATAGGAGTTTGGTATTGTCTTCCTCCCTGCAGTATTACTGTTTTAAGGCTTCTGTGCGAAGCTATTTTCAGCTTCATGATGAGATGATTATAATGTAAAAGTCATGCTGCGTGACCAACTTGCCAGGTGGTTCACTGTTCAGTTCTGTTCCTTATGAAAGGAACAAATGATGTGAGAAAAAACTTTAGATAAGCTTTAGATAACTAAGCTGGGAGTTCTGAACAACAGATTGAGCTGTGGGCTTTTTTACACCAATGACTTCTATTTCATCCCAAGTATTTGTATTATTCATTGTTGAGCAGTCAATTTTTTTTCTTTGAGCCATCACTGGATATTCAAAAATATCTTGTACATTTTCATTTTATTGATCCATTAATTTAACAATTTTACTGGACAGTCTTAAATTTTGAAGCAGACCATCAAACTTTCCTGTGAGCGTTATGTCTTGCTGGGTTCTTAAATGCATAGAATTTATCTCTAAATCATTCATTGAAGCGAAATGTATCTTTTTCTTTTTACTAAAACAAAATTTGATTACAGCTTAAAACATGCCAAAAGCGTACCTGTTGAGTACAAAATAAATTCAACATGGTAGAGCATTCATACAACCAACTAACACATTATTCTACCACAGCTTGAAAAGGAATTGCTTCTCTGTCTGTTTGAGCTACAAGAAATAACAGAGCTGTCAATTCAGATAACTAAAATGACTTCTACATTTATAATCTTCCTAATCTGATATTTGCTTAATGGTTCCTGTCATTTTAGCCAATTTATCACTTTAGGGTGACTTACAGTCTTAGCCAATAAACGTCCAAAATCAACATTAAATCATAATCAGCAGTGCTGATGCTTAATCAAATTCCCATTTACTGCTCATTCCCAGGAGGTTCTGCAGAAAACATAATTTTGACTTCCCTCCTGAAGGATATTAAAGGAAAGCCTATTATGATCTGGGGTGTGCAAGATAGGTCACTGCAATGGCTGTCATTGGAAAGGTAATCTGTCAGGTAATCTGTCAGTGTCTTAAGCAGTGGCCAACCTAACATCTTGGCTTGACTTATATATATTGGGTGGACAGACTATCTGGAAGCCATAGTTGTCATGATAGCAAGGACCCAAGCTGTAGTGGCCTTCATAGGTGACATTCTATCATCTATACACTGGATTTAAACAGGCAGCCAATGCAGTTCCCACACCATATTATTACTCTATTGTATCCATTTGTGAATGCCAGCTCAATATTTCAGGTCATCTTCAAAGGCCACTCTATCTTGAGCACATCTCCTGGTTAGTAATAAATCAAGCAAGGGCATGATTCATGTACCATGTTTTTATTTAAGTTTAACATGTTTATTTCTCATGTTTAAAAGGTACTTGTGAGCAGACAACATGATATATCACTATCTTCTCTCACAAACTCTTAATATTTTTTGTATCAAACATTTTATTGATATATTTTCTGAGGTAAATTTATATAGGTTAAATGATATTCCCAGTGTCAATATGTCTTCAGTGTCTTATTAACAACTTTAGGAATTTGTGATTCAAATTCCATCTAGCCCTCATTGCTTTAGACCTGCGATAGACTATTTGCATGGCTGTTTTACTTCTGTTTTGTATTTATTACCTGAAATTAAAGCCAGTCATGGTGATTGATTCAAAAATCACAAGACACTATTATCTCTTTCTTATGGAAATCAATATAATGAAACTGTTTGTTAGTAGTGAAGATAAATTAATCTCCCACATACGAGGTGGGAATATATCAAGAAGGATCCTCAAGTGTATCTTCCATGTAAGGTTCATCATTAGAATATATATTAAAAAAAAACTTCATCCATTTTACTAACTTAATTTATAATTTTAATGTACTCTGTGCTTTATAATATTAATTCTGATGAAAAATAAAATGTGAATTTGCTTCAAATAATGTAGTTCCTTTGAAATAAATTGTTAAATTACACTATTATATCACTATATTTTAAGATGGTCAAAAAGGAATATTCAATGACATTTGGTACTTCATTTAGAAGTGTCTATTAACCCTCCACACCTAACAAAAAAGTAGGGGCTCCAGGATTAATTGCATTATATTTTCCCAATTATTAACAGATGTATTTTAAAATCAGTTAGTTTTGGTGCATGAGAAATTCTCATGCCCCCTCTTTTCCTACAGACAGAGCCCAAATCAATTCAGTATATAAAGAATATTAAATCTTGAGCATATTAAATCAGTGCCTGAAAATTTGTCTATGATACTTTATCCTACTAATCTGATTGTGGTAGCATTAATATCTTGTAAAATCAGCCACTAGATGGCTCCAATCTCCACACCCGTGTTTCCCAATCTTGGTAACTTGAAGATGTGTTCAACTCCAAGGATTCCCTCACTAGCCATGCTGAGTTGAAGACCACACATTTTCAAATTGCCAATCTTAAGAAGCACCGCTCCAGACATTCAGAAGTTAAGGGCCACTTGAAGAGTCTAGTTACCATCTTTGCAATATTATTTGATTTGGCCATGTAGCTAGATTTGGTTTGTTTAAATTATGGTGCACATTGTTCATGAAGTATGCAAAGGAACAATGGTGAACATTTGCAACATGAATGCTTATACAGTAATACCAGATTAGTATCATTAAAATTATATTACTCTTTCTCAGGACTTTGAACAAAATGGCACTGGGAACCTGCTGGAGTTCCAGAAAAATGCAGTTGAGCATGTTAGAGGATTAGGGTAGGCTAACATTGGGAATTAAAAGCTTTTTTAGGTCTTCTGGCTGTGGGAGGAAATCTACACATTATCTGTGATTCTACAACTTTCTCAAAAAGAAGAATAGGTTGAATACAGAGGTGTGTAAATGTACCATTGAGTTTCAGAAGAAAAAAAATGCTGTTTCAAAGGTACAAGGAACCAGATGTTTTTGTTTGCTTGTTTTTTGTTTGATTTGGCACATGCACTAGCTGCCAGCTTTTGTTACCATCATGCATCACATCCAGAGTTGACATGAGATACAGTCCAATGTGGTTAGACTCTGGAACGTTCCATCAATAATAAATGATGTTGTGTACTAAATAGATGCTGGCCATTGATGTTTCTTTCCTGCTTAATTCAGAAAACAGAATCTTTCACTGATTTAATGCATTAATGATATGTCAATTATATCTGTAGCTTATCTATTTTTTTCTGTTTTAAGAAATGTTATTCTACTTTTTCCTGATAGGTTATAGGTTATATTGAAGAGAATCAAATCTTCAGATAAAAAATCCTTGTGTTTCAATCTCTACTGGTGCCTTGGTTCAATAATCTATCATTATTGTGTTTTATATATTTTATACATTACTGAAGGACAAAGATTTATTACACTGAGCACAGCGGGGTTAATTCACAGAACCACCCACTCATGAATGCTTTTTACAAAAATGTCACCAGCAGATGGTGGCATTTACACTTATGAGGATTTCATTGAGACCTTCTAATTTGGCATGTAATTAATGAGATTTACATGACACGTCTCACTCATTATGAAAGTACAGAATGTGTGAAGGCAAATGCAAAAGAAGATGATACGTGAATGGACAGATCTAGCACAGTGTGTGTGTGTGTGTGTGTGTGTGTGTGTGTGTGTTGAATAGGAAACAGGGCAAGGTATTATTTGATATGGGTGGCACTAGTACCTATGAAGTTTGCTTTTTGGCATCCTGTGTATGTGTCTAGAAATAAGGACTTACATCTCTACTCACAAGGCAGGCATGAACTAGGCTGGAGACACAGCTAAGAACTATGTCTTTATGAATGATGACCAATACAGATAGTTGGTAGTGACTAAAGAGGCTTGTATAAAAATTGCACCCCTTGGTCTTTCAAATCCCGCTCATGCTTTTCCAATGCTTCCCTCTACTTGATGGAGTCTTGGTCTTCCTTTTCTCATATGCTCTCATTGCTCATTTACATTCCTACTCAGAGAATTGTTGGCTGTTAGTGGAACCCTGGCAGCCCCATACTTTTTCCATCACCATCACCACCACCAACCATGCTACTCAAGTCCCTTAAAGCCCCTCTACTCCATTCCATTCCACTTTCTCAAATTCTTCTTCCATTCTCCTCCCTCACTAAATAATCCCTTTTTTTTTCTTGCCCTTCCAGAGGCCCCACTTGATCTCACTGTATTTCTAAGTGGAAGAGCTGTCTTCTACCCAGCAAGTCAGGATACGCAAGCAAAATCACTGGTGCAGGAGGATAAAACCGTGTGTGTGTGTGTGTGTGTGAGTGTGTGTGTGTGTGTGTGTGTGTGTTTGATGAAGAAATTAAGGTGTAGTACTGGCACTAGACTCAGGCTCTAACCCATTTTCAGCCACTGAATCCCACTGGGGGACAAGGCGCCATTCAGTTATCTCAGTCCAATTGATCTCAGAGTTGTTTTGATAAAAAACAGGAAGAGAAAATATTTAGCTATGATGCCTTTAGCTCCTGAATAACAGGTGGGACATAAATCACTAACTAAAAAAATAAGCCAATCCACCTATTATGCAGTTCAAGCATGGGACAAAAATAGTAACCACTGATGGGGTGGTTGAAAAACCTTCCAGTGTGCCCTTAAACAATGGGCCTCAAAGTCTTAATTAATGTTAAATGCCAAAGAGCACAGATACCAGACATTTAGCAGTCAACTCAAGAAAAGAGAAGTAGATGAACTTTTCTAGTGAACAGCATCAAATAAAATATATTCCTAAAAGAGATCATTAGAAAAAGTCTGCCTTTCATAGATGAAACCTAAGTTTATTTTGCAAACTGAAAAGTGTATGTTTATAGTTATTTTCAGCCAAATACATTGTAGAAGAACTAATAAGTGAGAATTCTAATTGCCATACCATTAGTTTTCTCAAATATTTATTCAAAGCATTTCTCAGTTTTCTTCTTCCTTACTCATAACTGATATCCCATTTGTTTTGCACAATCCAGATAGTTAATAGACCAATCAAATATAATGAGATGACATAGCACGACTATAAACAGCTGGTTTGTAAAATGAAGTTCTCCACTGTTTTTCCTCTATTTTGGAAAAGTCAGAGAAAGCTTGTAGAGCTCAAATCTGGAGCCTGTGCTTTCTCCCTGGGCCTTAGCTGTACAGAAGAAAATGATCTGTACTTGTTAAAGCTGTGTGTGTGTGTGTGTGTGTGTGTGTGTGTAGATTAACACTATCAAAATTTATGCTGAATGACTGTAGTGGAAATTTATTTCTGCAAATGTGGCCATAAAGCCAAAATTAATAGCTTTTAACAAATGAAAATGCAGATAATTGCTGACAGTGGAATAATTTATTTCATAGTGCCATGAACTGCCATTAACCTCTTTCACCCTTCATCCACCAAGGAAGGAAGGAAATGCTGCAGGCCACATATCACTTTATTTTAAAGTACCCTACCATAACCATCTGTAGGTCATTTCTCTTTTCTCCATTCCCTTGTCCACCACCTGTCTCACAGGCAAAGAAGCTATCTTCGAATTGACCACATGGAGGGAAGTTTCTGATGCTAAATAATGAAAGGCATTAAAAAAGTGATTACATAAATAAGGTGTTGCAGACTGATGACAATTGAATTGACGTCTATTCATAAAATCAGTGCAGTTTTTTAAGCATCAGAATTGTCTTAAAATTAATTCACTGGAACAATATTTAGCCAAATGTTGCTGAAGTGCTGTATCAGTCTTGTTTTCTAAGCATTCCCCTTACATTCTTGTTCACAGGCAACTCGGAGTATAAAATTTACATGTGAATAAAGAGGCAGGAGCTGTACCGGTCACCCCAAACTTATAGCCTCTTAGCTGGCAAGGATGTGCACAATCAGTGATATTCTATATTTTAAAGTGATCTGTACAAGTGAGTAAGCGTTTAGTTTAGTTTAGTTTAGTTTAGTTTAGTTTAGTTTAGTTTAGTTTAGTTTAGTTTAGTTTAGTTTAGTTTAGTTTAGTTTAGTGTCTTTGGGCAATGATGTTATCCCTTTGGAGTGCTGTCCTATCTGCCTCTGTGCAATTGGCAAACCATACACAGATGCACTAAGTTAAAATACTCTCTATGGTGCAGCAATAGAAGGCCACCAGCAGTTTTTCATTCAGTTGTTGTTTCCCGAGAAGTCTCAGGTAGTATAATCTCTGCTGGGCCCTTTTGACCAGTGCTGCAATGTGAGTGCCCCAGGTCAGGTCCTCCTTTATGATAACACCCATAAACTTAAAACTGGCCACTTGATCCACTAAGTCTCCATTGATAAGCAAGGGCTGGATGTCTGATCTATTCCTTCAATATTTGTGATCTGTGTGAAGAGGACACTCATAAAACAGGTTTGCCAATCAGATGGAAAATTCTACTCCAGCCAATAACCCACCCTTCCAATTTCCAATTTACTATTTCATATCTCATATACATGAGAAAAGTGGATGGGGACATGAAAAAAAATGGAAAACTTGACATGCTGTGTGCTATTTTTATGTTCTCCTCAATCAATTACTTATTATAGTTTCTCAGCAATCCAAAATCCATTTAACTGGAATGCTAAAACCAGTGAGATTTACATTTGAGAAGACTTGGACAGAATTAAGACATTTCTTCCATGCACTTTTCATCTTTTATGTTTCAGACTAAGAACTTCTTGCTGTGTGTGGAATCTAAAGAATGACTCTAAGGAATTATTTTTATGAATGGTTCTTGGTGTGGTACATGAGGCAAAAGCCATTATTGCTTAACACTATGGAAACCCTTGGAAATAATCCATACCCTGCTTTACACAATGCAGCAAAATTAATTACTGCCTACAACTATTTCATAGAATCATCTTTAAAGCTTGGCTTTAAAGTTTCCTAAGCACCTTTTGCATTTTATATATTCATGCCATCAAGTGCTTGCAATAACTATTGAGCAAGTACAAAACCTTCAAATTAATCAGACCAAATTGGATTATTGCTTAAACTTTTTTTTACAAGATATTCTGGTCCAGATCTTAAAGTTTTGAAATATTGAATTTTTGACTGTGGTATGTGGTTCAAGTTGAATTATCTGAATCTCAAAAAAAATGTGAATCACTGGGAAATAGTGAAACTTATAAATTGGTTTCAGGGGAGCCCCATTTTAGTTATGGATTTATCAAAGTACTTATTGATTTGTTTTGATTTGGCACTGCCCAACTCCAGAGCAATTCTAGGCAGTTCACATTATAATGAATAGAAAAACAAATGAGGACAAAGGGGAACTGCATTTTAAACTTCCTCGCAGATCCTTGCCAGTTAAGGGACTAAAAGTCTGGGTTGCTTTGTTTTGTCTGGATTGAAATTACACATGGCAGGTCTTTTAGAAAGGTTTAAACCATTAATAAATAATATCCTTGATGCAAATTATGGCATGGCAACAAGCTGAGGATCCTCTGTAGGTGATGGAAAATTTGATCAATTTGTTAAAGAGATGAAAGAGCTGCTAAATAATTTTTGAGACATGTTAAAAGGCTTGGAGAAAGATGAAGAGGCTAACATAACTTTGGAATGTGCTGGTTATAAAGTTTGCCCCAGAGAATGACTCAGACAAAAGGAACAATTCCAATGAACTGCTTAGCAAATGCTTCACAGTATTTATAGCTGTCAACTGAGAGACTTTCATCAAGGCAAAAAAGAAAGACATTTTATGTCCATTTGAGGGTGGGGTATTATTCTTGCAATGGTAACCCTTGCAAAATGAGTCCCTCAGGATCATAAATCCATTGAACACCTGCTTAGATGCACTGATTGTCCTGATTAACACCTCTAAAAATTGAAGATGTGTTAGGAGAAGAGTAAAGAAAAACAATAGCTGTAGTAACTGATAATAATCTGAAGATGTTCAGAAGGAGTATCTTCCTTGTGTGATATTTTTGAGGAAAATAGTTTATGACAAGCAATTCTGTGAAGTTATATTAGGGCTGTGCAGGTGCATAATTCTTGGATGTGATCATAATGAGGAGCTTCAGTTATTTAAGCAAATTATTGCTCAACCATCCACTCCATGTTCTAAGTATGTCCAAGGCTTCGTAACCTTTGTTCTAGTTTATCATCGTTATGTATGGATTGCAAACACATTCAGAAATCAGCTCCTAATTCAGCAATGGGCATAGTAGACAGCGTAATTAAGTTTGTGCTTATCCCCTGGGGCTGAAATACAGTTTCTCCAGGAATTACCAAGTGCCAGTAATGTGTCTTTGCCAATTTGCAGCCAGTGCTGTGTCTACTACAGTATATCACTATCCTGAGCCAGCTCTCAATAGTAGAAATATGCTTAGTTTTCCAATGCAGTTATATTATCTCAAAATAAAGCTATAAAAATAACTTTAACATTTTAAAATATGGAAACGACTCCTCCAATCGGTTGTGAACAGCTACCACAACAATGATTTGAAAAATTTTACAGCAGTCCTTTGCAGCATATATACTGTGCTTCTATGCACACAGCGGCATCACTATTCAGTGTGTGTGATGCACTTCAACTGCACTTCCGCCTTTTATTTCTTTATTTCTTTGTTAAATTTATTTGCTGCCTATCTCACCATGAGGTACTCTATGTGGCCTACAGCAATAAAAATGAGGAAATGAAAAGAGTGTAAACTTTATCTTCCTAGGCTAAAAATCCATAAAGTAGCCATGAAATAAAAATCTTTAAGGTGGGGCAATGACATAGGAGGAGAACTATGTTAGTCGAAGGTGGCAAAAATTCATGAGAAGTTTGGTGGAACCTTTTCTTACCATAAAAATGTATTAAAAGTCATAAGTTTTCATGAATCCCAGTTTATTTCAATCAGCTACAAAGATTGGCCACAGCTTGCAATAATTTAATAGTCAGAAAAGGTGCTACTACACTCTTCTTCAATTTGGGGAAGAAAGGCTATGGCATCTAGACAAAATATTAAAGTGGAAAGATATTATAAAAATAGCAAAGGAATATGTTATAAAAGCTATACACTTTTCAGAGTAACATGTTGCTGTGAAAGCTAGTGCATTAGAAGGCTGAACCACTTCAACAAAATGTTGCCTTTTAATTGTGTGCTGGATAAAATTGTGGATGACATACAAAATTACAAGAAGAATAATTCAGAACAATATCATATAAAACCAGACTTCTCACTAGAAACATTAATAATAAAGCAATGCCTAACTATTTTAGACACATAATGAGGGGCAAGAGTCACTAGACTATACACTGATGCTTGAAAAAATTGACGGCAGTTGTACTACTGAAGGCATAGTAGCTAAATCGTTGCTGAACATACAAAAAGGATCTTTCAAAAATTTTAAAAAGCATGTTACCAACATAAAATCCTAGTTAAAACATATCCATCAAATCACAGTGTCAAATATGACTGAATAACTGAACAATACCAATGCAGTTTGTTGTTCCAACCTACACAACTGAGTTTATGTATAACAGAATAACACAGTTGGAAGGTACCTTAGAGGTCTTCTAGTCCAATCCCCTGCTCATTCAGGAGACTCTATACAATTTCTGACAATTGGTTGTCCAATGTCTTCTTAAAGACTCCAATGATGGAGCATCCACAACTTCTGAAGGCAACCTGATCCATTAGCTGATTGTTCTCACTGTCAGGAAATTTCTCCTTAGCTCTAGGTTGGATCTCTCCTTGATCCATTTGTATATTCAAATAAAATAATGCAGAGAGTATTCTTAAATACCACATGCAGAATAGCCCAAAGCACAGACTCTGCTAGAGAGAAGTTCCCTATGGATGAACTCGAGCATGAGTCCGAAATCTCAGAAGACTAAATTTCTGGTCCTGGTGACCAACACAGATTGGATCCTGCAACATTATCCCGAGACACATATATTCACCTTCATTTGTAAGGGAATATTGCTGTATATGGACTGAATAAAATGTAAAAACCATAAAATTTGGCTTCTACATGAATCTTATATCAAATTTCTTTTGATTTAACATCATTTTGGTTCGCATCCTTGCTACTTCCAGTTCAGTTCCTCAACCCTGTCATCTCAAACTATCTTCTTTCTTCATTTGTGTAAGAACAGCAGTTCTAAAGCCTACATACATACACAGCCAGATATGATGTTATTACGATGTTATGACATTATAATGTTATGTTGTTTATGTTGTGTTATGTTCTGATGTGACGTGACATGATGTTACATTATGTTACATTATGTTAATCTATTGGCCACCCAATTCCAGTGGACGCTGAATTGCAAGAAGCACTGTGAAAACTACTATCTCCCATTCATCCCATGACTCTTCTTCACATCTCCAATGTGTCACACAGACTAACAAATGTGAAGGGCATGAGGTAAAACAGAAGGCAGTAATCAGTAACTGAATGGAATGGCAGTGCTGTCAGACAGGTGTTAGTCTGAGGTAGCCTGTGGAGAAAGTAAAATAATACAGTAATGATCAAGATAATATAGCCATCCACTAAAATAATGAAAATTTTAAACAGCGTGGCCACCCAAAACCTCTTGTCAGAAGACCTGTTCTGCACTTTTTGGTGAAATAATTGATAACACACATCTGGTAGAACCCTTTTCTGATTGAAATTGATTTTTTGGAACAGTGGTCCTTCCACAAGCAATTTGGTACTTAGATACCAGCTGCTGTGTCTATGACTAGAAGAAGCAGGACAGCAGATGTGAAAATGATGGGATATTGTCAGTTTCTTCATTCTTTTCAGCAGAAGACCAGTGCCAGGCTTGAGTTTTTAATTTATTTTCTTTCCCCTTTGTTAGGAGTGGGTATCAATAAATTTTTCTGTGGCAAGACCAATAATAGGGTCCTGGAACAATGAATGTTGCTGTATATTCTCAGCATTTCTAAGCCAACAAAAATAATGGATTATTTTCAAACTGTTTTTGAGAAATTATATTCATTTGGGAAGATCTGTATTTTTTTTACTGAACTGTTAAATCACAATTCAGGAGAAGCTCCAGGTTGGCAAAACATAATAAATATTTCTGGATCAGTTTTAAATCATATCTAATGTAGAATACAACTTTCTGTATGTTGATACAGTTCCTTTCAGGCAGATGAGAAAGGAAATAGTAGACAATACAACCACAATGCCTTCACCTGCAGGGACATGCAGTCACTAGAGGCAGGGGAGGCGGGGCCTCACCAGTCTCCTGAGGGAAAGGAAGAATTTTAAATATTTTTTTTTTAAATAATTAAAGCCAAGGTAGTTGCTACCAGATTCAAAGTCACAGTGGCTTGGTGTCTGCTCTCAGTGTTAATTATGGGAGGAGGCCAGAGAACTCGGGGCCTCTTTTGCCTAAGGAATTGTTTGCCTTTTAAAAGTTAAGGAGGAGTTAAAAACCGAACACTTTCATATGCAAAAGAGGCACTGATTCTCCCGCCTCCTGATCGGGGAGCAGCGAATCATGCCTTATGAGCACGCTTACGTTGAGCACGCTTACGTTGGGCGGACAAGAGGAGAGTTGAGAGAGTTTCCACAGCTGGAAAAGGTGGATCAGATGGAGGGAGGGGGGGTTCAAATTTATTGTAATTTAATTTGTAATTTGTAATTTAATAAAAAAAATTATGTTTTATTGTGAGGTTTGTGTGTGTGTTTTTTTTTTCTTTCTTCACAGCGGTGGGGTCGGAGGAGGCAGGGGGGCGAGGCGGCGGAGCACGGAAGCAGCAGGGACGTTCTCGCCGCTGTGTTTCAACAGGCCAGGTGTCTCGCATTTATGTCCGCCATAAACGCGAGACACCTGGCCTGTTGGACACAGTGGTGGTGGTGGGAGGAATTGGCTGGGTGGGCTGGCTGGCTGGGGAGGGGAGACCCCTTTAAAGCCCAGCACCGAGCAGGGAGGAGGAGGAGGAGAGTGGTGAGTCCAGGCAGGGAGCAGGTCGGGCATGCTGGCTGCAGGCCGGGGCATCAGGATTGTTTGTCGGAGGAGGCGGGGGTGGGGGCAAGGTGGTGGAACGCGACGGCGGCGAGAAGGAGGAGGAGGAGAAGAGCAGTGAGGAGGAGAAGAGCGGTGAGGAGGAGAAGAGCGGTGAGTCCAGGCTCGGTGCTGGGCTGGCTGCAGGCCGGGGCATCAGGATTGTTTGTCGGAGGAGGCAGGGGGGGCAAGGCGGTGGAGCGCGACGGTGGCGAGAAGCATCTCAGATGGAGCCGGGACACCCAGGGAGCAGGTTGGGCGAGGGGTCGAGCCCTTTCTGCTGGCTGCAGGCCGGGGCAGCAGGATTGTTCATCGGAGGAGGCGGGGCGCAAGGCGGTGGAGTGCGACGGCGGTGAGAAGCAACACCCCCGCCACTGTGTCCGACAGGCGTCTCGCGTTTATGTCCACCATAAATGCGAGACGCCTGTCGGACACAGTGCCGTGGACGTTGCTTCTCGTCGCTGCTGCGGTCTTGCCTCACCAACGGTAACCGTCACCGCACGTCACTGTTCACCTGTGTGTCTTATGTTCTCCTAGTTCAAATTCCTTTCACTGTTATACTAAACTCTAGTTACCATATTTTTCAGCGTACTTTTCCCACCTAAAAGAGGGTGAAAAGTTGGGTGTGTCTTCTACACTGAATGTAGCCCTGACCACCCACCGCCCCCCACCCTTTGGCCTCTGCCTCCCAGCAATTTGCCTCCTTGCAGCAAACAGCAAACAGCCTGCTTCAGTTTCAGCTTCAGCACAGCCTGATTAGCACAAGTAGCTGATTGTTGGCTGGATCAGCCTCCCAACTATCACCTGTTACAGGCTGCAACAGCTGTTGCCGTTGCCTATTGCCACCTCCATGCACCCCATTTTTGGCCTCCGCATCCCATTTTTGGCGTCCACGTGCCCCATTTTCCGCCATTCCGATCCCCGCTGCCTGGAAGGGGTGGAAAATGGGGCATAAGGAGGCAAAAAATGGGGCATGCGGAGACTGAAAATGGAGTGCGCGGAGGCGGCAATAGGATATGGCAATCCCTGTGGCCTGAAACAATCCAACTGACAATCAGCTGCTTGTGCTAATCTGGCCGTGTTGAAACTGAAACTGAAATGGGCAGTTTGCTGCAAGGAGGCAAATTGCTGGGAGGCAGAGGTAGAAGCAGATTTTTTTTTCTTGTTTTCCTCTCCAAAAGCTAGGTGCTTGTTATACATCGGAGCATCTTATACTCCGAAAAATATGGTATAACCTATAGCAAGCCAAAAAGGGGGGGGATGAGGTATCAGAAAAAGAGTCACAAATGCATTGCCTCTTACTTTTTCCAGACTTATAAAAAGAACTTAGCAATTACTCTTAAATATTGAATTGGAGTTGAATTAATATGTCCAGGTATTCCTCATTTAGATACAAAAACTTGGAATAGTAACTCATTAAGCGAAGCAGTTGCTAAGTGAATCTGTAGCTGCACTTACAATCTTACTTCATTTTTCCTTTTCTTGCAGATCTGTGAAGGTCATAAAAGTTGCAGAGCTACTTTTTCATCACCTTTGTAACTCCAAACTTTACTAAAATGAGTCATTTTCTAAACAAGGTGTACTTATTTAAAGACAATGATTACACATGCAAAAAATATAAACCAGGATATCTCTTTATCAACACACACACAAACAGATATCACAAGGTCTACAATGATTTTACCTCCTTTTTTTTGCATTTGTGCCTTTGGTTGTATTTAAGGATGTGGTAGATGTGTTAAAGAAATTTTAAGGTTAGTTTCCCAACATATTGTCCTGTTTCCTAAAGCAAAAACTTCAATGGGCATCAGAGAAATATAGTCCATTAAGCAGCTGCTAGAATGAAGATAATGGGGCAAAATTTGGTTGTCTCATGGCTTTGTTTACTTCCATTCAATTATGTCCAATTCTCAGAGCCTACCTGGAGAAATCCCTACAATTTTCTTGGCAAGAAAATTTTCATGAGTGGCTTGCCATTCCCTCCTTTCTAGGCCTGAGAGAGGACTGGCCCATAGTCATGCAGCTGGTTTCATACCCAGACAGGACTAGAACTTCCAGTTTTTAGCCTGATGTTTTAACCACTACCCCAAACTGGTTCTCGTGCCTTGTGGCTTATCATTTACATAAATGCTGATGTGTGGTTTAAAGTGTTAAACAAGAAACTTCCACCCCACCCTTTGTGAGAAGTGAATTCAAATGTGTTTGATATCCACAGACAGTTGGGCAACAGCTGGGGTTTCATTAAAAATCCTATGTATGACCCAGAGCGGCATTAACTTCGAAAGGTTTCCGGGAGCTGCAGGCAGCGGGAGCAGATGGGATAAATCATCATCTCCAGACAGTCAACAGGGGAACCTCAGGCCACATGCTTGAATTTTTCTCAATGAACTGCATACAAGTGAAGCATTCAGTCCATGTGACTGCAGCTGCTCTGTCCTGAGGGAAGAGCGAGGCTTTTGATTGGGCAGGCACTTTCACAGGTTATTAACAGGTCATGCTGTGACATTAGTAGGCCGGAAACATCCCATCTCCCAGGAGGCTGAACAAAAGCAGGAGAGAGTTCCTGCTCATAATTCAACCACAGTTCAGTGCTTACAGATTACTCCACATAATCTTGGCAACGACATAGGCTCACCAACCAAGGTGCTGCTATCAGATTTCTTTCTTTCTGCTTCTTTCCATTAGGATTGCCAAGAAGGGCTCTTTTTACATTTGGTTTCTTATAAAGCTCAAAAGGAGGAGCGGCCATTTCTTTGGAGCATTTCAGTATCAACTGCAGAGACAAAGAGAATACCGAGGCCTCCTTTGAAACTGCTTTTCTCTATTCATAGTATCTTGTTCTCCGTTTTTCTCTTCAATTGCCCAGAGGCACATGAACCATTGAACCAAATTCAACAATTGTACACCGACGTTTTATCTTTCTTTTGTTAAGCAAAAATTTCTTGGTCAAAAAAAAAAGTCCAGGCGACAGGGTCACAGTGCTTATTGTGTCGATGTCACTCTCGTATGCATGCCATTGTCATGGTTTTGACTTGACTAGAAAAGGTTCTAAATTACCATGAGGGTGTCACGTGGAACAATACACTTAGATTTGATCAAGGAATTTTATGGCCTTCATTAAGAGTTCCAGATAAAAAGGCTGGCTGGCAGGCAGGCAGATAAATAGGCAGATAGGCAGATGATAGAAAGATGGAGAGGAAGAGGGAGAGAGGGAGAGAGAGTGGGGAAGGCAGAGAGAGAGGGGGAGGGAGGCATGGGGATAGATGAACCAAACTAAGGCAGGTTTCTTCAGATATTTATGGCCAGGCTAAGACTAGATGAAACTCAGCCTACTTTAGCCTTCCCAATGTAATGGCATAAAGAAGACTCATGTCCTAACCAACATTTTGTCTCACAAATCAAAGCTTGCAAAGACTGTCCTAGTTACACAAGGTTCATAACCTGGAGGAGGGGGCAGGGGGGAGTGAATGTAGCTTCAGCCTGTAGAAAGATTAATAATAAGAAACTTGATAGTTTCTAGAAGTTTCAGGCTAAAATTTCCATTTGCTCCAATTATTGAAAAGTAGTGAAAGTTGTAATAAAAAAGAACCACATAAGCTTATTTATTTCTGCTTTAGAAAAATAATCTCAATAGAAGCAATAAATTTCCCTGTGTTTTATTATGTAATTGAATGGATTTGGTAGCTGATCCAAAACAAACAAAGCTCCCATATACAGAAGGAAAAAGTGGTTTTTCATGCTATCTTTCCACATTTCTTGGTATTCAGAATGTAGTGTTAAATCGGAAATGTTTCTGTTTTAAAATTCTTGTTACATCCATGAACATCATTATACGGAAAAATAAATTTACGTTTTCTTAGGCACTAAAGCAGAACATGCGATTAGAAAACTGAACCCATGTTCTACCGCAATACAGACAAATCCTTTCCAAAGATCATACAGAACAACCTTCTGGAATGTGAAAATAAGCAGATGGGTTGAGAGTTCCTTTCCAGACTTCCGTTTAAACAGTAAAAAGAATGCCGGAGCTATAGAAGCAGTGACACAAATCAACCATCTGTTGCAAAAGTTAGACTCCAAGGCATCCAATTCTACATTCTCCTAGAGAACAAAGACTAGCTCAGGCTATATAAGGCTGAACATGGGGAACTGCTGTTAGAAACATGTATCAAATAAATGTCTGCTTGGCATAAAATATATACTTCGTATTCTGTCCTAAATGTTGGGGATTTATAAGGCTGCATTTTGAAGGGAACAGTTCAACAAACCTGCCATGTAAGTAAGGACCTCACACATATTATTTCATTAGCAACAAAACAGATTTTCTATATTCCCAGTGGCAATTGAACAAACCCTTATTGCTGAGGATATTGTGAAACAAAAGTAGTGTTTCTGAAAACAAATCACCACGTGGAAAAGAAAAAGAAAGAGATCCAGTTGCATCGAATTTGAAAATTACTATCATGTCCCTTTAAATTATTTCAACAATTCATATGCTGTCAATTGCATTTCCTGAATTTCAAAGAATATCCAAGCTGATGGAATTTGGCCTAAATATATTTTAATGGCCCTACCTACTTTCTGCTTTTACTGCTTATCTCTTCACCTAAGTTTGGTTGATTTGCCTGAAAAGGTAAATGCTCTTTCCTTTTGCTTCCTCTGCTTACTCAATCAGGGAGAGTTGAGAGAAAGGAGGAAATAGCAGGGAAGAGGACTCACAAACTCCAGTTTCCCTTTCCACAAATCTCTACCTCATAACTTTTCACTGCTTCTCACTTATGGTCCCTTTTTCTTTTTCTCATTCACCACTATTTTAATGTCACAAATACACTTTTTTTTCTTTCTAATACTTTTTAAACCAAAAAATGGGTAAGCTATATATAACAAAGTTGCAATCAAACCCAACATCTTGGCTCTCCAATTGTTCATGCCTACTGATACCTACTTATTAGACATTTGAGATCAAGATTTAAAACAATAGCCCTGTGGGTCAATCACCTCTATCCCCAGAGAAGAGCCCAAACATCCATTTTTAAAGTTTAAATGTTAAAAAAAATCATAACTTTCACCTTCCCACAGTAGATTTCTTTCCAATCTTTTGACCATCCACTTGCTTCCTCAGCATCACAGGCAGGGGCTCATTATGCCTGGAGAATGTGCCCCCTTGCCCTGGTTTTTGTAAGCTTTCAGAGCCCTGGGGTGGGTTCTTAGAAGATTCTGTAACAACAATAACTCTTTGTCAGCACAGTGAGCAGGATGAATGCATCGTGATCTCAGAGGGAACAAGCAAATGTCAGTCATAAAACATTGTGCAAAAAAAGAAAACATTGCCTAATTTTTAAAAAAATCCCAGTTCTTGGTTAACTCTTCTGTAGAGGAGATAAATAAAGGTAAGGGTAAAGGTTCCTTTCCCACATATGTGCTAGTCATTCCTGACTCTAGGGGCAGTGCTCATCTCTGTTTCAAAGCCGAAGGGCCAGCACTGTCTGAAGACATTATCGTGGTCATGTGGCCGGCATGACTTAAACACTGAAGGCACACGGAATACTGTTACCATCTCACCAAAGATGGTTCTTATTTTTCTACTTGCATTTTTTACATGCTTTCGAATTGCTAGGCTGGCAGAAGCTGGGCAAGTAACAGGAGCTCATTCCATTACGCGGCATTAGGGATTCGAACTGCTGACCTTTCTGATCAACAAGTTCAGCATCTTAGCCACTGAGCCATCGCATCCCAGCAGAGAAACACAACAGCCAATATTCTATTTTAAGTAAAACAGAGCTCATTCAAGAAAAGATAGTTTGGTCTAGGAGAATCAGTTAGTTTAGTGATTAAGGTACCCAACAGAAAGCAAGATATTGTGAGTTCTAGTCTCATCTTAGCTCTCAGGCCAATTCACTTCACAGGATTGTTGTTGTGGGGAAAATAAAGGAGGAATGTGTGCTGCATGGCGGGGACTTTAGGGCTGGCCATTACCGGGGAAGGAGGGTTCGCTACGTCACAGAGATCCCTCCTTCCGGCCCTATGAGTCCCACTCCGAGGCCAGATGGCGCGGGTAATCAGGACCCTGGCCTCAGGCTGTTGTCGCTAAATGCCAGGTCTGTTGTTCACAAGGCTCCCCTCGTCCGGGACTTAATTTTAGACGAGAGGGCAGACCTGGCATGTATTACTGAAACCTGGCAGGGCACAGAAGGAGGAGTCCCCCTTGTAGAGATGTGCCCAGAAGGATTTCAGGTGCTTCATCAGCCGAGAGCCCAGGGAAGGGGTGGCGGTGTGGCTGTTGTTATCCGGGAGTCTCTAGTACCTCGTAGGGTCCCTGCTCCGGAGCTTGTCAGGTGTGAGACTCTGCTGGTGAAGTTGGACCTCAAGGGTCAAGTGGGTCTGCTGCTAACGTACCTGCCTCCCAACTGCGTTGCAGCAGCCCTCCCCTCGCTCCTCGAGTCAGTAGCCGAGCTGGCAATTGAGTTCCCCAGGCTTATGGTTCTGGGGGACTTCAATTTGCCATCGCTCGGTGAACACTCTGATGGGGCACAGGAGTTCATGGCTTCCATGACAGCCATGGGCTTGACCCAGGTAATTCGGGGCCCAACCCACTCAGCGGGTCACATGCTCGACCTCGTATTTCT
Organism: Thamnophis elegans; assembly: GCF_009769535.1. Classification (NCBI taxonomy): domain Eukaryota; kingdom Metazoa; phylum Chordata; class Lepidosauria; order Squamata; family Natricidae; genus Thamnophis; species Thamnophis elegans. The sequence continues at coordinate 39,741,365 of NC_045547.1, read as the reverse complement.
CTTGGAGCAGTGGATGTGTGATCTTGGTCTGAGGGGTAATGAGACCATACCCCTGTCGTGGTCAGACCACTGCCTACTGAGGCTTGACTTCCGGAGGCCAAACCCCCACCGTAGGGAGGAGGAACCGACCAGGTGGTTCCGCCCCAGGCGACTGATGGACCCTTTGAGGTTCCAGACGGAGCTTGGGGTTATTCCTGATTCTCTCACCCACAGTTCGGCGGAGACTCTGGCTGCTGCCTGGTACTCGGCGGCATCGGAGTCTCTCGACCGGATTGCGCCACTACGGCCCCTCCGGGTCAGCGGATCCCGGAGACCTCCTTGGTTCACCGAGGAGCTCCGGGAGAAGAAGCACAGGAGGAGACGCCTAGAGCACTTGTGGAGGTCCGATAAGTCCGAGTCGAACCGAGCACTCCTAACAACTTGCACCAAGGATTACATCAGGGCACTTAGGGCAGCAAAAAGATCTCATATTGCCACCTTGGTTGCGTCCGCTGAGTCCCGCCCAGCCGCCCTGTTTAGGATTACCCGTTCCCTCCTAAATAGGAGGGATACGGGGGAACCCTTGCAGGGTAGAGCTGAGGATTATGCCCAATTCTTAGTGGACAAAGTTGCTCGGTTTCGGTCGGACTTGGACTCCACCGCTGCAGATCCAGCCGGGACACAAGAGGATCACTTGGCAAGCCATCTCTGGGTTGAGTTTCAGGATGTTGCCTCTGGGGATGTGGACAAGGCCATTCGAGCTGTGAGTGCCTCCACCTGTATTCTGGACCCGTGTCCCTCCTGGCTGGTTGCCAACAGCAGTGAGGTGACACGTGGCTGGATCCAGGCGGTCGTAACCGCCTCCCTTCGGGAGGGGCACTTCCCCGCCGCACTTAAAACGGCGGTGGTGAGACCCCTCCTGAAGAAACCATCCTTGGATCCAGCCATTTTAAATAACTACCGTCCTGTCTCCAACCTTCCCTTTGTTGGGAAGGTTGTTGAGAAGGTGGTGGCCTTCCAGCTTCAACGGGCCTTGGAGGAAGCTAGCTACCTTGACCCCTTCCAGTCTGGCTTCAGACCTGGTTACAGCACAGAAACCGCTTTGGTCGCATTGACCGATGATCTCTGGAGGGCCAGAGATGGAGGCCATGCGTCCATCCTGGTTCTCCTTGACCTCTCGGCGGCTTTCGATACCATCGACCATGGTATCCTTCTGCGACGACTGCGGGAGGTGGGGGTGGGAGGCACTGTTTTGCAGTGGTTCTCCTCCTACCTCTCGGACAGGTCGCAGTCGGTGTTGGTCGGGGGGCAGAGATCGTCCCTGAGGCCCCTAAAATATGGGGTGCCGCAGGGTTCGGTCTTATCCCCCCTACTATTTAACATATACATGAAACCGCTGGGCGAGATCATTCGGAGGCATGGGATTAAATACCATCAATACGCGGATGATACGCAATTGTATCTGTCCGCCCCGTGCCAACTCAATGAAGCAGTGGACGTGATGAGCCAGGGTCTTGAGGCCGTTAAGAACTGGATGAGCGCTAACAAACTGGTACTCAACCCGGACAAGACCGAGTGGCTGTTGTGTTTCCCTCCCAACAATTTGGCTAATGTTCCATCTATCAGGCTGGGGGGTCAAATTTTATACCCCTCAGATAGGGTTCGTAACTTAGGAGTCCTCCTGGATCCACAGCTGACTCTCGACCATCATCTGTCGGCTGTGACCAGGGGGGCATTTGCCCAGGTTCGCCTGGTCCGCCAGTTATGACCCTACCTGAATCGGGAGGCTCTCACAACAGTCACTCGAGCCCTTGTGATCTCTAGGCTGGAATACTGCAATGTGCTCTACATGGGGCTGCCCTTGAAGTGCATCCGGCGGCTGCAGTTAGTTCAGAATGCGGCCGCGCGAGTGATAGTGGGCGCACCGCGGTTCGCCCACATAACACCCATCCTCCGCGAGCTGCACTGGCTACCTGTTGATCTCCGGGTGCGCTTCAGGGTGCTGTTGACCATCTTTAAAGCCCTTCATGGTAGTGGATCTGAGTACTTGAGAGACCGCCTTCTGCCGATTACCTCCCTCCGACCGATAAGATCGCACAGACTGGACCTCCTCCGAATCCCATCCGCCAGTCAATGTCGACTGGCGACTACACGGAGGAGAGCCTTTTCTGTTGCAGCTCCGACCCTGTGGAACGATCTCCCCGTCGAGATACGCACCCTCACCACCGTCCAGGCCTTCCGCGCAGCCCTTAAGACCTGGCTATCCCAACAGGCCTGGGGATAAGTCTCTAATTTGCCCCACCCGAGTGTTGAATGTTGAATGCAAGTTGTGTTTTTATTACTTTATTTATTTTGTTCACATATTGTTTGTTTTGAATTGCACCCCCTCCCTAATGATTGTAAGCCGCCCTGAGTCCCCTCAGGGAAATGGGCGGCCTATAAATCCTAATAAAATACTAAAAAAAAAAATGCATATATTCACTGCCTTGAGTTATTTGTAAGGTGGGTCATAAGTAGGTAGGTAGGTAGGTAGGTAGGTAGGTAGGTAGGTAGGTAGGTAGATAGATAGATAGATAGATAGATAGATAGATAGATAGATAGATAGATAGATAGATAGATGTCTAAAATAAAAAGTCATGAAAAGAAGAGAAACCCCTATAATTGACTAGGAGAGGGAAAAAGATCAGATTAAATAATAGTTTATTAGACATATTGTAGGCTGGTAAAATGATGGGTAGCTGGTGAAAGTTCCGTTTTCAAGAGCTTTTAATCAAATAGGACGTTTAAAATATCAGGGAAGAAATGAGGGGATAAAGGAAGGAAAACATGCAGTATTTATGTCTATATAGATGTATGGACTTACTGAACTAATCCATAATGTGATTTATTTGATTTTGTGTGAACACAGCTCTTGTTTCTGGTAACCATCATTTATAACTTAGCATGATGTAGGAACCCAACTATCCTGGGTTGTTAAGAAAAAGTTAACACAAACAAGGGAATTAGGATGGATCAAGACATTTTCAAACTTAACTTGAAAGAATAAAAAAGCAAAAGGACCCTGGGACCCCACTTTTTGAATTATTACCCAGCTGTTCAAGATGCTGTCTACTGGTCCTGTTTACTTTTGCCTTTTAGCTGAACAGGTGGGCATACCCCAGAAGCAAAGCACTGTGTGACAGCCATCCATCATTTTTATTTTCTAAGAATAACTCTGGGGTTTATGTTGGAATTGGAAGCATTTTTGAAACAAATATGATACTCAAGTGTGGTGTTTTCTCTGCAACATTCTACCTACTTTACTTTTAAGCTGAAACTATTTTTTACATGAAAGCTGGGTAGCATCCAGGAAAGACATAGTACGTCAGTGCTCCTAAATATGTAAAGACTTAGGAAACACTGTGTAACAACAGAATATAAAAGAGAAACAAATTTATCTTAGCCATTAATCACCATCTCATAAGCAAATCAGTACCATAAGATCTTGTGCTGAATTGCTTATGCATTTCTAAATGTATCTGTTTGTAGAATGGTTCAATCTGTGGGTTATTCCTTCTTTTTATACCTGGTAGAACAATTGCTTACAAACCTAAAACAAATCACAGAAGATTATTGAAATATTCAGTTCTAGGCATCTACATCAGTGGTGGGTTTCAAAATTTTTTGGAACATCTTCTGTAGATGTGGCCTGCTTTGTGGGAGTGGCTTGTTGCCCATGTGACCAGGTGGGAGTGACTTGCCACCTATGTGACTGGGTGGGAGTGGCTTGTCATCCATGTGACTGGGCGGGAGTGGCTTGCCGCCCATGTGACAGGGTGGAGTGGCCAAGACGATGTCACTGAATTCTTTGCCCCAATGGATAAACTAATAAGATTAAAATAAACAATAAAAGAGCTATTTACAGAAGGAAGATGACTGTCCTTGCCAGTCTTCAGTATCACTGACTCCAATGAATGGCCTGCACAAAGAAGAGACACAGAAATGAACTCTTCCATTGCATGCACTGCATTAGAATGAAACAAGCACACAAAACAATAAAGACAGCTACTTACAGAGGGAAGATTACTGCCTTCCAAGTCTTCTGCATACCACCACCTCACCATCTTGCTCCAATAACCTGCACAAAGAAAAGACACAGAAAGGAGGATTTTAATCACATGCACTGCATTAGGATGAAACAAGCACACAAAATAATAGAAAAGGAAGATTACTGTTCTTTTTTCCATCTTCTGCACCACCATCTCACCACCTTGCTCCAATAACCTGCACAAAACAGAGACACAGAAAGGAAGACTTTAATCGCATGCACTGCATTAGGATGAACAAGCACACAAAATAATAGAAAAGGAAGGTTACTGTCCTTTTGTGTGTTGAAGTCACCCACTGACCACCTTGCTCCAATGAAGGGCCTGCACAAAGAGATACAGAAAGGAAGACTTTAATTGCTTGCACTACTATATTAAGGGTGAAACAAGCACACAAAGCAATAAAACAGCTACTTACATAGGAAAGATGACTGTCCTAGTGGTCATACTCTGTTGCCTCTTCATCCTGTTAAATAATACTAACTGCAGAAGAAATAAAACAATATTGGACTCAATTGAGGTTGTAAGCTGAGGACTACACTACAGGTAACAGAAGGGATCTCTGTTTTAACAGAAACATAAATTAGAAATCTAAAAGTATGAAAGAAAACAACAATTATGTAAGGAAAGGTCACTAAAATGTATAAGGAAATATTATTAGTACTTGATCATTATTAATGTGTAGATAACTGCAGGATATTACACACCCACAAACTATGACAGTGCCAGGAAAACATCAAAAAAATAACAATTTCCCCCCAAAAGACTGCAGATGAAACCAGTTTTTTCCCCTAACCCTAAGGACAGGAAAGACAAAGTAACTGGAATAAAAACCATCAAGGCATTGCGGGAAATTATAAAGGACAGTGCCAGGAAGCTCACAGAACCAGCAACCACCTCACAATTACTTAAACAACCAGGAATCACACAGAAACACACAAAAACTGGCAAAGCTGCCTTGCACCAACCTGGCCTGCCCATAGAAAAGCAGCCGCTTTGAGACACATAAACCATGCACCAACCTGCACACTTAAAAGCAACAAATTGCATCACAAATAAAATATTTGCAAAAAGGAATAACATTTCTTGTAATAAACATATTCTATAAACAATAAATAAAAATGCCCTAGAATAATTTAAAAAATATTCTATAAATAATAAAAAGTCCTTAAAAACCATTAAAATATTCTATACACAATAAATTTTAAATAGTCTAACACAATTTAAAAAAAGATTCCACAAACAATAATTTAAAATGAAACCATTTCAAAGTATTCCACACACAATAATTTAAAATGAAACCATTTCAAAATACTCCATACACAATAAATTACAATAAAACTATTTTAAAATATTCTATACACAATATATTTAAAAGTATTGAGTATAGAATTTTTTTTAAATGGTTTATTTTAATTTATTTTGACAGAATCTTTTTTAAATAGTCTAAGACAATTTAAAAAAAGAATCTACACACAATAAATTGAAATAAACTATTTTTAAAAATTCTATACTCAATACTTTTAAATAAAACGATTTTAAAAAATTCTATACACAATAAATAAAATATTCTTTAAAAAAACATTAAAAGCATAAAAGAAAAAAACCTGCATCGCTTACCAGCAGGCAGAATCAGCAGCTCTCTGATGCGATGGATGCAGCAGGGAGCAGGCAGGCAATGAGGCAACAGGTAAGCTGGACTGAAGGGACAAGGGACAACTGGGTCAACTAGGCCTACCGCCTGGCAGGCTTAGTCAGCCAGGCGAGGCTGGAGACGGGGGGGCTGGGGAGGTAGGAAGAAACCCCCTTTGGGCCATGTGGCATACGCCAGCTTGCAGCTTGTGCGAGGCAAGGCCTGAATGCCTACCCTTGCGAAACCTGCGAGCTGGCGTAAGTTAGCCTCCTGCCGCCACCGCCGCCACCCACCTCCTTTCGGCCATGCAGCGTATGCCAGCTCGCGGCTTTCATGAGGCAAGGCCTGAAGGCCTTCCCTCACAAAAGCCGCAAGCTGGTGTAAGCTAGCCCCTGCCGCCCCTCCTCGTACTTTGTTGCTTACCTGAGGGAAGCAGCAAGCTGCTGGAAGGCGAAGCAAAACAAAACAAAATGAAGGGAGGACCCGCTGCACTTTTAAATGGGTGTTAGAGCCAGGCGGGTCAACTCTAGTCTGCTCACTGATTGGCTGGACTCCAGCCAATCAGTGAGTGGCGAGCTGGGCTAGTTTAGTGCAGACAGGCGGGGGAGCGAGCAAGCTGCGACAGAACGGGCAGGGCGAGCGAGCAACAGGGCCAGGGCAGGCGTTCCAGAACTTATTTCCAGGTCCACCGGTGGAATCTACTTCCGGGTCCACCGGTGGAACCTCTTCTAACCGCTTCAGTAGATTTGACGAACTGGTTGTACCAATCCAGTGCGAACTAGTAGGAACCCACCTCTCATCTACATGTAACAATAAGCTTCAGGAAATTTAGTCATTCATTCATCCACTGATTAAATGTTGTTTCTGGATTTTTTTATAAAGTACATTTTACAGTCTCTGACCTTGTGACCCATCAAATCATCTGTTTTAATTTTAAAGCCAAGCTGTAGTTTTGTTTTGTCATAAAATGCTAATAATGGTCCCTATTCTATCTATTGTTACAAATAAATGAGATTGTAATGCATTGCTGTACTTCTTTAAATATTTTCTGTATTTATTGGATATATCAGATAATGTTGTAAAGAAGTTAGCTCTCAGCCTCCATGGTGGGTATACACATATTATAAGGGTTCTTGCCATTTTAGTTGCATTGCTTTAAAACAGTCTTGCAACCATAATATGGCTTGAAGATTTGAAGCTGCTTTTGAATTATATACCAAATATTTAGAATACGATTTAATTTCAATAGCACTGAAAGCAATTTGAAGTGAGGACTAATACCAATATGCATGTATTAATTGATGGTGGAAGGTATTCATCATTCCTTTTCACATTGTTTTTTCTTCCCCTTTCTAAACATTCTGCTATTAGCTGCCAATGGCTTTATTATTGTTTTTTGTAGTGGTATACTGTACCAGATATTAATTATTCTTCCCAAATGATGTTCTGTTCTGTTTTAGTTATGGTATACAGGGATAAACTTACATAAAACAAGGCTTAATGAAATCCTGGTTTTTCTATTAAAATCAACAACAAGACTATTGTATGAGAAATAGATATTGGTATATGTAGATTAAGATAAATGCATTTGTACATTGATTTCTGGTTGATGGAAAACTCTTCATAAAACTGAAGGAAATGTATTTTGCTTTTAATTTATAAAGTCTTAATATATTCTTCAAGAAACCAGACTTTTAGACAGAGAACTGAAAGATTTCCTGGACAAGGAATTTTTCCTTCAAATTACAGTTCTTTTTTTCCCTAAAGCAATATGCTAACAACACAAATGAAGATGAGCAGAAGTTATCAGTTAATAATGTATAGTGGATTTAAGAAGCTTAATCAGAAATGACATTCACCATGATTAATAGTTAGGAAATGCTCAAGGAATTGAAAGCTTTGAGGAGTTGCAATCTTATTATAATTCTATTTTAGAAATGAAGGGAAGTAGGGAGCTAATAAGTCTAAACCACTGATTATTAACAATAACTACTGTAATAGCTAGAGTCAGTCTGACCTTGACTTTCTCAAAACAAAATAAAAACAAAAACCTCTATCACTCACAACACACACACACATCTTCCATAAACTTGAAAAACCTGAAAGACATCACTGTGAACTAACTCCATTTATATTCACATTTGGAACAAGCCGGCATATTTTGTTGCAGAACCTTTGCTACACATTGGTTAGTACATGGAATCTGACATCTACTGTTCCAAAACATTGGGCCTTTCCCCACTCCTGTTCTAAAATGCTATCTAAATATACTTGAATAAATAGAATTTGCTGTCCTACATTGCAATGTCAGTTCTGCCTCTATTGCCTTGTTGCCAATGTCTGTTCTGCTTCTTACATTTGCCAACTTTAAGATAGGTGGATTTCAACTCCCAGAATAGGAATAGCACTTAGATTTATATACTGCTTCACAGTGCTTCACAGCCCTCTCTAAGCTGTTTACAGAACCAGCATATTTTCCCCCAACAATCTGGGTCCTCATTTTACTGACCTGGGAAGGATGGAAGGTTGAGTCAATGCTGAGCAGGTTAGGATTGAACTCCTGCAGTGAGCAGTGAGTTAGTTCTGCAGTCCTGTATTCTAACCACTGTGCCACCATGGCTCTCAATTCTCCAACCATCATGCTCTGTGCTCTGTGTTGTGAATTACTGCTTGAATGGTGCTGCTCAGTTTATGCATGGATCAACTCATGATTATTGATTGGGTCCTTCAGATTTGCTTCCTCTCTCTTCTGCACTTCACTGTCCTGGAAAAAAAACAAGGTGTCAGTCAATCCTGGCTGCCAGAGGATTGGTATGTAAAGGCTGACTGCAAGATTTTGTCCATTGTCTCTAAGTCTCTACCTCGGCCCCTTTTCCTGCAATCATTTTAGCATAACCTGAGCTTAATTTTTTTTAAAAAATTCCAAATTAAACTAAGTCACAAAAGTACTTTTTAAAGGATTTCTCTCCGTGTCCTTTCTTTTCTTTATGTAAGAAGTGCTGCTGGCTTTCAAATTTCTGCAGGTCATTCTACTGTCGTGTTATTTCAATCTTTTACTAAACTGGTAAAAGCCATCCATGGATCTGGAGCATGCCCACATTGTCGGAAACAATGGGAGAGAGCCGGTTCCTCAGATGATGATGATTTAAATATTTACGCTGCCCAAATTCCAGTACCTTTAAGCAGTTTTCATATAATTTAAAACAACAACAGCCAAGTCTTCAGGGCCTTTTGAAACACTAGCAAAGTAACTGCCATTCAGATATTGTGGGAGCCTCATTTCAGGGACAGGCACTGCTACAGAGAAAGTGTGCTTCTGAAGTCCCAATAGATGGCAATAATTAATTGAAGAAACATGTGGCACACCAATTCCTCCAGTTTCATTTGGCTGGGGAGGCACTATGGCAGATAGGCATTCCTTCAAGTACCCAGGCCCTTGGCCATGTAGGGTTTTATAAGAAACAACCAGCACTTTGAATCACATCCCCAAAACAACTGGCAACAACTACAGCTCATGAAGTCAAGGTGTTGCAAGAACATATTCTTGGATTTTGTCAGTTTAAGGAGGAAAACACTGTTCTAACATGAATGTGTGATGTAACAGGAAAGGTAATTTAAACCTCATTCATGGACTGAAAACAACATGAAAGCAACATCAATGGAACATGGAATATCTGGCTTGAATATTTACAATATTCGGGGGGGAAATACAGTGACGTGTAAATTAAAGGCTGCTTGCTCTATAAGGAAGATCTCTTACATAAAGTCTGGTCTTCCTTCTGTGTCCTGGGGTATGATCTCAATAATTCAGCACAACAGGCTTCCTGGGAGGAGCTTACTGGTGGGGGCAGCAAAAAATCAGCTGCCTCCGAATTCCTGGCTACGTACCTGTTTGGAGGATCTTCCATCTGACGTCTTATCAGGTTTTCTTATCCTTCAGGCAAGAGGGAAAGAAGAAACTGTTTTGCTGGCAAATGCTCTTCGATTTTTGCAGCTTTTGTGCTTGCAAGGAAAGGGGGGCTAGCCCAAGGCAGAACGGCTGTCCGTGCTGGGAACTTCAAACTGCCTTGTGCAGGACAAAGTAGGTCTCTCCCACTCTGCTCTAAGTTTTGTTTGATTTAATCTTATCACGAGCTGAATCCGTTTACTGCGAGGACAATAATTGCTTATCAACATTTTAGCTTCTTCTCTTTTTCTCCTCCGAAAAATTATTTACTCAGAGGCTTTTAAAATGGCGCCGAGCAGGCTGGTTTCTCCGGTAATAACGAACACTTTTTGCTAATTCTCACAAGACTTCAAAAGAATTCAAAACAAAAGAGATAGCTTATCATATGTTTTGGTTTCACAATAGAAGAATTTTACTCCTTCATTAACTTTGCTTATTTGGAAGTTAAATGGTGATGAATCTGTTGAACGGTCTTGTTACAATGTTTACTCACTGAAACTTTTGCCAAGCCTTAAACTTCAAAATAAAAGCCTCTTTACTTAAAGCTGCATATTTAGGCAATAGAGTTTTATTAACTGCAGGCAGACAAATTTTGAAATGGCCTCAAAACCAAATATTAACTTGAAGTCGTCACCCTCTACTTCCAGGGGCACATCCTCAGTGCCTGGCACAAAGCTGCAGCCTCCGCTTCCTACGCCCCCTGCTGGGGATGTGTTAACGAAAGAATTTTTTCTGAGTAATCTAAGCGAGGCTCTTAATGCACAGACAATTAAAATGGAAGATAAATTTAGAGATAATAGAGAGGAGAGAAAAGAGGAAATAAAAGAAATGAAAGAAGAAATTAAAAGTGAAATTAAAAGTGAAATAAAAGGACTTAAACAGGAGTTGTATGAGAAATTTGAGGCTAAGGTTGATAAAATTAGAGACGACATGTTGAGTCTTGTAACTGTATTAACAGAACATATTTCTGGAGTGGAAGATACTCTAGAGGTTCTTAATGATGCCAATGCTAACTTGACATTGAAAACAGAGGTGGTGGAACAAAAAGTGGAAAATGCTGAAAAAGAAATTATTATGATACAGTACCGACAAATGGAGTTCGCATTAAGAGTAAGGGGGCTGCGTGAGGAGAAACAGGAGAACCTGAAACAGATCCTATCGGAAGCTTTTGACCGCCTGATGGGAAGACCAGGGACCAACCAAGGCTGGCAAATTGACAAAGCTTACCGCGTTAACTCCTGGCTGGCAAAGCAGAAGCAGCTTCCTCGAGACATCGTTATATATTTTACTACAAGAGAGTTCAGAAATATGGTACTGCAAGCGTCTTATAACACTAAGCTTCAAATTGGCGGTCAAGACCTGGCTGTTTTGAAAGAGATACCACCTCAAATGTTAAGAGCCAGAAGAGACTACGCTTTTTTGGTCGAAGAACTCAGAAATCGTCAGATACAGTATAGATGGGATGCACCATTCGGCATCATATTTACATTTGATAAGCAAAGGTACCGCCTCAACTCTGTATGGAAAGCCCGAGATTTTTATTATAATATATTGAAGGCCGGACACCCTGCACCATCTGGACCTAGAGAAAGACCACAAGAAGGACAGCAAACTACACAACCACCAGACAAAATGGAGCATCTCTCTTCTCTAGAAGTGCAAGGTGCTATGGAACCAAGACCTAGCCGCATGACTACTAGACGTATGGAGAAACAAGCTAAGAAGCAACAGCATCAACAATCATCGGCCATCGATCAAGGAACTACAACAACAAATCTGGAAGCAGTGGGAGGAGCTAGACCTAAGGTTAAACAGGCCGTGCAGGAAGCTCTAAAAATGCTTCAACCAACCAAAGATGACAACTAAGATTTTAACATGGAATGTCAACGGACTGAACTCTCCACAGAAGAGGAAGAAAATATTTCATTATCTTAAACAGTTTAAGAACGATGTAATTTGTTTGCAAGAAACTCATATCAAGTCAACTGATCAAAAATATTTGATCAACTCAAAACTTGGTCAACATTTTGCAGCTTCTGCTATGGAAAAGAAGAATGGTATAGTTGTATACTTAAGAAAAGATATGAAAGCTGAATTAATAGAAGCAGATCCCTTCGGAAGATATATTGCTTTAGACTTAATCTTAGAAGGGAAAAAGACATTACTTTTGGGAATTTATGCTCCCAATCAACAGCAAGATAGATTCTATAGAAATCTTCATGCTAAATTAGTACAGTGGGACTATAGTTCCTGTATACTATTGGGTGACTGGAATGGAGTGATAGACACTAAGAGAGATAAGAAGATTTCCCGCCTAAATACCAAGATGCGAGCAAAGTTACCCAAATCTTTCTTTGACATTATGGATGATTTTGAATTGAGAGATATCTGGCGAGAAAGAAATGCAGAGGAATATGACTTCACTTTCTTCTCGGACAGGCATCAATCCCTTTCAAGGATTGATTTTATTCTAACCACTAATGATTTGCTTTCTAGGGTCAAGAAAACAAAGATTGCAGCTAGAGTCCTTTCGGACCATAACCCAGTTTGGATGGAGTTGGGAAGGGTAGTGCAGGCAAGAAGGTTTTGGAGACTGAATGAAAATTTATTTAGATATGAAAACTATATTAATGATTGTAAAAAATTACTATCTGAATATTTTGTTTTGAATATGAATAAGGGTACATCTATGGAATTTGTATGGGATGCAAGCAAAGCGTATATGAGAGGAGTTTTGATGAATATAAATAAAATACATAGAAATAAGCAAGGGTTAAAACGAACAGAACTGGAAGAGGAAATTAAGAGAAAAGAGCTGGAGTTAACAAGGAAACCAGACGATACAAAGGTTAAGGAAGCTATTAACATATTAAAATCTCAATTTGACATGTTGATCTCTGACCAGGTAGCTACTAATTTATTATATGCAAAACACAATACTTTTTGTAATGCAAACAAACCTGGCAGATGGTTAGCTTATCAGATTAGGAAAAAAAGGAAAACTCGAAATATATCTAAACTGATTTACAGAGGGAAGGAGGTGTTCCAACAGGAAGAGATTCAAAAGGCTTTCTGGGAATTTTTTACAGAACTGTATAAAGGGGATAAAATTAATGGTTTAGACATAGACAAATATTTAGACAAGGAGAAAATACCTTCAGTTAGAGAAGAACACAGGCAAAAATTGAATCAACCAATAACCTCGGGGGAAATCCTGCAGGTAATTAAGCAATTAAAGCCAGGGAAAGCACCAGGTACAGATGGCTTGACAGCGGTTTACTATAAAAACTTACAGTTAGAAATGGTAGAACCTCTTAGAGAATTATTTAATATGATTCAAACGGAAGGTAAAGTCCCTCCATCTTGGAAGACAGCGTTTATATCTTTGATACCCAAAGAAGATCAAGATACTACTCAACCCAAAAATTATAGACCCATTTCATTGCTGAATGTAGATTATAAAATTTTTACTAAAATATTAGCAAATAGGTTAATGTTGGTCATTCAACAATTGATACATACGGACCAAACAGGTTTTATACAAGGGAGACAGATGAAAAGTAATGTCAGATTAATTATTAATGCATTAGAATATTTGGGAAAGAACAACCAGATCCCTTCTGCGTTTATATTTTTGGATGCTGAGAAGGCCTTTGATCGAGTTAACTGGCAATTTCTGCTGAAGATATTGCAAAAAATGCAGATAGGAGATAATTTTTTACAGTCAATTAAAGCAATATACCAACAGCAAACAGCACAAATCATAGTCAATGGAAGTTTAACAGACTCTTTTCAAATTGGAAAAGGTACAAGACAGGGTTGTCCTTTGTCCCCATTATTGTTTATTATAACTTTGGAAGTATTGTTGAATAAAATACGGGGCTTGGATGGTTTAAAAGGGATCAAGATTAGGCAGCAAGAATATAGAGTCCGCGCTTTTGCGGATGATTTGGTCATAATATTGGAACAACCGCAGGAATCCAGTATGGTTTTAATGAATACGATTAATCAATATGGTCAAGTGTCTGGCTTTAAAATAAACTTAGGAAAAACCAAAATATTAGCTATAAATATGAATATTAAACAAAAGGAAGAATTAGGAGTGATGCTAGGATGTGAGGTAGTTAAAAAAGTCAAATATCTTGGAGTTAACATTTTAACTTCAAATGGGAAATTATATAAGCATAATTATGAACCACTTTGGCATAGCATACAGACAGAGATGAAAAAATGGGAGAAATTGCACTTATCTTTGCTGGGCAGGATAGCGGCAGTGAAAATGAACATTTTACCAAAATTTTTATTTCTTTTCCAAATGTTACCTATACTTAAAAAAGATGCGAACCTTTTAGAATGGCAGAAGGGTATCAACAAATTTGTGTGGGCAGGAAAGAAGCCGAGGGTAAAGATGAAAATAATGCAAGATGTACGTGAGAGAGGAGGATTGAAACTACCTAATTTAAAACTATATTATGATGCAGTGGCATTATCTGTAATTAGTGATTGGATTCATTTAACCAATGATAGAATATTGAACATTGAGGGACACGATCTGGTATTTGGTTGGCATGCTTACCTGTTATTCAACAAAAAATTGGATAAGAACTTTAAAAGTCATATTTTAAGAAATGCTTTATTGCGGGTTTGGAAGAAATACCAATATAAATTAAATGACAAGATACCCATGTGGGCAATTCCTAGACATGCAATTGAAAATATGAATACAGCACAAAAACAGGACAGATTTACTTACAGACAGCTTCTTACCTCGGAAAGGGGGGTATTACAATTAAAATCTTTAGAGGTATTAAAAGAGGAGAAGGTAGTTCAAACATGGTTCCAGTATGGGCAATTACAGGCTAGGTGGAAAATAGATCAAAAAATTGGCTTTATTCAAGTTGAGGATAATCTGTTTAAACAAATAAGAGATCAAAGCTTAATGCATATAAAGAGGATATATAATGTACTAATACAGATGGATTCGGAAACAGAATTAGTTAAAGATTGTATGATAAAATGGGCTCAAAATATTGAGGAACCAATAATGTTGGATACATGGGAAAGAATTTGGGTAAGAAATGTGAAATTTACACAAGCTCAAAATCTGAGAGAAAATTTTTACAAGATGTTCTATAGATGGCATTTAGATCCTAAAAAGTTGGCTTCTATGTATCCGAATGTACAGCCTAAATGTTGGAGGTGTGGTTCTCTCGATGCTACATATTATCATATATGGTGGACCTGCCAAAAGGTTAAGGCATTTTGGATAAAAATATGGTGGGTCATGCAAAATGTTTTTAAAAGAAGGATAAAGTTTATTCCTCAGTTATTTTTACTAGGTATATGTACTGATTTTACAGTGGTAGAGACCAATTTGATTCTGCACCTGATAACTGCAGCAAGACTGTTGGTGGCGCAATATTGGAAGAAGGAAGACTTGCCTACAATCCAAGAATGGACATTGAAAGTAACAAACTTAGCTGAAATGGCTAAAATATCGGCATATCTCAAAGATCATTCAAATGAGAGATATAAACGAGACTGGAAAAAATGGATTGACTATATACAAAATAAATACTGGACTAAGAAATTCCAGTTAGCCTATGCTTAAGGTCAGAAATGATTTAAACTGTTAAAAGTTAGTTCAGTAAGAAGAAGCTAAGTTCAATCTAGAATGTCATTAATTTCTTTATTTCTTTTTTCTCAATAGATTTTAGACTGTGTTAGTTAAAAATCCATACCGTGTACGGGTTCTGGGAAGTCGGGGGGGGAAGGAGGAGGGGGGATGGGGGGGTGGAGGGAGGGAGGGGTACACACAACAAAAAAATTTGTACTTCAATGTCTTAATGATTGACAAATGATGACATATTTGTGTTTTTTTTTAAAGAAAAATAAAAAAGTTCTCTTAAAAAAAATAATAATAATAATTCAGCACAACAGAGATTTAAAGAGTTCCTAATTTAATTATTATTCTAACACTCAAATCCATCACTATTCTAAAGTTTCATTGGGGAGCAGATCCCTAGCCAACCACACCAGAGCAAACCAGATTGTGGTAAACTTGTTCAGCCTTCCCAATCACCAGAGGTTGAGTGCAAATAGCAGTGCCATCTGTACATCAACATTCAATTGAATAGAAACTGAGATATAAATCAAATCTTCATCATGAATATGCTATTAAGCGAAGATTAATAATCTATTAATCTTGTTTCCACTCAACAGCAAACTTCTACTTCAGGTTCCTACTACATAAGACTGTAGCTATCTAGCTACTGTTTGGTTATAACTTCCAGCATTTTTACTACTGGTCATGTTGCTTCCGTATTCATTTGTTAAATGTATAGGTTGCCCAACTATATCTCAACTCTGGATGATGTGCTTAGGCTGTTGAAGTTGCAATTCAAACAACCTCAAGCATCATGGGTTTCCTATCCTTGCCCTTTTTTCACTTCCCATTTTGTGAATAATCAGTGGCCTCTATACACACAGCCTTTTCCAAACTGCAATCCTGTTACTACACTTTTATTTATTAACTTTAAATGTTTTTCTCTTCCTAAATTTAGGCTTGAAACTTATGAAGTCTCCTAATAGCATGTTCACTGAATTATCTTGAAATATACATTGTTTTAAAACTCAAAGAACTTATAAGTTGATGCCTGAGTTGTGTTGAACATATTTTATTAGACTTTTGGTGAACCAGTTAACTCAAAGTGCTTGTTCAAAGATTCCTACAAATGTTTTCTTGATTCTATCATTGCAAAAGCAGTTTATCTTTCACAAAGAATTTGTGATTACAAGATAGAAGTAAGAAAATGTCTGACACCGGGAGAAAATCTGAGCAATGTCAGCTTCTGATTGAAAACTGTTAATTGGAGTAAATATCTGCTGCTTATTGAATGAACGAACACTGACCCAAATATGTAGCTATTCCAGAAAATTAAATATTTTCTGAACATTTATAATCATAACCAGTTTGTTGTAAGGACAGATGGATGAGGTCCTTGTTTGCATATCCATGGTCTCATCTGTACTGTAAATATGTCATTGTGACTTATTAAAAGAAAATCAGTGTTTAGAATAAAATCGTGATCATCTTCAAAAAGAACATAATTAAAACCGAATAGCTTTTTCTTTTCTCTCTTTAAAAAAAAATCAATTGACATATATGAAGGACATATGTAAATCATCAACTCCAATCCCATGCTCGGTTTAGGAATCCCATCCCACCAGATCCAGCAAAGAGGTCTTGTAATGGGGTGCTATCAGCTAGGTAGCTACGTTTAGTGGACTTCAGGTGGTGGGCCCTTTCCATAGTGTGGCTACATTGTGGAATCTTCTCCCACCTGAGGTCAGGTTAGCCTTGTCCCTGTTGAGCTTCTGGCAGCCCTCAAGAGCTGCTTATGCCAGGAGATGGTTGAATTTCTGACTTCATTATTATTAACATCCTTTTGTCTGTTATTTCTTTGTTTCATTTTTTTTAGTTTTTAACATTTTTTATTATAATTAATAGTGATACTGGGTTTTATATATTTATTCATTGTTAGCTTTGTTGCACAGTACCAGGAATTGCTTTGATGGCTGTATAAATGATAGGGTAGGGTAGGGTAGGGTAGGGTAGGGTAGGGTAGGGTAGGGTAGGGTAGGGTAGGGTAGGGTAGGGTAGATAGATAGATAGATAGATAGATAGATAGATAGATAGATAGATAGATAGATAGATAGATAGATAGATAGATAGATAGATAGATAGATGATAGAAAGAAGATAAACACAGATAGACCAATGAAAGAGAAAGATATAAAATAATCCAAATAAAAGCATCCCCCACATGATGGCTGAATCCATCAAGTGAATGGTGAGCCCAACATCTCTGACTATTGATCTCAGTGCCGAACTATTGTAATTATTAGGAAATGTTTTAAAACATTCTCTTGGAACCTGGTTTTCTGCAATTTCTCTGGAATACAATGTTTCCATCTTACAGATTTGAAGATCATATCCAGCTACATAGTGAGATACCCACAGCAAACTGTTTGAAAACAGTTTTCTCAATATGCTTATTATCATAACTGTAAGTCAAATAGTTCTGCAAGAATTAAATGTATTTTCTTTAGTTAGCAAGTATTTTGCACAAATAATTTGTTTTTAGTTCTGAGAGCATCTTCATTCTTTCTGCTTTGGTTGAAGCTGAAACATCTTTTCATATTTACACTTACATTTCAAGCGTCCTCAGCAGTTTTTCTGGGTTTTTGTTTTTTTTTTGCCAAGTACTTTGCTTGCAATCCTAAATGAACAGATGCCAAATGCTTAAAATTGTTTGTTTAGTTTAATATTTTCCTTCCATTTGAAGAAATGTTTTCCACTCCAAAACTATTTTTCTATCATCATTGTTTCATAGACTTTGGGTTTTTTAGAAAAGTTTTGGTTATGGTTTTTGAACTTGAATTATTATTGTGATATGTGGGAGCTTCCGACACTGGTTTTGGTTTTTTGTGTCTATTATAAATCTCTACTCCTCAGTCTACCTGATTGTCCCTGCTCCCTAATCTGGAATTTTTTTCCTGCAAGGAGCTTCCTCATGTTGTGTGAATTTGAATGTAATTCAGGAAAATCAAGCAGGCTATGATGCATAAAACAAGACTGTGCAATTAAAAAAAAGATCACCCACTTTCATTACTTGGTCATTTAATAAGTAAAACATTATTTTAATATTAAAGAGAAATGTACTTTTAAAAGCATTACAGTCCACTCTAGAATAATATGAAATCCCAGTGAAGGAATAAACAAACACATTTCTGCAAAGTATTTTTCTATATTGATGAAGAAAAAAATATGTTCCTTCAGATAAGCCACTATTCTGGTCTACACTGATATCTTAAATAAGCTTTCCCCTTATTTTTAAAATACAAGTCTAGAGTGAATATAAATAGCAAACAGGATATCCGGCATCACATTTGAAGTCATTGGAAGGGGATCCCCTGTTACATTCCAGATCTGGCATTTGCTGGGAATAGTCATCCCTTTAAGTGCCTGGCTTGGGTCTCTGAAGGACATGGCTCATAGCCAAAATGCCATCTATCAACTGGCACTACGAGAAAAGATCACTGCAGATGAGGAGAGAAAGGCCCCAAGTTAGAATACACAAAATAAATAGAGACAATATAAGGCAGCTAGCTATTAAAGATGTACATATGCTGAATAATTTAAAAATAAATATTCCTAGGCCAATTGAAAGACATGGTGCCCTTAGAGATCTAACTGGGGTTGAGGAGACCAGAAGCAGGATATGTCTGGTGCTTGCCATTACTTACTCTCTCTCCAGATTTCTCCATTCACAACAGAAAGATAGAAGTCATAGTAGGTATGGGAAGGGGTTTTAAGGTATTATCTTAAAAAGAAGATATATGTCTGTAGATTAACATCTGCTCTCCACTTTAGCTGTGGGGCTCTGAAGCTATACCTAGTAATCTAGCCCAAAATATACCTTTATGCATTGATGGTCTGATCACAAAGTTATTTCTATAGTTTTCAGGAAGTTCCTGTTATAGTAATTAGGGAATTTTTTTTAAAAGCAAGGATTGTTTGCTTCTAGTAAATGTTGGCAACATGATGTCCAGAAATATCAAGAATGTGGACTTCCAAGAAGCACCGCTATTCCCAATCCATCTTACTTGTTACACGAGACTGCTTAAATTGCTTTAGGTTATATGAAAACACTAGAATCCCTCAAAGACTCATCAACATTTGATATTCCAAATGAAATTTCACTTTAGGAAACATGTTGATGAGTTCTTGCTATAATCTCTTATAATTTTTGCTGTTTCTTCTTGATACCCCAGTACAAGTTTATATATCTAATCCCTGGTTTGCAAAATAAAGTAGGTTTTCTTTGTAGTTCAGGTGGTTCACTTTTCTCCTTGCACTTCAAGAGATAATTTTCTTGAAACCAAAATATATACATGCCATGTTCCAGTAAGCTACTGTATTTCTTGGAGGAATTATCTTAACTATTGAATGTTTCCTTTGTTGAGAAGAAAATCATATCTTCAAATGTGTATATCTCTGTGAACCATAAATTCCTAATAATCAACATAATTTCAGTTTTGCAACTGTAACATATTGATCCAATCCAGTTGGAATCTCTCCTTTGAAATCCCATTGAAATTGTAAAGCCAGTTGGACAAAGGACAACTATGCTGTTCTTTGTAGTACAGGAACAATTTTCAGAAATCTATGTTCAACATGTGTAATATACATTTTGCTGTACAGTTCGCTCTGTATATTCATTCACTCTAGCTGGAACTGAAAGAACTAAATAATTCTATAGCCCATAAACTTTCCCAGTGTGTATTTAATTTCTTAAGCTTTGTGTTTGGAGTAGAGCTGGTTTTATTGCTCTGCTCACACACTAAATTGCCTCTTGCTAATTATTTCTGGCATTTATTATATAGGCTGCTATGTGTCTCAGGGGATGTTTGAATAACATGTCTTTAAGCAGTATCAGGCATTATAATATGAATTTCTGAATGATACTTTAAGGAGAGAGGCAGGTGTAGTGACTGAGCCATTACTACAGTAATTAATAGCACTTTCGTTGTTAACAACGTGTCTGAATTTCCATTGGGAAATCCTTTCGTGAATCCTGACAGAAATCAGACTGATTAAAATTTAGAAGAGGCCATACAGGATCACATTCTTCAATCTTTTTATTCCAAAAACTCTATGCAGTTTTGATCTTTTCGGCTTATTTTACACTAGTTTCTTTTCCTACGTGACAATCTTAAACTATATAGCTAAAAAAATTAAATCAAACATTACATCTAGGCAGCTGAAAGTGTGACAAGAGAATTGAGTGGAATAGGAAATAACTGGCATTTTAAGAATGTTTACACACACACACGTGTGTGTGTGTGTGTGTAAGATTTTGCAATTTGAAGATTTATATAGATTCAAATTCTTTCTTTCTAATTCATAAAATCTTGTATAAGAGATAGATTGATCTGGGGCCATTAAGTCAGTGTTGACTCTTAGCAACCACATAGATAGATTTTCTCCATTCCTGGATAGAAGATCATATATTTCTTGATAATATTTCCCTATACGTCAGGATTTAAATAAGACTTTTAGACACATTCAACTATTTGAGTTTTTAGTAGACATTTTGATGTCCATCTCTCTGCTTGAAAGTCATCTGTACTCTATGGGCAGTACAGCTTTGTAAAGAAGTTTTTGTCACTATCTTATTTGGAAGTTTCCAGACGGACACTGTAATTTCTGCTGGCAAAATTGTGTGCTATTTTCTCCTCTGTCAGTTGTAAAGCTGACTTCTCAGCTTTATCACTATATATCTTCTGTACAATTTCACACCCCCTTCACTTCAATTACCATGTGTAGCTCTGGCACAGATGTCACCAGCTGAGCAGCAGACTGAATAACACCCACATGCCTGGTTAAGTTCTTCCTGTACAGAAAGAATTCATCTTCAAGTTTTAAATAGCTTTGGACCAAATGTATTTTCTCCTTTAATGGATAATGCAAGTGCTGAATTTTTTCATTTTTCAGTTGGTGTTAGTAACAGATATATAAGGGAGTCTTAATTTTTTTAAAAAAAAAGTTGTCATAACAGAAAAAAAAATTGTCCTTGTTCTAGCAAGATTTGTTCAAGAAAGCACAGTGTCCATGGATCAGGGATGGATTAGGCAGCCTAATTTACAAAACTAAGGGGAATGAAAACAGGGGTGTTTGGGAGGAAAAGGGAATTTTTAAAAAAATTAAGGTGGAGATGGCCACACAGTAAACATGTCAGGCCTTTGATTATACAATTATGGCTTCCAAATTGACTGCTCATAGCATGAGAAGTTCTCTCCCTAAATTTGTTTGGAATCTGCCTTTGTGAATATTAAGACCTTTATAGCACATCATTCTGGGATAGTTATGACATTCCTTGAGGCATTATGGGCATGCTATTCAGTCTCAGTCTTTTCTTAAAATTAAGTTATCACTCCTCATAGGACTGAATCTCCACATTCTGCAGTCCTTATGACCATTATTTTTATATCTTCCAATCAGGGGTGAAATTCAGCAGGTTCTGACAGGGTCTGGAAAACTGGTAGCAGAAATTTTGGGTAGTTTGGAGAACCAGCAAATACCACCTCTGGCTAGCCCCAGAGTTGGGTGGGAATTAAAATTTTGCAATATCCTTCCCCCAGGAGAAGGGAGGGAATACAGATTTTGTAGTATCTTTCCCCTGGAGTGGGATGGGAATGAAAATTTTGCAGTATCCTTCCCTTGCCACGCCCACCATGCCATGCTCACAGAACCTGTAGTAAAAAAAAATGAATTTCACCACTGCTTCCAATCCAGATTCCAGTCTGAATCCTGGAAGGACAGCTTCCAATGCTCAACAAACTAATATTATATAAAGATTTTAAAGTGCCAAACAGGAACTTAGTCTCTTTTATACAGTATGCATGAAACAGAATATTCACCGAGAACAGAATAAAACAAAGACATCAAGAGGCCAAGAAATAAGATTAAAGGCCACGGAGATTATTAGCCTCTCAGCAACAATGCAACATTTTTGTAATTATGTTACATTAGTACAATGTATTAATATTTATTATTTTATTAATGCTGCTCCAAATAAAATATGTAGTAATTCTAACTCAGTAAATATATTTTTTAAAGTTTGGACTCTATATTATTGAATCAAATATAATAAAGGAAGGAATTATTCAATTTTTGTCTAAATAGAACTTCTTAAAATTAGAAATCGAGTCACATTTTATCTGTTTGATAAATAAGCATTCATAGATTCGAAACAAAAGACAAACACAAATGACTAACTTATCATGAGATACTATATTTTTTTCAAGTGCAATGTGAAATAAAGAACTGATGGCACAGGCATATTTTTCTTATTTACAATGCAATAGTATATATCACCAGATAAATTGTCCAGAATGTACATAGGCATGTCAAATTTATGTTTTAAATCTAAACAAGCAGGGACACTTCATTTCATTTAGTGCATATGTATAAAAAATCTAGACAATTTTCCATTTAAATACAGAGGGTTTTAAAGAGTAATATACAATTCAAAGGTTTTGTTTTTGGGATTGATGGACAAACAATTGGAAAAGTCGTGAAATTTTGTTTTTATACAATAATAGCTGCAAAATTATAACATACATAAAGATGGAAAGTTTTGGCACTACCAACAATAGAGTAATTGTTGGTAATGATGGCTAAACTGACTTCTTTGATCAGACAAAAGACAATATCTATATTTATTGCTGACTGGAAATCCTTTTGAACTTTTGTATAACATAGAAATGAATGAATTTAAGATTTATGATTTTGATGATTAGACAGGATAGATTATAAAAAGAAGAGAGTATGTAACCATAGAGTAAGATGTGAATTTATATTTGTACTTATAACTAGTATAAAGGTAATCAGAAACTACTTTGTATCTTTTTCTTTTTCTTCCTTCCTTTTTCTTATATTAATTTATATTAGTTTTTAATCTTCCTTTTTGAAAATTATATATAATACAATAATACAATAGCAGAGTTGGAGGTCTTCTAGTCCAACCCCCTGCCTAGGCAGGAAACCCTATACCATAATATAATCAATTTTATTTTATAAAAAGTCATCAACCATTTGATGATAATAATACATTAGTTTATATCTTAATAAATTCAAAGTAATTAAATCAATAGCAATGATTTTATTGGAAGGAGCAATGTTGCAGAGGAAAATTTTAATATAAGGTTTGCTTAAATATATAGTTTTTATCAATTGGCTCAATGTAGTGTATTCTACTCCCTTTTCCAGGGTTATTAAAAATTGAGTTATTTAGTAAGAATTTTCATGAATCTAATTAAGTACATATGTTATTTCCCCTTTTTTATTTTCAAACCCTAGTCTAACTTTAAGAAATAGTGGAAATTTAGTATATAACTATGGCTGGAGTCAAAATGCAAACTGTTATTACATTCTGATTATATAGTATGTTTTATTCATAATTATGTATTTTCTATACCAGAATTTATTGATATTTGCAACATCTTGGTAGTTTATCAGATAATTCTTTTCAATTGAGTAAATCCCTGCAGGATCTAATGTTTCCATAGAAATGTGCAATAATTAGGGTTTTAGTTGTTGCTTGGATTCTTTCAAATGCTTGAGAATAGTTAGACCAAGGAAAGATAACTTCATTTGTGACTATATCATGTTTTCTGATCCCAGATCAGAATTAATATAAGTAGTTGATTAAAAATTCTATTCAATTTATTAGGAGGATGAATATTATAAAAATGCATATTGTTTCAAGGCCAGTATATCTGTTTAGAAATGCTCCTATGCTAAAATCTCAGCACTCCCTAACCTCCTGACCATGAAGAGGGTTGCAGATAAAAAGTTATTGTGTTCTCTCTTTAGTTCCTACTTTCTTCTATGTTTATGAGTTGCCAAAACTAGCAATTTCCTTCTTGCTCCCTATACTTGCACATACAGATCACTCTATTCTTGATTATCCCTAGTGCAACGTAATTTCCCTAAATGCTAGTCTTTCTGACTATCTGTTATTTCCCCCAAATAAACTTTTTTTTCTACTTACAAACCTTGTTTCATATCTTTGCTTCACTTGAGTCTTAATTTATTTTTATTGGAATTGTGGTTCTCATATAATGAATGGAATTTAACTTGTATGATTCTCAGTTTTAGCACTAGATGTATGTTTTTAATTCAATTCCTTCATGGAAGCCATTGATAAAAATAAATAAATACGGACATAAGGAAAAAGTTGTGTGGTCACTATGACATCATGGCAGGGACTTATTTATATTTTGGTCCATATATCTATTGCACATAAGGGACATTTAGAAAGTGTTACAATGGAAATGTTTATATCACCAGGGACAGATCTAAAAACTGTTGTAAAAATGTGTGGGCCTTTTGAAGTTAAGGGTACTAATTCTTTACATTAGTTTATTGTGAACGTTTTTTTTTTCAAGCTATATGGATTATGGCTAGAGGAATTGGAATTACCTGAAATTGCAAAATGGAAGCATATTCAATTAGTATATCTCCTGATTACACAATTTAGCCCAGATGCATTAGCAGCACCTAAATCTTCTAAATTAATATTGGCACTGAAATGTGCATTAGATTATTCCAAGTCTACAGTATTTTGTAATAAACAATTAAAAGGCATTACAGCAGTGAATTGTAGTCATTTAGAAGAACTCTGGAATACAGTTGAAGCGTTCAGTATTAATAAATCAGTGATTTATTCAGTAACACTAATTATATTCCTTGTGAATTTAAATAAAAAATCATTTTCACACGTATTAATACCACAAATAATATTTAAAAAGAACTGTCTATTAATTGTATTGTGTTGAGAATACAAAATAGAAATGTAGTCGTATGATATGGTTTTCTCCTATTATTGTCCCATTTTGTCTGGGTAGTTTATTAATGTAGCTGTATAAATATTTGTTAACATTCATGTTCCTTGCTAATCATGTTATCCCATAGTTGCACCATATAATGTGAGATTCTTAAAAAACTGAATTGTTTACTTATTTACAACAATATGCAGTTCAACATTAGATAATAGATAACATTGTGTCATATTAAAGAACTTTGAACACAAAAAGTTTAGATTACTTGAAACAAGTTTGCATTAGATTTTCTCAGTTGCATATTTAGTGCAGTTGTATGAGTCCTGACATTGGTGTTACCTAAAAAATGCTGCAAAGCTACTTTTTTGTCATGATGATGTATAGCATTGAATAATGTTAGTTATCTGACCTTGCTTACACCTGTTCTGCATTTTGCTTACCCCTCTGTGTGGTTTTCAGCATTGAAAAGGGAAAATAATTTTGATTGTGTAATGTTATACTCTATATAACAGAGAAATCCCTAGAGTTCTTTTAGCATTATTTATACTGCTGTCCTCATGTCAGATATCCAGTCATTAGCAAACAAGATTATTACATTTTGGCATCAATGTATAAAATAATACAAGAATGTGGAAAAGCTTCTGCAAGCAACCTGCAAATTAAAATAAAACAAACTGTGTTTTGTTTAGAATGGAATTAGGTTTGCTCTATAAGAACAGACCTATGTTTGAAGCTTTCTATTTACCTATACTGCCCCAAACACAGAGGCAAACAAACTAAAACCCAAAAATTGTATGGAAACTACACATCTTTTATCCCTGGATATCCTAGAGACCCAATATAGTATAGTAGTTTAGGTATCAGGTTAGGAGTATACAAATCAAGGTACTAATCAACTCTCAGCCATGGAAACTCAATAGATGATTTTAGACCAATTACTCTCTCAGTCACCCTACCCCATTGGATTACAGTTCTCAGGGAAAACGTTATATATTACCTTGACCTAAATAAGAAGTATATAAATCTAATAAATAAATATCCTAGTAATTGCAACTGCTGCACAATTTCCTAACACCTTAAAAATTAAATGAAAGCCTATTTTAACATATTTTTGGGATATTCAACACCTAAAATGGAGAAAAATTTAGTAGTGGACACTTTGTATTACATCCCCTGCTTTCTTTGGGGACCTTTGTGAAATTAATGACTTCTAGGCATCAAAACTTACTCATTCCTGCCTTAATACTATTTTCCAATACTTTCTAAACTGGCACAAAATTCAGGAAACAAGATAGGAGGGAAGTAACAACTAAATAAACTTGGCAACGACTAGAATGGTTCATCTTCTATTCTTGCAATAGGGAATATTTTCCAAGCTATCTTTCTTTGAGCTTCTTTAATCTGTCACCATCTGTGATTAGCATCCTTTAGCATAGCAATTTGAGGTTGCAACCTCCTGGAGATTGTCTGCAGTATACTCAGGTATTGTCTGTTATGTCTGATTATGAAAGAAACTTCTTTTTTTTTACTTCATGTATCTTTTGTCCAATTTCCTTTATTTTCTTTGTCTGTTACCAT